>NC_089595.1:95899805-96252522 GCF_019320115.1 Miscanthus floridulus
GACGATGTCGGCGAGGATGTGCACTGGTGGAGGATAGTGTTCGATTTCTAGTGGAGATTTGGCCATGCCGCGTTTTGCTCCACAAGCTCAACACCATCAGCGGCCCGTGGCGATGCGTCAGGGACCTCGGAGGTGGTGACGCCCTCTTCGTGGGGGGCCAACTACCGTTTCTACGGTGACGTGTCTCGCGATGGCTCCAGAGATCCTCTTCTCCAGGCCGATTGCGTCTATGTCACAGACTTGATCAACTGTGATGCTGGCATCTTTGATCTGAAGCTAGGAGATGGCTTCGAATTAAACTGGGATGCACGCCTCTCTTATATGGCCCTAAGTGGCTCGTTGCAGATGCCAAGATGGTTTCAGCCAACTGTGGCGTTACCCGAGAGCACAAGCGCCTCAAGTATAGAAGAAACTTTGCAGTTAAAATAAATGGCATTCGTAATGGAAGAAACTTTGAATCTATAGTTATGTACAATGTTGATCGTTCGCTTATGGATTAATATGTATAATTAATAAATTTGTCTTCGAATAACCTTTATATTATTTAACCTTTTCTACGATTGAATCAAATGTGTGTAATTTAGAAGCAATTCAAGCTTCATGTTACCTCCTCTTGGCTGTCTGTTCTTCCTGATTCAGACAACAAACAGACAACTACCCTTTCTAGATTAGAAATACTAGGTTGCTCCTCATATTCTTAGAAGAGGCAGTGTTCTGAAATTATTTTTATAGTAGTGTCAGATCATGTATGAAACATGATCATTACCTCGAAACGTCGATTGATCCTCCATGAGGAGATAAGAAGTACAAATATTTCCTATCCATTAATTCTTCTCTATTACTCCTATATTAACAGGTCAAACCAACTAGCTATCCATTAAACAGGTTAATCATCTGTCCACCGATTCAGTCAGGTTATTTGACCCATTAAGAGGACTAACTCAACTACTCCACTAAGCAGACTAGAGGCTTATTTCGCCACATGGTCGACGGCCGAACTGGCATCTACCGGAACTAATTGTTTTCTCGAATACATGAAAGGGTTGTGTATATATCTTTCTATTAGGATCACTATCAATGTGAATTTCATTCGATGACATGTCAGAGTTAAAGAAGCAATATAAAACGAGTTTCATCAAATAACTAAAACCGCATGGGCATTGTTTCCAAGTCTTAATGTAGCATAGAACTAAATATAGGGAGGGTATAAAACACAAAACATGAAAGTGTGCATTGTAGAAGGTTGTGTCAACCATCAATCAAATATTGATGTGGCATGCTTGGAAACAACAAAATGAATTTACCATTGAGATTGGCCAATGATAAGGCCTTGGCGTTATTTGGATCATTCTTATAGTGATTCTAGATAGTTATGTAGCGCTTGTATTCTTGATAAAAAAAACGAAGGTGTTTGGATCATGGATTATTTTATTGTCTTTGTGTAATAAAAAATGCTAAATAGCAGGGTGGGCAGGTTCTATCACTAAAATAACAATACAGATAAATCATAGAATAAATTCTTGAAATATGAGGACCATGTGATGTCGAGGACTTAAACCAGAATGAACAAGTTTCACCACAAGAACAACTACTTTGGGTCAGTTGTTTTCATTGGTGTGCTAAATCACTTAACAGATTTGAATCGTTCCCTACTCTTTGTATTTTTGAGGAATAGTAAGGCACCTAGAAATTTTTTGGCATACGTAAATAGTAGAGGTAATTTAAACAATACTTTAGTACTCTTGTACTAACTTCATCGAGAAGGGTCGTTCTTATAAAAAGGAGCAAATTCACGAGCAGTTTCTAAATTATTTCATCTCGGTCCCTAAGACCTTAACTCCCAAAATTTGATATTGAAGTCTCCATTGTATGGTGGTAGCATATTGGCACATGGGTCCTCGACTCTCAATTTTTGATATTTAGGTCCTGAATTTGTACATTGGTGTTATCTAGGTTCTAAACTTGTCCGGGCTCTAGCATTTGTCCAAAGAGCCCTAAAATGTTCCATGCATTAATATGGCGTATTGATTATGTGTTGACGTGACCCAACATTTTTTTTATTTTGAGCAAAACGTGACCCAACATATGGGACCCATGTGTCATCATTTCTCTCCTTTCTCTCAAGCCGCCGCCGCCGCCTCCACCGTGTACCGACCATGCCTTCCACAACATCAAATTTGTGAAGGTGTACGACTAGTCGGCCCCGCTGCCGAAGAAGCTCGCGTGCCGCAGCATGTAACCTTCGTGCACGAGCATGGTGCTCCTGCGGCCTCGGCACCTGCTGGCCATCTCTCGCGCCGTGTCGTTGAGGCATGAGCGGCAGTCTGGAGCGCTGACGTCGCCGCGGCACTGCGCGAGGCCGTACGCCCGGTCGGGCGCCGCGCCGGTGGTGGCCGTGGCGAACCCAGCTGAGGACGCGGCCGCGGCCGCGGCGGTGGGGAGGGAGGAGAGGGTCGCCTAGAGGTTGGCCTCGAAAGCGCCGCCGCCGCCATCGCGCGTGTCGTCCGTGTTGCTCGTCGAGCAGTTGGAGGAGAAGATATGGTACCCGAGGTCATCGGCAGTGGTCGTCAACTCGTCGTTGCGGTGAGGCGGAGACACCACACCACCAGAGGAGGAGCGGAAGGAGCCTGTGCATCAGTGCATGCTCTTGTCTGTTGGGTGCTGACGATCATTTTTTTTAACCGACTATAATCTCATTACTCAACGGTTAACAAATCGTTAGCAACTATTACATAAACACTTTCAGAGACAGAACTCATGACTTGTTCCTATTACATAAATGACCGAACATGGCCAGCTCATGAGCGGCTTTGTTACAATCCCTACTTTTAAAAGAGCACTCGAAACTAATAAAACAAGAAGACACTATAAACTTTATCTCCACAATTAAAACACCAACTATAGTCTCATCATAATCATTTGTGTTTAGCGCCTGAACCACCATCTTTGCGTCTGTCTCCACGATTAGCCGGCCAATACCCAAATCAACTACAGCTTGTATTCCTTGGAGGCAGGCAATGAGTTCAGCTTGGAATGCATTTAAGAGACACTCTATCTTCCCTCTTTTGACAGTATCACATCCCCATCACAGTCTCAGATCTAATAGCCCCAACTCCCTTCCAGTGAATTCGGCAAAAAAGATCCATCACAATTAAGCTTTAAAAAGCCCTGTGGGGGTTTCCTCCAATACTCCTTTTTTCGGTGCACACTGTTGCCTGTCAAACTGTTATCGGTCACAATTGCAGTGTTCTCTTCTGCATATGATCGGATACATCGAGCAAGGAAATCTGCTCCTCTTCTCTGACTTTTTTCTCTAATTATATTTCTCTCCTGCCAAATATACCACATGGTGATAATCATCATCAGCTTTTGTTCTTCCTTAGCCTTCAGAATTAGTTCGACTGTGTCCTTGACCAACACAGTAGTCGCCAACTCTAGCCTGAAACTCTCCTGGTTTAGATTCCTCTAGACCTCTTTGGCAATGTAGCACTAAAAAAATAAATGTCCACCATCTTCATATGCTGAATCACAAACTGTGCATCTTGTTTCAATTCTCATCCCACGCTGCACCAGATTTCTCCTCAAAGGGTGACTATTATGAGCCAAGCGCCAGAAAAAATGTTTTACCTTGCCTGGGATTTTCAGCTTCTAGATTGCTTTCCAAATAAAATCAGATGCATTACCACTGCCACCTTGTGCCCCCCCTCGGCTCCTTTCACACAACAGATGAGCTCTACAAACTTTGTAAGCATTCTTGACACTAAATCGCCCATGATTATCATATGGCCATGCAATTAAATTGTCCCTGCCTTCATGGACTGGAAGAGCCAAAATTACCTCGACGTCTTCTTCCCAAAAAATTCTCTTCACCAATTCCACATCCCAGTTCCAAGAGCTCGGATTTATCAGCTCCGAAACATAAGTTAGAAGACATGCCCCTCTAGGAGTAATTGGCCTTCTGAATACACCTCTCGGCAACCAAGGATCTTGCCAAATATGCAGGTTATTAGATATTACCATCACCGACACGCCAAATCATGCCCTTCTTTATTACCTCCAACCCTCGGAGAATCTACGCCAAGTGTAAGACATATTTGACTTTGGCATAGCATCTAACACCGAAGAATTTGCAAAGTATTTGGCTTTCAAAACTCGAGCACACAAAGAGTCTAGGTTTTTCAGCAGCCGCCAACTTTGCTTTGCAAGCATAGCAAGATTAAAGGCATGTATGTCTCGAAATCCCAAACCACCATCCTCCTTGGGTAACATAAGCTGATCCCCACTTAACCAATGAATCTTGTTCTTATCAACCTGCTGGTTCCACCAAAAGCAACAAATCATAGCACTTATCTGATCACGCAAAGATTTAGAGAGATCAAAACATCCCATAGCAAAGGTCAGTATCGCCTGGGCCACTGCCTTGACTAAAATCTCCTTGCCTGCCCATGAAAAAAATTCTCATTCCACCCTTGCATCCTTTTCCAAATCCTCTCTTTCAGGTATGCAAAAATACCCGTCTTGGAGTGTCCCACATGTACCAGCAACCCCAAATATCTCTCACTCATTGTTTCTTTTGTGACCTGCAAAATGTTAGACACCACTTGTTTCTGTTGAAGCTTTGTATTCTTACTGAAAAGCACTGCTGATTTCACCTTGTTTATCATTTGCCCTGAACATTGTTCATACAATTGTAGTATTGTCTACGGCTGCCTACTATCCCCTTTGGTCGCACGAATCAAAATGAGTCATCAGCGAACAAGAGGTGAGATATACTTGGCGCACTGTGACAGATTTTAACCCCCCCCCCCCCCCCCCCCCCCCCCCGCCAGAGAACCATCACACTCTCCCTCTTTCAATAGGGCGGAAAAAGCTTCAGCACACAATAAAATAGGTAGGGTGATAACGGGTCCCCTTGTCTCAAACCTCGTTGCGGGACAAAAACATCAGACAAATCTCCATTCACCTTTACGCTATACTTCACTGTCGACACACATTCCATGATAAGACCTATCCAAGAATCATGAAAACCCAACCTTTTCATCATTTTCTCCAGGAAACACCACTCTACTCGGTCATACGCTTTACTCATATAAGTTTTAGAGCTGCATACGTACCCCAATTCACCTTCTCTTTTATTTAGCGGATAATGAGTGACTTCATATGCGATAAGGATATTCGTCCTGTTCGCTTGGCTTATAAGCCGTACTTTTTCAGCCAACGAACAGTATTTTTCTCTCACAACAAATCAGCCAACAGTACTTTCAGCCATGGCTTATCGCCAAGCGAACAGGGCAATTATCTAAAATCAAACGCCCCGGCCCAAAAGCACTCTGATTTGGAGTAATAATTGCAGGCAACACCTCTCTCAATCTATTTGATAAAACTTTGTAAACTACCTTGTAGACGACGTTGTATAGACTGATCGGTCTCAAATCTGTGACCCGCTCCGGCTTCTCAGTCTTTGGGATCAAAGCTATGGTCGTCTCATTCCAACTTGCAGGGATCCGGCCACCTTTCAACACCTCCATGACCTCCCTAGTCAGCCAAACACCGACCACATCCCAAAAGGTTTTGTAGAAAACGGTCAGAAGACCATCTGGACCAGGCGGCTTCAAATCCCCGATGGCAAAAAGATGCTGCTTTATTTCCTCCTCGATAAACTCCGACATGAGTTGGGCATTCATGGCCGGTGTGACACGAGGCTGAACAGCACTGATTAGGCGCTGCAATTGCCCCTCGTCCGCCGACACCGAGGTACTGAAAAGCTGCAGAAAATAGTTAGAAATAAAATCTTTATTTTCACCTTCCTCCACCCAACTTCCATCCTCCCTCAACATTATCCCAATTCTATTTCTTCTCTTCCTAACAGAGCAAGTCGTTATGGAAATACTTCGTATTTCGATCACCAAAACGAAACCAATTAACATGTGCTCGCTGCTTTCAATATGTATCTATCTGCTCTTCTAACCTATCCACTTTAAAACTACAAACAGCTTCCCTCCCCACAGCTAGATCACTAATCGGCTCTCTTCTCAATCTCTCCAACTCCTTTGCTTTTCTCAATCTTTTTTCTAGATCTCCAAGAACATTTGTACTCCAATCTTCCAGACTCGTAGCAGGTCATGGTTTGGAAACCTAAGTGCCCAATATTTATTTTTGGCCGGTTAGCTAAGGTTTAGCCAGTTTAATGAACCGGCCTATTAGTTAAATAAAGGGAATCAACTGATTAGGTCATTAGGTTCCCATGCTCCATGTAAAATAGACTTTATGCCATTTTTATAAGGATGCCAGGTAAGCGAAAAAAAATATGAACCAAGCATGACAGTTGATTAGGTCATCAGGTTCCTTGTGGTCAAAATCATCCATCTAGGTTCAACTTATACGGATAATTGTAATTTTTATAAATTTATTTTAAGATTTAACGATATTAATTTTTAGTGACGGACAATGTCTATCGACAAATAACGAGTATGATGACTTCGTCGAAAACACATGTATCTACATCTTACTCCCTCCTTCCCAAACTAGAAGTCATTATGGGATACGTGCAAGTCAAACTTTCTTAACTTTGACTAGATTTATATAAAATGTGTGCAACATTTATATCTCAAAATAAGTTTATTATGAAGGCATATTCAACAATCTACCTAATGAAACTAATTATGTATTATACATATTAATAATTTTATATATAATTGATCAAAGTTAAAAGTATTTGTCTTCTCAAAAAACGAGAATGATATTTATTTTGAGACAGAAGGAGTATTATACAGCTCGAGGTCGAGGCCTCTGCTGCTTTTTCTAGTTTTCTTGTTCAGCTTTTCACTCTGAGCACGCATGTGCTGCCATGCCAGAGTGTTGGATGAGCTGAGTTGCATGTGACAGTCGTGGAGCTTCCAAATGAAAACATCTGATGGTTTCACAAATTGTAAATCTTCTCCCAGGCCGGAGCTAGTGTTCTGTACTTCTGTCTGTTTTGCGAGAACTGTTCTCCAATAATTTGGACTGGTGCCTCTTTCATTCAGTTTTTTTTCTTTTCTTTTGGGGTCTATGTATAGTTTGGATTGGATGCACATGGACTGAGTAAGCCGCTAGTACAAGAACTTCTGTTGTGTTTTGCAACCTGACTAAAGTGGGTACCTCTATAATAACAAGTAATTTATGTGCAATCGCGTACATCCTAATCACATACCCACATACGTACAAAACTAACACAATCACAGTTGCACATCCGTGGGTACTGACGATTTGAGTCCCAAAAAAGGGGGAGGGGGAAACAAGAGATAACATCTCGCCATTGGAGCACGATTAAAAGAAAAAGAAAAAAATATTTAAAAGAACAAAACTAAAGACGCCGTTGCCGGGGATCAAACCCGGGTCGTCTGCATGACAGGCGGAAATACTCACCACTATACTACAACGACTTTGATGCAAGGCGTTTCCGTGCCAATCTAAAGGCGGTTTAAATCGAGAGAGGTAATCAAAGGAGGAAGCCGAATCGTATTCGAACCCGGACGCTTTTACATCCCACGCCTACAAATACGAACAACGACACGATCGAGAACATGGCGACCGACATGGAGCGCGCGTGCGATGACGAGCTGGTAGATCGGTGCGACGGATGCGGCGGCGTCCTGGAAGCCTGGGACGACGAGTCCTTCGTCATATACGACTGCTTCCACGCGCTGCACGCCGGCTGCGCCCACGGGCGCGACGCCTGCCCGCGCTGCCACACGCCGCGGGTACACGACGACGACGACAACGATGACCAGCCGGAACAGATCGAAGCGGCCCCCGCCTCGACGCCGGACAACAAAGATGAGGACTCGGCGTTGGCGAGCGATGGCGTCGTGGGCATGGGCAACGACGACGACCGCCCCGGCGGCGGCGAGACGGGAGAGCCACGGCCGAGCCGATGCGGCGGCGGCGGCGAGAGCCCCGCCTCCATGTCGGTGTCGGGGTGCAACCACGCCTCGCGCCTCGGCTGCTGCGCCTGTTGCTCCCGCAGAGTTGCCGAGCTGGAGAGCCGTCTCCAGGAGAAGAGCGCTGCTCTGACCGAGACCACCAACGTCTTGGAGTTGGAGCTGGAGAGAGCCCAGAGTCGCCTCTGTAGACTCGAGGAGATGTACGACAAGTTGGAGGAGGAGTTCATCCGTCTGCGTGATGGAAAGAGGGCGAGAGAAATCGAGGACGCCCAAGAAAGGAAGAAGCCGCGGAACGGCGGAAGGAGCGCTTCAAGTTTCCCACAGGACCAGACTGACTGAACCTCGCCGCTTGTTCCATGCAGGAGTTTTCAGTTTTCACCGATGAAAAGTGCACCCCTGACATAGTTCAGGCAGCCCAATTCGTCTCGCTCGGCCTCTCGAGTATCTTCGCCGATCCTAGTAATCATGTCATAGTTCTCATAGAAACGGCACATAGAATCGAGTCATGTGTGATATGAATCGTCACGAGTCTTGAGTCATGTCAGAAAGCAGTTGAACCGTAATAATCAGTCAGTATCTTTCTGATGAGCTGATTATCAGAGGTGTGCATGAGTTGGAGCACCATGAGCATGCCATGACAAGCCAGAAGTTTGAGGTGTACATTTAGGTTTACTTAGGCTAGGTCAATTGAACTATGAACATTTTAAGACAGATTAAGAGAGAATACAAAAGATGCATATAGCCTTACCGATACCTATGAATGTTGTATATAGCTGCATTATCTAACAAATTCAACACAAGACAAGCTGAGCCAAGTAGCACAGCGAAAGATACCAAAACATAAAAAACATCTAATATCGGATTGACAATTCCATGATCTAGAAGTAATCAAGTCCACAGTTAAAACTAATCTCACAGTTTCGCAGCAGCATCACACCATCAACACAAATAACCTAAGGGCACCGCAAGCATCAGATTAAGAGCAACAGTAATAACACCACAACCCACATGGGCCGGTGGCTTAGGCGGCCACCTCTTCCTCCTCATCCTCGTACTCGTACTCCTCTTCGTCGTCCGCCGTGGCGTCCTGGTACTGCTGGTACTCAGCCACCAGGTCGTTCATGTTGCTTTCAGCCTCGGTGAACTCCATCTCGTCCATGCCCTCCCCGGTGTACCAGTGCAAGAAAGCCTTGCGCCGGAACATGGCCGTGAACTGCTCGCTCACACGCCTGAACATCTCCTGGATCGAGGTGGAGTTGCCGATGAATGTGGACGCCATCTTCAGGCCATTGGGAGGGATGTCACACACGCTCGACTTCACGTTGTTCGGGATCCACTCCACGAAGTAGGACGAGTTCTTGTTCTGCACATTCAGCATCTGCTCGTCCACCTCCTTGGTGCTCATCTTCCCACGGAACAAGGCTGATGCTGTCAGGTAGCGCCCGTGTCGTGGGTCAGCTGCGCACATCATGTTCTTGGCATCCCACATCTGCTGGGTCAGCTCGGGGACGGTGAGGGCACGGTACTGCTGGGACCCCCTTGATGTCAGTGGTGCAAAGCCAACCATGAAGAAATGGAGGCGAGGGAAGGGTATCAAGTTGACTGCAAGCTTCCGGAGGTCAGAGTTCAGCTGGCCTGGGAACCGCAGGCAGCAGGTAACACCACTCATGGTTGCAGAGATGAGATGGTTCAGGTCACCGACTGGAAAAACATAAAAAAGGCAAGATTCAGATTTATATCGAAATGGCAGAAACAAATGCAAGAAACAAGGCACAAGGCAGAGAATCATGAAATGGTCATCTCAGGGCATCATTGTATTCTGTAATGCAAAGCAAACTTAAGAACAGATAGTACAGTGTCAAAATGCTAGTGAGATGCATGTGCCCGACATACACATTAATTCAATCAAGTGCATGATTGCAATAAATATGCAGCAATGGCAGACAAGGACCAATGTGCCCTGTTCGCTTGGCTGATAAGACATGACTGAAAGTACTGTTGGCTGATTTGTTGTGAGAGAAAAATATTGTTCGTTGGCTGAAAAAGTACGGCTTATAAGCCAAGCGAACAGGGCGCATGTAATTCATTGCAGCATCACAAGACACATCCAAGAGATAGATTTGTGTCACAGGATTTCACACGAAGATGACTACAATCCACTCTTTGCACCAAGATATGAAATCAATGATCAATAAATACTAAAGCTGTGGGTGCAGTGACTGAGCAAAGTAGCAATACAAACTTACAAGTTGGTGTAGCAAGCTTCAGAGTGCGGAAGCAGATGTCGTAAAGAGCTTCATTGTCAAGGACCATACACTCATCAGCATTCTCAACAAGTTGATGAACTGAGAGTGTAGCATTGTAAGGTTCTACCACGGTATCAGACACCTTAGGTGATGGGAAAACTGAGAATGTCAGCATCATCCTATCTGGGTACTCTTCCCTGATTTTTGAGATGAGCAGGGTGCCCATCCCAGAGCCAGTACCTCCACCCAATGAATGGCAAACCTGAAATCCTGCAGAATAGAAGATAAAAATTATTTCACATACAATTTCACAAGTGAAGCATAATTCAAACGGACAAAAGCATTTTTTACACAAAATATCCAATAACCGAGATTCTAGTTGCTATGTAGATAATAAGATGACATCAAGATGGACAAACCTAGCAAAATGCAACACCCTAACAAGAACCACAAGCAAATATCCTCCAGTAACCACTAGCCAAGATAAGTTGTAAGCTACGTTACTAGCCTGACAGATGAATTTTCTCACAGCCATTTGCAACGATTTTCATACACAACAGAACACAAATAACATAGAAGTCCAGCACAGCCAAAGTAAAGAAAATTGGTTAATAACATCTCTAAAGTTAAATCATCAGTTATATAAGCTCATCTCTCACAAGTTAAATGACTCAATAAATACTTCACAGTTACTAGTAGTACGAAAGGGCCAAAGACCAAAACAGGCACTGGCCAAATTTGTGGCGAAGGACCATAACAATAAAGTCTAACCATGCCTTCCTCCCCCTAACGTTTATGTTTGGACACATGCATGGAGTATTAAATATAGACTAAAAAATAACTAATTACACAGATTGCGACTACTTTGCGAGACGAATTTTTTAAGCCTAATTAGTCCATGATTTGACAATGTGGTGCTACAGTAAACGTATGCTAATAACGGATTACTTAGGCTTAATAAATTCGTCTCGCGGATTACTAATGACTTGTGTAATTTGTTTTATTATTACTATCCGAACACTCCCAACACTCCCATGTGACACCCCACGTGACACCTGATGTGACACCTCTAAACTTTATCTCCTGGATTTAAACACCACCTGAAGGCGGCAATTGAACAAATTTGCTGCTACTACCAGAACCACTCGGGCAATTAAGGAGTCACTGGATCTCCGTACTTTGAACCGCATAAACAATGATTAGGGGAAACCGAACCAAGCATTTCATCCAACTAACCGCATAAATAGAATGCATACTCGAAAATGTCGAGGAAAACGCTCAGATCTACATAGGTTTCAATGCAAGCCAACAAATCGGCTAGATCTACGAGCCGCGAACCACAACATCGTAACATGTCATTCTAACTATAGAAACCTAACTATAGAAACTACACTAGATCCGCAGGCTGACGACCCCCAGACCGCGACCAAATTACCAGCATTTCTAACAGAAGGGTCAGATCTACGAGGACGACGACAGACAGTACCTTGGAGGCAGTCGCAGTTCTCGGCCTCCTTGCGGACGACGTCGAGCACGGAGTCGATGAGCTCGGCGCCCTCGGTGTAGTGGCCCTTGGCCCAGTTGTTGCCGGCGCCGGACTGGCCGAAGACGAAGTTGTCGGGGCGGAAGATCTGGCCGTAGGGCCCGGAGCGCACGGAGTCCATGGTGCCGGGCTCGAGGTCCATGAGCACGGCGCGCGGGACGTACCGGCCCCCGCTGGCCTCGTTGTAGTAGACGTTGATGCGCTCGAGCTGGAGGTCGGAGTCGCCGGCGTACTTGCCCGTGTGGTCGATGCCGTGCTCGTCGCAGATCACCTCCCAGAACTTGGCCCCGATCTGGTTCCCGCACTGCCCGCCCTGGATGTGCAGGATCTCCCTCATGGCGGCGGCGGAGGAGGAGAAAGACGCGGCGAGGCGAGGCGAGGCGAGGCTTGGGGAGCGGTGGGAGACGGAGGTACGGAGGCGAGGGTGGAGCAGGCTCCGCGCGCGGCTGGGGACGAACGGAGGGAGCGGGTGGGTGTTTGTGTTTTACTGGGAGGAGAAGGCGTGACTTGTGAGCGTGTGCGGGTGAGGATACCGGCTGGGGAATTTGAAATTGCTTGTAGGAGGGGGCATTTATGCGGGCGGTGAGAGCCGACTGCATTACCGGGTGCGGGGCTGTGGCTGGAGACTGGAGAGCGTGCGGGGGGCACCACCGCACTCGCGAATGTTCGTTAGTACTACCTCCGTAATTATAAATTTGATCAAATTTTTAGATAATAATATTCATATTTATAGATTTAAATTGATTTATTATAAAAATATATTTCGTAATTAATCTAATGATATTTATTTGTTATCATAAAAATATATACTTTTCATCTATAATTGGTCAAACTTAATGTATTAAAATGTGAGACACCGTGTTAGAATTGTATTTTTTTGGATGGAGGTAGTATGTTTTTCTTTTTAAAAAACTATATCACCCTCTTTTTTTAGTAATAAAGACCAAAGAGTGATCTTCGTTAACAGGATGTAAATCTCATTTTTCCAAGGAACTAATCAATCATAAATTGGACAATGTTTATACAAATACACAATTATGGCCTGTTCGCGTGCCCTTAAATCCGGCTTGATCCGCTTCTTTTTTTCATCCGGAACAGTATTTTTCTCTCACAAATTCCTCCAGAATTCCTCCAAGCAAACGGGGCCTATATATCCAAATAGATTTATTAAATATATTTTATGATTAAGCTATTGATACTTATGACGCATTATAAATATCAATAATTTTATATGTTTGGTCATTGATTATAACTTATTGAAAAGTGAAATCCACTTATTTTAGAGGGGGAGCGGATCATAATGTTTGGAAAAAAATATTATTGTAATACTATGCTTTTTTTACTAAATCACTAAAAGCCAAGGATCCATTTGTTCCAAATTTATAGTTATTTTAGTTTCGCCTTAAGTCAAACTTATCTAATGTTTTTATCAAATTTATAAAAAATATATTAACATTCAAATTATCAAATAAATGCACTATCAAGTATATTTCATGGTGTATCTAATAAAAAATATTTGATGTTGTAGATGTGTGCATTTTTCTATAAAAAAAGTAGTTAAAATTAGAGAAGTTTTCCTTAAAACACTGCGAAAACGACTTGTAATTTAGAATGTGGAGTAAGGATTTTGGGATTTTTAGATCATTGCCATAGGTACACTAAAGTGGGTTTTTTTAATGCAATATGATTTTGATCGGTGCAATTCTAAGTTGGACCTTTTGGCCTAAGTGGACTTTAAAGGGCATATATTATGTATTATCCATAGACATGCAGTATGCTGGTATTAGGATTTAAGAGGGCCATTGATATCTACTTCTCTAAGTTTTTGTTTGCTTGACATTTCAGACTAAATTTTTATTACAATAATTCTGAGAGCAACTCTAAGAATCTTTTTATATCCTTTCGTGTTGATAGGAATATATATTTTGGTGAAAAAAATCTCCTTCAATGGTGTCTTTAACTAGATGTTCAAATATCGTCATCCTATATTCCTCGTTTCTTGCTCGCTAAAGATAGAGAGCGAAACTGGCTCTTCAAAGTACAAACAAGATATAGAGAAATTATTAGAGAGTTGTGCGATGTAGATATTATTTTAATTAGAATCTAACTCTAAATAAAGATTTAGAGAGTGAATTTAAGAAAGACAGATGAAAATGCCCTGATAAGGTTTTTCCCCTAAGAAAGATTTTAGATACTTTAGTTTTTCATGACATTTTGTAGGAAAAATTGGATAGCCATAGTCGCTACAATAAAAGGTTAGTGGCAAGTAATAAAAATGGAAGGAATTAATTTTATTATTTTCAAAATCCTACAAGTAAGCGTCACTTAATCCGAGCAAGTTGATTCACCATGTTCACTTATGCTGAAATTTAGCTTATGTTGATGCTTATGCTGAAATGTTGTGAGAGTAAAACATTGTTTCATGGCTGAAAAATAGTGCTGAATAAGCTCAAGTCCCACGTATAGTTGGCCTTGCAAAGGATATAACAAAACTATTATGGGGTATGACCCCCGATACCCATAGGGTTGTACATGGGCCGAGCCGCTAGGGGAGGCCCAGCCCACAAGACTATGCAAGGCGGACCATGGCATAGGTCAGCGTGCCTCGTAGGGCTACGTGAAGATCCTTGACGATCAAGGATGATCTGATCGGATATGTTCAAGATGTTGTATTCCTTATAAACAGATATCTTGTAATCGATCAGGACTAGATTCAACCAACCTGTAACCCTACCCTCCGAGCTATACAAGGCGGGTAGGGACCCCCTCGTTTTTACCTCATATCAATATACAATCCACCAAAGACACAGGACATAGAGTATTACGTCAAGCAGACGGCCCGAACCTGCCTAATTGTTGTTCCACACGTTCTGTGTCACCGTCTGGCTCCTATCACGCGCACCTCCACCAATTCATCTACTATTGTGGGCATACCCCTCGGTAGACTGTCGACTGGATTTCATCGACAGTGGTGCACAAGGTAGGGGGTGTGCATGCTGATTCCATGGCGAGCCAGATGGTCCGCTTCTCGAGCTCCATGATCCTCCCCGAGCCAGGTCAGACATTCACGGTCGGATCTATGACCTAGGTCATCGACGCCAACAGCGTCGAGGAAATCATGGAAGCGGTGCAGAATCACCCTACGCCGATCGTGCCAACATCTGTGACAACATCTCCGATCTCGGTGTCTCATCGCTGGGTTAGAAGATCCATCGACAACGATGACCTGATCGCATCTATCGATCTGGTCACAAATCGCTTAGTGGAATGTCAGCTCCTCGTGGACTCGGTCTTAGATCGGTCTACTGCGAGCAATGAAGTCCCAGCGCCCCAAGATCGCTGAGCCAATACGATCGAGCGATCTGCTTGGCCATGACGTCTGGGGTGGCAAGATTCAGATCTGGTGATCACAGCTACTCCAGAAGGGCGTATGGTGCAATGTCGACCACTCCCAGCTACCGGTCTACGCTTGGCCGACTACGAGGCCCCGATGGAGAACATGCTGAGGCCCTATCCCTTTGGGCTGGTGGGCATGGGATCCACGTATCAAAATGCCATACACCCCCTCTTCATCAACCACATCAAGCGCGACCACATAGATGACCTCCACATGATCGATCTGCCTAAGGCAGGTCGACCCGCTCCCGTGGTCAACATGGTGTCAATTCGCCAGCTTCTAGACGACTCCCTCCACAGCATCCTAGAGGAGAGCCCTGATGAGTATTCCTAGGGCTCGACTGAAACCATCTTAACCTACCCTACTTTTCTGCCAGGATTTAGGGGCAGGATCTACCACATCAGCCACGATAGCATCACCAGAGACGGCGAAGCCACCGTTGATCACGATGCCTGCTTGGAAAGGAACACCGATCACCAGCGGCATCGAGATGAAGAACCTACCTATAGGGCTAACGAGGACCCTAATGCCCCACACCACGCGCGCCGCAACTTAGAGGATGAATTCAACATGGTGGGCAACCAACCGGTGCTGAAGACGCCAAGCACCAATCTCGTCATCGTTTTCAATGAGCTAGAGAAGCACCCATAGACTCTAGAAAATCGAGAAGATTTAGGCGCACGTCATGGCGGCTCAAGTTCAAGTCAACGAGATCCGCCATCCCGATCCATCTTACTTGACAGAGGAAGTCAACATCAGGGCTCCGAGCACCCTCGACACCAAGCCGACGGCCCCTACCTTTATCAAGGTCCCAGGGGCAACTACGAAGGATATGTCGATCAGGTCGGACGCCCACCTCGTCCACCGGGCAACCGAGGTATCAATCACCATGCCAACCAGGAGGTGAATCAACCCCTGACGCATGACGTTCGTGAACACATCAACGCCAATATCAACGCCCACGATCGCATAAAAAACAGCAGGGCCGTGTGCTATGAAGCGGAGATGGAACGCCGATGCCAGTTCGATGTTGAGCATGGAGCACCTAGCGTCGTTCGAGCACCTCCTGCCCTCGACGCCCTCGGACTTCGTCCCTTCATGGCAAGACTCTAAGTTGTATGTCCGGTGGCCCGTGGGCTTCAAGATTTTTGGGGTGGACACCTACACGGCAAGGCCAACCCCATGCAGTGGTTAACGCTCTATGAGATCACCGTAAGAGCCATAGGCAGAAGCGAAGATGTGATGGCAAATTATCTACCTATCATGCTCAACCAATCTGTGAACAGCTGGCCCCTCAACCTACGAGATGACTCCATCCGATCTTGGGATGACCTCAAGAAGGTCTTCACTGAGAAATACATGGCCACCTGTGAGCATCTAGGCACCAAGTACGACTAGAGAAGCTTCATCAGACCTCCGGGGAGTCACTACATGGCTTTATCAGGTGCTTCTCAGAGACTAGGAACTTCATCCCCAACATCAATGACAGCGAGGCTATCGCCGCATTCACCAAGGGGCTCTAACATGAGCAGCTCCACAGAAAGCTCTACCACAAGAGGCCTACGACCATCGGCGAGCTGATACAGATAGCAAACGGCTACGCCGATGCCAAGGAAACCAAGCGGGCTGCTCGCTCCGATCGCCCCCAACACCACCATGACGACCATCGCAAGGAAAGACGCAATGACGACCATGACCGCTGCCACGACGATCATGACCACCGCCACGACGAGCGCGACCACCGATGTGATGATGGCCAGGAGTGCTCTAGAGGCAGACAGAACCACCACCACAGGCCTGATACTTCAGTCAACGCCATCAACGCTCCTCGCGCTAAGCGCACCTACGACGCCGACTACGCCAAGCTCATGGACGGTCCATGTCCTATTCATAAAGGCACCAAGCATACCATGGGAGAGTGCAAGGGCCTGACCAGGGCTTTTCGAGCGAAAGATGCAAAGAGGCCACGGTGGAAGACGACAGAAACCGAAGATGGCTAGGGCAGAGTATGGGAGAAGAACATAGACCCTGTTTACCAGGACGCCACCAAGATCGTCACATCCATCTTCGGGGGGAGAGCTGCCTCCGAGGACAAACGGGGGCAGAAGCTCGTCGCCCGGCGTGTCATGTCGGTCGCTTCCTACAATGACCCCATCGCTGATCCTAAGTACCTCGACTGGTCGAACCACCCGATCACCATCTCTAGGGCCAACCAGTGGGTAGATATTCCATACCCTGGGCATTTCCCCTCGTCCTGGATCTGTAACAGAACCGACCAATTATACGAGATTAAGTAAGAAAATCATCCGCCAGAGCAGGCGATTTAGCAAACTTAAGCCCGTATAACCCGGTAGTCTGTGAAATCATGAAGGATTTCAAACCAACTTACATCCTAGCCAAGATCGTAATAAGTTTAGCGGTCACCATCACATATTACATAAAAGTTCACATCACAGATACATCAGAGTTTAAACATAGTTATTACAAAATGAGTTCAAATAGAAGTAGCGGAAGCCATTTGTTTAAAACCTCACACACTCACACGAAGTTCAAATACAGTGCCAGCTAATGATCATCTCCAACAAAAGCATCAGACGAGACGTAAGGAATGACCATGCCCATGGTCCTAAGCATCACCCATTGCAGGATAAAGACAGTTGATACAGTAGCCGTAATACATCTACCCATCTGCAACAAGTGGGAATAAAACCCTGAGTACGAGAAGGTACTCAGCTAGACTTACCCGACATAACCGAAAATAAGTGACACCAAGGATTATGAAGGGCTTTATAGTAGTGTAGCTAACTCATTTGCAAAGAAAGCATTTTTAGCATTTCAAGAACCTTTCCAAAAGCATTATTGTCAAGTTAATTATTATTAACCTGTCGACTAGATTTGCACCTATACTAAAGCAAACATGTGATTAAGCAGATAATGATAACTAATGATCATTAACAACTTCCATATTGTCATATTCATTATAACTATCCAAGTGTTCCATCAACATTACTACGATGAAGTAACTCAAGTCAAGTGCTCACTATCCAGGAGCGATGGCGATTCGAATCGATTCCTAACCAGCTGGTGATTTATTCCTTACACAAACCTCACTCACCCGCTAAAGTGAGGTATTGATCACCGAGTCAACTATCCAGGTATCTCGAGTTTGCCAGGAACCACATGTACCCGGGGGCCGACCGACTGCACTTTGGTCTTATCATCTCGCCCCCGTGTCCTACCACACCTGCTCTGGCACAGTGCGCTGCGGGCAATCTACTCGGCCTGAATAATCTCCCAGCTTCGCGGTCGGAAGGTACTTTATCCGGCCAGCTAAATATAAGGCTTGCGTTCAACATGACTCGAGGCCCAACAATGGTCGGTCCTTAATCGACACAGACGGAAAGCACTACAGTCCAAAACTCTGTAAGTCTCCGTCTGGTCTCAACTTCATTTAACACTTAGTTATACCATGACTACATAGTTATCCAAGCAGATCTAGGTAACCACCTATAGCTCGCAGGTGACAGGAAATCACCCGACTTCTACCGGTCTAAGCCAGCTAAGCATTGACTCGACTGCGGATACCAGGGTAACAAGGATATAGTATAACAAAGGTAGACAATGTATAATGCAGCAACGATTGCAAACAACTCCTGAACGTAATGCATCAATTAAAGTAAAGCATTTAATTAACATTTGCAAACCGGGGAGAAAATGCTTCGGGGCTTGCCTCTCTCGAAGGAGCTCGGGCGGTGATCGGGGCACTCCGGAAGTTCCTCAACGTCCTCCTCGTCGGCTTCGGGCACTTCCTGCGGCTGCACCTCGAGCTGCTCCTCGGGCTCCTCGGTTATGACAACTGGGTTCTTGGTTTGCGATCCTATATGATACAATATGCGTAAGTGCTTATGCAATCGGTGTATCGGATAAGATGAATACAATGGATATGCTTGAATGCAAGGTAGTCAACATCATCCAAGAACATATACTACAAGCATATGTCATCTACTGCATTCTCTTCTACTACTAATATGCTAAGTCAACACATCTTATTAAATGCTTCAAACATACACCAAAGCTTCACTAATTTCTTAATCACACATAAAGCAACACTTGATTAAACCTAATTAATAATAGGTTTGAATAGCAACATCTA
Organism: Miscanthus floridulus; assembly: GCF_019320115.1. Lineage (NCBI taxonomy): Eukaryota > Viridiplantae > Streptophyta > Magnoliopsida > Poales > Poaceae > Miscanthus > Miscanthus floridulus. The sequence goes on from NC_089595.1 coordinate 95,919,070, forward strand.
TTTTTATTGCTTAGAAAAATCTTAGAAAATTACCATAGCACAGTACTACCCTAAGTAGTCTACCATCAGATTTTCATGGTATTTGAATGAGTGGATTAGCCTACACAAAAATAACAAGCTATGGCATGATTATGAACATGAAAATACTTTGTACTGTGAAAAGTGTCAAATAACAGAGGAAATATTTTTCCTATGTTCTACACAGCAAATAATCACTGTACAAAAATTATCACATGCATGTTTTATACAAATTTTGCTCTCTAGCAAAAATAACAAAAATCAGCCATTAAAGGCACTTGAACTACACCTCATAATTTTTCTACAGTACATGCATTACACATATTTTTCCTAGGAAGTACATTACACAAGAAGAGTAACAAACTTGGAAATCATATTTTTCTTGTACATATAGGATTTACTAACCATTTTACAAGATATCAGCAATATCAAGAATTAATTAAAGCTCTACAGAAAAGTATCTCAAAAATGACATGCAATATTTTTATCATATAGATCTGGTGACAAGGAACCTAGCAAAATTTGTTTCAACAGATTTGGAGCAAATTTGAGTATACAAACATTTTCCAAATTATTTCTCTTTCCAAATAATAAAAGAAAACTGAAAACGAAATCTTCCTATTACTACTGGGCCGGCCCGTGGAAACCAACTGGCCCACGGCCACATTCGGCCTGCTCAGACCGAGCGAAGGGGAGGGCGGCGGCCTGGCTCGGGGCTTCGACCCAAGCCAGCCTGGCCCAGCTCGGCCGGGCAAAGGCCACGCCACTATGGCTGGGCCCTGCGGGTCAGCGACCGAGAGCAGGGGAGGTGCTCCGCCGGCCGGTGCTCACCGGCGGCGAGCCCCTCCAGTGGCGCGGGTGGTGCCAGCGTGCATGCCATGCTGAGCCGCACCGGCTGGGATGGTGGAGGTGGCCCGACGGCGTGACGAACCACCTGGCCGCGGCAGCGCGCTCACCGGAGAGGAAGGAGGTGGCCGAGCTTGGTCGTTACCTCGACGACGGCGGCCGCAAGCGAGCGCAAGCGAAGCAGGGAGGCTAGGCGGAGCTGCTGGCGGCGGGAATCAGGGAATGGAGGTGTGGGAGGGGTATGCCGCCGGCGGGGCAGCGGCGGCGTCGGTGGCGAGTTCATGGCACGCGCTGCTGCTGCTGGCGCTGCGTCTGAGAGAGCGGGAGGAGGAATGAGGAGGAGGCAGCGTGGTCGGGCAGAAGAAGGCGCGCGCGTGGAGGGCGAGGCAGGCCGTGGCTGCCGCGCGGCGGGCGTCGCCGGCGCATGGTCGCCACGCGGCGATCGCGCCCTGGCGCGGTCGGGACGCGACGCGCGGGAACGGCACGGCGTAGCGCTGGGGCAGGCCAGACGCGGAGCTGGGCTGGGCCGAACACGGGGCGCGCGAGCGGCGGGCGCTACGGCAGGCCGGACCGGCTTCGGCCGTGGGCCGAGAAGGGAGGCGACGGCCCGTGAAAGGAGAAAAGCATTTCTTCAATTTTTGATTTTCAAGGAAATTTCAAATAGCAGTTTTCAAATACCCTTTTGAGCAAAAAAATGACTTCTTTTGAAAATGGCCCAAAAATAAAAGTTGCTTAGAATTTAATCCTCTACAACTTTGCTTTTATGACCAAAGTCCAATTCTTGATAGATTTTGAATTATAAAATTAAAGTCAATTTTAACTTAAAACCCTAATTTTGGAGAATTATTTTTAAAGCAGAATTTGGCAATAATTTCAATACAACTTTGCTCCAAAAATTGCGCTAAATAATTCTAGATGATTTACAATCATAGCCAAAAATGTTTTACTAATCTAGCAAGCATAATTTGGGCAAAAACAACTCCAAACAAGTGTATGCAACATTCATGTTCCGCGAGCATGTTTCATATGTTTCGAAGCAGGGTTTCAGTTATTATTTACATGATTAGGCATGTATGATTGGGATGCTTGATGATGCATGATATGCATGATTCGCAGTGCCTAAATGCTGGCATAACACCGGGGTGTTACAGGATCCCATCATCCGGGGCATGCGATTCTAGAAGGTCCTCATCGACGGAGGGAGCGCCTCAACATCCTGTTCGTCAGATCCCTAGCCGAGCTAGGGCACAAGAAGGAAGACCTCACCCCCATGGACTCTCCGTTTTGGGGGATCGTCCCTGGGAAGACATCGCAACCCCTAGGACAGATCACCTTACCCGTGCAGTTCGGCACCCCCAATCACTTCCGCATTGACTACGTCAACTTTCTGGTCGCTGACTTCAACACAACGTACCACACCATCCTCGACCGACCAGCTCTCGCCAAGTTCATGGTCGTGCCGCACTACACGTACTTGGTGTTGAAGATGTCGACGGAGTAGGGGATCCTCTCCCTGCACGCCAACCTCGACATCATCTATGCATGCGAGAAGGAAAGCTTTGCGCTCGTCGAGGCTACTGACATCTCCATCCGCATCCAGGACTGCATCGCCACCTCACAGTAGGTACCACCGGAGGAGCTAGAGATCCCCACAATGGAGGCCGCCCGAGCATCAACCAAGTCCAAAGAGGTGAAGGAAGTGGTCCTCGTCCCCGGCGACCGGTCTAAGACCGCTCAGATTGGGGCCGACCTCAATCCTAAATAGAGAGACGCGCTCGTTAGCTTTCTAAGGGAGCAGGTCGACGTGTTCGCATGGAAATCTGCAGACATGCTCGGCGTACCTTGGGAGCTGATCAAGCACTCCTTAAACGTCTCGGTGACCGCCAAGTCGATCAAGCGAAAGCTTCAACGATTCGTGCAGGACAAAAAGGAGGCTATTAGGGTAGAAATAACACAGCTCTTAGCTACCAGTTTTATTAAAGAGATGTATCATCCGGAGTGGTTAGCCAACCCGATTCTTGTAAGGAAAAAGAATAAAGAATGGAGAATGTGCGTTGATTACACCGATCTCAATAAACACTGCCCTAAAGACCCCTTCAACTTACCTCGCTTTGATGAGGTCATAGATTCTATAGCCGGTTGCGAGCTCCTGTGCTTTTTAGATTGCTACTTTGGTTATCACCAGATCGCTCTAAAAGAAGAAGACCAGATCAAGGCGTCGTTCATCACTCCGTCCGGCGCCTACTGCTACACGACCATGTCCTTCGGGCTCAAAAACGCGGGTGCTACTTATCAAAGAGTCATCCAGCATTGCCTCAAGGACCAAATCAGGAAGAACATTGAGGCCTACGTTGATGATGTGGTGGTTAAGTCTAAGATTGTCGATACCCTCATCTCCGACCTCACCGAAACCTTCAAAGCCCTGAAGGTGTATCGATGGAAGCTGAATCCCACTAAGTGTATTTTCTACGTCCCATCAGGTATCCTATTAGGCAATATCGTTAGCCGCCGTGGCATCGAAGCCAATCCAGAAAGGTAACCAAGATGAAACCACTGACATGTGTCAAGGACGTCCAAAAGCTAACCAGGTGCATGGCAGCTTTGAGTCGTTTCATATCCCGTCTAGGCGAAATGGGACTCCCCTTCTTCAAGCTGCTCAAGGCTCAAGAAAAGCTCGTCTGGTCGGAGGACGCTGACAAGGCATTCGCTGAGCTCAAGCGGTTTCTCACCTCACCTCCGATCATGACCGCGCCCCAGGCCGGTGAAACCCTGTTAGTCTACATCGCGGCGACTAACCGGGTGGTCAGCATCAATCGTCGTCGAACGGGAAGAGGCCAGACACGCCTACAAAGTCTAGCGCCCAGTGTATTTCATCAGCGAAGTCCTAAACGAGTCTAAGACAATACAGGGCCTGTTTAGATCTCTGCCAATAGTTAATCCCTCCGTCTCTTTTTAACTGTTGCTCTCACCTTTCGAGAATTTAAATGTACTAAACTTTGACCTAATATATATAAGAAATATTAATACTTGTGGTATATAATTAGTATTATTAGATAGATTGTTAAACCTATTTTCATAATAAGTTTTTTTAAAGATAGAAATATTACTAATATTTTATACAAACCTAATTAATCCTAAAAAGTTTGATCAGCGCGAATACGATAGCGACATTTAAAAAAAGACAAGGAGAGTAGCTGTTAATTTTGAAGCTGAGAGGGTTCAAACAAGCAGCTATAAGTTGTACTACTAACTTTTATCCGGCATCAGAGCTTGACTGTTATACCGCACCGTAGGATCGCCACGCGTCAATTATATACGGAGCCCATCCCAAAGATTTCCGGGGAATTTTCGAGAATCAAGGCTCAAGGACCCTGTTCGGTTGATGATTTCTACGCTGACTGATAAGCCTGCTGATGCATTGTTCCATGGGTGATAAGGAGTTCAAGCGGGCGCAGAGCGACAAGTAATTGTTCCTGACAATATTGCTACGGACCTCCAGCCAAGCCAAGCTCACCGTGGAGAGACCGATCGAGCAGCAAATGGGCGCAGTAGTACATTGCAGCTGAGACCCGGCCCAGCAGCTCGATGCAAGATCGATCCTGTTTCCTGTCTAGTACAAGGCTATACCACCTACCAGTGCAAGACCGCCATCAGAGGCAGCAGATGGTTAGCGCTTACTACTAGTAGCTTTCAGCATCGGAGGCTCGGAGTCGGAGCTAGCGAGCCAGGCTGTCGCGTGAGCGTGGTGTTCGTTTTCCCAACAACCGTTGCGCCTGTGAATGATGCCTCGTCCTCTTCTTATCCGCTCCGAGATTACGATGGGTGATGGAGCCTGCGCCTGCCAAGAGAATAAACAAGATGGATGGGACAACTAATCTCGGCACCAGATCACGGTTGTTGCGGCCGGCCCCGGTCGTGTGACCGTGACACCGCAGCTGATATGCCTGACGAGCGGCGACGCTGCTGGCTATGACGAGCGGCGACAAGCTCCAAACCTCTCTGAACTAATCACGGTCGCAGGCATGGCATGCGCCGGCTAGTCGTAGTTAGCCTGCCTGCTCACCTGCCTGCCTAGTGAACTCGTCGGCGTACGAAGAAGAAGAGGCGACGGATGGGTTGGGCTGGTTGGTCCTCAGATCTGCGGCGCGTGCTCTGCTTTTGCTGGTGCTCGCCGCGCATGCCACCCCGCCCTGGCCCAGCCGGCCAGCCCTGCTGGAGTGGAGGACCGACCTCTCGCGTGCGTGCCGGCGTCCTCGTCATCCACATGTGAGCTGTCGTCCACTGATTCTCCTCGGATCTAACTAGAGCAGCTGTATGCATGAATGGATTAGATTCTTCAGGATTTGCTCTGGCGACCTCAATGATTGCCGGGTCCTGGTGATCAGTGACCGCGGTTGCGGTTTTTCAGGTCGATCCATCGGGTTTCAGCTCGTAATTAGAAAAGGGTCAAACTGCTGGATTGCAACGGCCCGTTCGTTTTGCTGAAATTTTGACTTATGCTGATTTATTGTGAGAGAAAAACAGTGTTCGTTCGTTGAAAAGTATTGCTAAAATAATATTGATGAACAGGACTAATATTGTCAAAAGTAGCGAATTGCAAGGGGTAAAAAAAATTATGCATATGTGACGCAGAGAATGTCCCGTTCAGCACGTGATGGACCAGCGAAACATGATCAAACGGTAACTAGCTTGTGCTGCACCGGGTCATCTTAGCCAGTGCATATGACCGTTTGTTTTCCATCTCACGTATAATGCTTTCGTTAGCTTCAACGTTAGTTTTTTACCTACACGCCTTTACCATCAAGGGCATGAAAAACAAGAGATTCCGAGTACTTCTCCTATGTTTAAGGAAAAAAATCAATATTATTTGTGGTATCAACTAAGTTTCAATAGACACATTATGATAGATGTTGATATCTCACTCTAAAAATTAGGTAAAACTTATAATTGTTATTCCCTAGGGCATCTTTGGTTAGAGGTAATTGAAATGATGGAATGGGAGTTTGGATGTAGGAGTTTAGAAATCTTTTGTTTGTTTATGTGACTTGGTTACTTTATGTGCTAATTTTTGAATTGAGAATATGTTGTCTAATAACTTATCATTTATGAGTTTGCATACTCTGAAAAAATGTTAATTGTGTTGGTGTCATAGCCACAAAATAGACTGCAATGCAAGATTTTATTATGTACTATAGTTGGTATTGTCCCTTTAGTAATTCAGTTTTTGACGAGAATATAATTCTTTGTACATGCACATATTACTCAACTATTTAAATTCACTTTGATCCGATTTTCCTTCATCTTAATTCGTACTATTTTTATTTCCAAAAAAATTCCCATTTGTATCTGCATTCGTGTATCATTCGCTCTGATATGAATTTCAATAAAAAGCACATTAGAATATGAGACACTCTCTCCGTCCAAAAAAAAAAAAGAGTGTCATTCTCATTTATCGAGAAGTCAAACATTAGCAACTTTGATCAAATATATATAAAAATATTAATATTAATGTGTGCAATTAGTATCATGATATGAATCGCTCAAAATATTTTCATTATAATAAACTTATTTGGAAATACAAATGTTGCCAATATTTACGATAAATTTAGTCAAACTTTTTTTTAAAAAATTGATCAGCAGAAATCTTATAGCGACATTCTTTTTTGGACGACAGAGGAGGAAGTAGACATTATACACGCCCATTTGTTCCGTTTTCATCGTCCCCGAGACCCTGACGAGTGAAGGCGGCTACGAACTGGACGGAACGATGCTAGCTGTCGGCCGGCCTGCACCACCTCGACCATAATCGAAAATCCATCTGGATCGTCGTACTTACGCCTGGTCGCTCAAGGCTTTGCGTCACACGTTATAATCTGTACTTTTCAGCTAACAAATATTATTTTTCTTTCACAATAAATTAATTAATAGTACTTTCAGTCATGAGCAAACGATCAGGGCTATGATTGGTCGGTGTGTCACATCAAAGATCCCGTCCGTTGGCGGAACTGTTATCCAATCGCTCTATAGCTGATTGGTTGGTGGCGCGCGGGACACGAGAGTCGCCTCACAGGAGTCAGGACAGACCCGCAGCGTGTTCAGCTCGGCTTGTCTCAGCTTATTCTCTCTCACAAAACACTATTGAATCAGCCAAAACTGGCCAAAAACAAACTAGTGCACTGTACTTTTGTCTACCGGTCGCATGCACTGCACCCCACGCAGTCAAACACGCGCTGTGCAGCACCATGCAGCGCCAAGTCGCCAACCTAGGACACCGGCTATATATTCATGTTCATCCATGCCGCTTCTCCTCATCCATCCAAGCTAAGCGCCGTTCTAGGTACTCAATAATCACAAGTACCTTTTACCTCAAGGAGCTCGCACGTCAATCGATTGTTACACGACCTGCATCCTTCTCTTCTTTCGCTCGTCTGACGACACACATTCTCAAGCCAACAAGTTCAGTTAATTTGTACTCCTAGGCAGCTGCAGCCATGCCAAGAAGGTCTTGCAAGCTCCTCCTCGCTCTCCTTGTCGTCACAGCAATGGCGGTGTCTCCTCTAGCTCTCGCGTACGACCCGAGCCCTCTCCAGGACTTCTACGTCGCCGACACCGCCTCCTCCGTGTTCGTGAACGGGCTGGTGTGCAAGGACCCAGCGCAGGTATCCGCGTCCGACTTCGCCTTCTCGGGCCTGCAGAACGCCGGCGACACCTCCAATGCGTTCGGCTACAACACTACCGGAGACGGCTTCTTTGCCGAGTGTCCCAGACTTTGCCGAGTGTTTTTTTATCGAGTACTCGGTAAAGAGGTTATTTGCCGAGTGCTAAAGAGAAAGCACTCGGCAAACAAATGGCACTCGGCAAAAAGGTGGTTTGCCGAGTGCCGAACACTCGGCAAAGACCAGGTTTGCCGAGTGTCAAACAATAACACTTGGCAAAGGGCCGCCGCCGTTAACGGCCGGCAGTCGCCGTTAATCCTTTGCCGAGTGTCTTCTCCTGGCACTCGACAAAGAGGCTCCTTTGCTGAGTGTCATTTTTTGACACTCGGCAAACCATATTTTTTTTCCACTTTTGACCTCCAAACTTTTTCTACAGTCCTTAAACAATACTTGGTACTCCATGTTCCAATGTGGCACATTTCTCGGACTTTTTCTATATTTCTTTAATTTATTTCATTTAATTGAATTTTCTTGGATAATTCAAATTTAACTGCTAGTCATTCGAATAATGAAAAAAAATGAATGGAAAAATGACATTCATGTTATTTAGTATAATGTGAGGCCGTATCCGGAAACAGACCACCAATTTTGAATATTTTGTTCACGAAACATGACCACGAACTTGCGGTTGAGTTGTTTTTAAATTCTATAAAAAGCAAATGAAGTCCAAAAATCATGAAACTTGTCAAGATGTCAAGATATCATATGTGGAGGCTGTGATAAAAAATTGAGGAGGTTTCGCACAAGTTGTCATGTACGATGCTTGCAAATCGAAGTCGGCCTCTTCACGAAATCGATTTGGAGAACAGCAGGGAGGTGCTGTCAAAATTCTGTCTCGGATAGGAGTAGAGCATAGAAACTAACCCCACATACACATCCTCACATGGGATTATGATCTATCCTCACCTATTAGATAGTAGGAACGTCGTGTAGATGCAATTGATGTTTGTATTACTCGTCGCTATATATGTTAGAGGATGGAGGACCGTGAGTGGATGTACACGGGCCGCGCAAGTCAGGGTCAGGTCACCAGTGAATGAATCGACAAGACCGATGCTTTCTTAGAACGGGCATTTGGCGTGGCTGTTAAAGGAGCGAGTAAAATTTGTTGTCCCTGTAGCAAATGTGCAAACAGGAAAAGACAAACGAAGAAGGTCATGGGGGAACATCTTTGGAAGATTGGATTTACGGCAGACTATACTCGGTGGAACATATGACGGAGAGTTCTTTCAAGAAGAGGGACTAGAAGGGAGGTTTGAGATAGACATAACCGAAATGATCGGAATAGAAGTAGACAATGAAACGGTTATTGAAGAGGACGCTGGAGATGAGGTGCAAAATGTGAAGGACTTACAAATGCTTGAGCGATTACATTTAGACAATGACAATGACAACATTGCTCATTCGGATAGTGTTGATTATTTCGACATGATTGATAGTGATGATGAGACTTATGATTCAGCTAATCCCGATCATGAAGATTATTTCTAATACATGTAATACTATGTTATTTTGTAATTACGTTTTGTTTATTTTACATCTATTTCTAAGTACTTCTTGTTTATCTGTGCTTATTGGTTTACTCTTTTTAATTGCATGTGATTGAACAAAGATGGTGGCGGTGGGATGAGGAAGCTAATGTCCTTGTACCGAAGGACAAGGACCGCTGCACCAGGGGAGAGTAGGAGGAGGAGCAGCCGCAGGAGGGAGTCGTCGCCTGTCGCCCTATCACGTGAGGAGGAGGAGGAGCAGGTGCCTTAGGAGGACGCCGAGGAGACGCAGGAGGACGCGCAGGAGGACGACGAGGAGGCGCAGGAGGACGCGCATGAGGACGACGAGGACGAGGAGACAGCGGGGGGTTTCGCTTCCTTTAGTTCGTCGAGCGTCTACTTGTGAGGTCCCGCGAGCCTCCCTCAGCAACCGATACCTCGTGAGAGACTCCTGTTGATTCGACCCGAGGGAGAAAAGTAAGTAACTTTAGATGTTATCACTACTTTATATGATATGTTGAAAATCAAAATAGAAACTAATAAGTTTTCTTAATCACTTGGGCAGGAACCGGACGATTGTGGCGAGTGGAGGTGGTCACACACGCCAAGTCAATGGCATCCTCGGTCTTCTGTGTAAGGAGCACTTCCCTGGCTTAGTTGAGTACGACGGAGTGACAGGGCCGGCCTACTTGTTTGACCACTATGCCGCCGCCCCCGATGCTGCAGATCGGGCCCGTAGGGTATTCAACAACAAGGCAGAGCGAGTGAAGCAAGAACTGTGGGTAAGTCTTCCTCGCACTACATTGCTCAATACATTCTTGAAATAATGAATGGATACATTGTGTTTGTATGCAGGATTTCTTTAGATGCCAGGACGGACATGAGGCCAGGGCGGATGTGGTGGCTACCAAATGCTGCAAAAAACTCGTCGTGGACATGCATTACGAGGCGCGTATCTAGGCCGTCGTAACTTACCACGGGACCGTCCTTGGAACGAAGGTCACCAAAAGGGACGCAAGATCCATGATGCTGACCCGGGACGAGTACCTGCAGGTAAATACAGAACATTAGTACTGATTCCTTTTGAGATTAAGTAGGCTTAATTTCATCTTCTGATATGTCATGTACTTGATGGCCTGTAGATGATTCCTTATTGGTGCGCCGCGCATCCTCAGTGCTGGGAACAGATGGTGGACAGGTGGTGCTCACGCGAGTGGGAGGAGACGCACAACTTGTGCCGGGAGCTGCGTTTGATGATGCCAGGTGTAGCACACCATCAAGGCAGCCGCAGCCTTAGCGGATACGTAGAAACATGGGTACGCAAATTCATTTATTTATTCTAACGCTCAATTCTGCATGATTTCTAATCATCTTGCATTTTTTCTCGCAGTCGGCGTCACATGGTGGCTAGCCTTGCTCCATCTTCAAGGCATTTGCTATGGCCCACAAGGTGAAGGGTCGAGATGGCGGACTAGAGGGGGGGTGAATAGTCTTTTCTAAAATTAATCGCGTCGGCTAACCGATACAAATGCGGAATTAAAACTATCGGTCTAGCCAAGACTATACCCCCACTATATATGTTCACTAGCACCTTGTAAAGATAACAATTATGCAACAAAGGTGCCGGGCTAGTTAGAGCTCTCCTAACCAATTCTAGAAGCAAGGTCACACAAACCTATGCCACTAGTACTTTAAGCTACAAGGGAGCTCCTACACATGCTAATAAGCAAAAGCACAAAGCTAACTAAGCTCACTAGCAATGCTCAATAACAAGGCAACCAATGCCTAATTAGAGAGCGCAAAGACTTAGCTACACAAACTAAGTAATGTGACTAACAAGGTTACACAAACCAAATTAGCCACGCAAGGGAGCTACTTCTATGCTACACAAGCATGAAGGTAATTAGCAAGCTACACAAGCTAACTAATTACAAAAGCAACAACACAAGCTTAATCTATATAAAAGTAAACGCAAGCTTGTGTAACGGAGATGCAAACCAACGGGAAGAACAAGGTTGACACGGTGATTTTTCTCCCGAGGTTCACGTGTTTGCCAACACGCTAGTCCCTGTTGTGTCGACCGCTCACTTGGTGGTTCGGCGGCTAATTGGCATCACCCGCCAAGCCCGCACGTCAGGTGCCGCAAGAACCTACCCCTTGAGTGAGGGTAGCTCAATGACACGCTTTACTAATGTTGCTCTTCGCGACTCCCGCGGGGCGAGCACAAGTACCCCTCACAAGCTCTTCTCCGGAGCTCCGCACAATCTTCTTGCGGGCTTCGACGGAGACCACCACCAAGCCGTCTAGGAGGTGGCAACCTCCAAGAGTAACAAGCACCACCGGCTTGCAACACGATCACCTAGTGCCACTCGATGCAACCTCACGATGCAATCGCACTAGAATCGCTCTCTCACACTATCGGATGAACACTATCATGTATGTGTGAGATGGAGGGCTCCTAAGCACTACTACACAAGCCACCAAGGCTCTAGTGTGCTCAGCTGCCGGCCCAAGGCCGGCCATGGCCTCTATTTATAACCCCATGGGCAAATAGAGCCGTTACCCCTTCACTGGGCAAAACTCGGGCCGACCGGACGCTCCGGTCCGATCGACCGGACGCTGGACCTCAGCGTCCGGTCACGCGATACTCGCCACGTGTCCCCTGCGTTCAACGGTCATCTTCCGATCCCAACGGTCATCTGCCGACCGGACGCAGCACTTCAACTGACCGGACGCTGGACCCTCAGCGTCCGGTCGTTTCCAGTAAGCTCCCGAGCATGACCGGACGCGTCCGGTCAACTCGACCGGACACAGCCCAGCGTCCGGTGCTTAACCCTAAGCACTGTGCCGACCGACAGCCTGACCGAACGCACCACCTCAGCGTCCGGTCATTTCGGACTCAGCGTCCGGTCACTGTTAAACAGTGAGACCGAATTCCTTTCTCCTCTATCTTCTTCACCCTTGGTCCAATGTGCTAACCACCAAGAGTTTGCATCCGGCATAATAGAAAATAGGCATTCCATTTTCTCGAAAGCGCCGAATCCCATCTCACCCCTGCAAACACCACCTCCTTTGTAAATATGCCAACACCATCAAGTGTACACCACCATGTGTATGTGTGTTAGCATTTTCACAATCATTTCCCAAAGGATGTTAGCCACTCAACTTGCCACGCCACTCGATCCTAGCGACAATGCAAAGTTAGATCACTCGAGTGGCACTAGATGACCGATATGCAAACAAGTTTGCCCCTCTTGATAGTACGGCCATCTATCCTAAACCCGGTCATAAACTTCTCTACACACCTATGACCGATGAAATGAAATGCCCTAGGTTATACCTTTGCCTTACGCATTCCATTCCATCTCCTCCAATGTCGATGCAACACATGCACCAACACGATCAATAATGATATGATCCACTTCATATCATCACGTGATCATATTGGTTCATCGATCTTGACTTTACTTGCTCTTCACCGTTGCCATCGTCCATCGGCGCCAAGTCTTGCTCAAGCTTCACCGCCACGCGGTACATCACTCCAAAGCCTTTGACTTGCCCTTCACGCTTGCAACCGGTCCATCAAGCCAAGTCTTGTCTTGATCTTCTCCACCTTGATCACATGACTCAATGTCATGTCTCATGTGCATTTAAGCTCCTTCATCATCACATGTGTGAGCTTTGCAACATCTCCAAGCCATTTTCACCTTCATGGCATATGTTGCTCACACATATGTACCTGTGGACTAATCACCTGTGTATCTCACATAAACACAATTAGTCCACCTAGGTTGTCACTCAATTACCAAAACCAACAAGGACCTTTCACAAGGGCAAGGCGACGTCCGACGTCGACTACAACCCGGAGGACGGGCCTGAGGCATACAGCAATGCGACCGTCCACAACCGCCTCAGTGAGTACACATCGATGACAAGGGAGGTCCATGGGTCAGAGTACGATCTGAGCACCGAGGACCTTGATGGAGAAGTCGTCATGAGGGTGGGAGGAGGCAAGAAGCATGGGCGGTATTGGATTGGCGACGACGCAATCGACTCGGCCGCTACTCCTAGTCTCTCCCAGATTTGAGCAAGCAGCACGAGCAAGAGCCCGGCCATACGACCTCGGCAGAACACTTCACATCACCGGGTAGAGGCACTTGAGGTTATTCCTGGTTTATTCGTCGTTCATTGGTTTTTTTCATACCTTTCCTTTGCATTATTATAACATTGGGGTGAATATATTGTAGGCCCAGTTGGAACAAGAGAGGAGGATACGGGAGCAGATGCAGGCGAAGATGGAGAGGGTGGAGGCCAAGCAGCGGAGGATGGCGGAGATTCTTCAGTACATGCAAAGTCTTGGAGCCGCTACGGGTGTAGCTCCGCCACCTTCGCTATTCGCTCCACCTCCTCACTATTCTACTCCTGTGAGTATAAATGTTTTAGTTTGTATGTTCATGCTTACGGTCAAACCTAGTGGAGTATGAAAGTTTTATTCATGTATGGTATATATTTATCTTGTCTCACACATGTAATCTCTTCTCCTTTGTGCAGAATCAATCAGCGGCATCGAACGATCCTCGTGCTTCAGCGAATCCTTCACCAAATCAGTGATGATACTTGTGGTTGTTAATGATACTTCTATTTGCAATTATGGTTGACGATGATGGAGCACTTGGATTGCTTGTGAACTTATTTGTGAGACATGTGACGTTTGTGATATATATGTGACGTTTGTGATATATATGTGGTGTTGGTGATATATATGTGATGTTGATGATATATATGTGATGTTGGTGATGTTTGTTATATATATTTTCTGTTTGTTTGGATAGGATGTAAAAAACAAATAAAAAATGTTGTTTTCAGTCACTTTGCTGAGTGCAATGGCCATGACACTCGGCAAAGTGACCATCTGGGAACTACCTGGGAACATGCTTTGCCAAGTGCAATGGTCATTGCACTCGGCAAACATCAAAGATTTGCCGAGTGCCACGGTCGAGGCACTCAGCAAAGGTCGCCACTTTGTCGAGTGTCCTGTCGGCGACACTCGGCAAAGTGGCCACCTTTGCCGAGTGTCTAAGTCAATGGCGCTCGGCAAATCGGGTACCTTTGCCGAGTGCTTGACCTTGACACTCGGCAAAGCTGCCGTCACGGCCACTTTTCTTTGCCGAGTGTCGGATTGGCACTCGGCAAAGCCTTTGCCGAGTGCCCGATAAAGTGCACTCGACAAAGAGGTCTTTATCGATAAACTGTTTACCGAGCGCCCTTTGCCGAGTGTAACACTCGGCAAAGGCTTTGCAGAGTGTATATCGGCCTTTGCCGAGTGCCTCAGGCACTCGGCAAAGAAGCCGCCTCCGGTAGTGCAAGGTGACGCTCGTGGACGTGCGCGTGCTGTCGGGGCTCAACTCGCTGGGCGTCTCCATGGCGCGCCTCGACATCGCCCCGGGCGGCCTCAACCCGCCGGACACGCACCCACGCGCCACCAAGGTGCTCACCGTCGTCCAGGGCTAGATGTACGTCGGCTTCCTCCAACCGACGGCACGCTCTTCGCTAGGGTCCTCTTGAAGGGCAACGTCTTCGTCTTCCCCAAGGGCCTCGTCCACTTCGAGTTCAACTGCGGCGCTAGCCCCGCCGTCGGCATTGCCGGGCTCAGCAGCCAGAACCCCGGGCTCATCCGCGCCGCTGACTCGCTCTTCGGCGCCACCCCCGCCATCACCGACAAGGTGCTCGCCAAGGCGTTCAGGATCGACGCCGCCACCGTGCAGAGGATTAAGGCGCAGTTCGCCACCAAGACGTAAAATTATTGACTGCTAGTAGTAAATGCCATGTTCGCTTGGCTGATAAGTCAAGTTTGAAAGTACGGTTGGCTGATTTATTGTTGTTTATCCTAGTCTACTCTGGCTGCATATTGCCGGGGTGTCAGTCATTTGTCATCAAATTCTGATTGTTTGATTTTTATTGTGTATTAATTCATCATGTCTTATTGGATAAATAATTCTATTTTTTCAAAAGTAGTGGAACAATGCAACTATAATTTATCATGTACATTTATCATGTCGTGGTACCCCAAATGACTATGAGCTGTTCATTGATTTTGATCGGACGGTCGCGATGAACTAGGAGGTAATAGATGAAATGTATATTTATTAAAATTTTATTTTATAATAAAATAGGACAAATAAGGAAAGTTTTAGGTATAGAAAATCTTTTTATATGATATGATTGATACATCCGTGTTCTGATAGATATGATAATTTTTTTTATTTTATAACTTTGGACTTGATATATTTTGATTTGCATTAAATTTGGAGAAATCCTATACGGCACTCAGTTGTTCTGCTGTCAGTCGACACGCATTTTCTATCCCTTGGATCTGACACCCGTCAGCCTTCTGTCCGATTTGTGTCTCTCTACTGTCCGCGCTTTGCCCAACGGCACGTATTTTTTCTGGCCGCAATTCCAGATGGGCTTGCCCGTGGCCCGCCGCCGTCGCTGCGAAGAAGCGCGGCCACCCATGGCCCACCGCCGTGGCGCCCACGGAGGCCGCCGCCGGGAACTGGAAACAAAGGTTGTAGGACTGGGACAGCCGCCCGCTCACCGCCAGGCCTTCCTCCGATGCGCTGCGCCTCGCCGGTGCCCAGCCCCAGCCGGCAGCCAAGGCGGCCGAGGAGCAACGCCAGGGGTAACCCGTGAGACCAGCCCACGCGCCGCCGGCCTCGACCGGCCCCCACGGCGATTTATATATATTTATCTGCTGTAATTCATAGAAAATAATTTGTAAATGTTTCTAAAAGATTTGGTATATATTTTCGTAACATCTGCAATTCATAGAAATGTAAATTATCTTATCCCTAAATTACATATCAATCTGTCCAATAAATTAGAGTGCATAAATCATTGTAAATATAGTAATAAGACATAATTGTAAATATAGTAATAATACAATGTAAATATAGCTAGAAGACACTGTAAATGCACGAAAAAAAATCAGGTGCCAGGAATTTCCAAAACACTCAGTTGTTGGGTAGCGTGTATATGCATTTTAGGTGAGAGCGGATACGTGACATGATTTTACCGTGTGTATGCAAAAATTTTAGCGCGACACATTAAAGTTTTATGTGCAATATGATTTACTTGTGCGTGCTTGTGTTAGCGTGTGTATGCATTTTAGGTGAGTGGATACGGGACATGCATGCATATTATTAGCCTGTGTATGCGTGTTAGGTGAGTGGATAGCGTGTTAGTGCATGTAACATAATTTCATTTGTAACATTAGAATTTGATAAAAAATATGTTTGTAACTTTAGCATTTGATAAAAGTTTCTATGTTATATATTAATTTAGTGACATTTTGTTTAAATGCTGCAAGCTCTAATACTGATAAAAACTATATTAATCTATTGATATTTCGCAGGAAACATCACACGTATTATATGTGTATATGAGTCGAATAGTTCAAATTTAAATTTACATTTGGATTTCAACTTGATTTTGAAGACAACAAATATCCACTTACTTTATCTATTATTTTATTAGAATAAATAATTGTGCATGTTCAAATTTAAAACACGCCTCCACGGAAGGAAGGGGCTAGCTAGAATGTACGTGGGGAATCGGCATGCATGTCTTCCTGGATTTCCCTCCCGTCATTAGTGAGATGTGGCGAGATTTTATTTTGTTTTCCTGGATTTTTTAATTTATTAAGTAATTTATAAAATGTGAAAAATCAATAGCTTAGATTGATTTGAAATATTACCTCCACAGAGGTAAAGTTTGTACCTTAGTATTGCCCTTAAAATAATTATATTCCCTTTATCCATTTCTTTAATGGCAGCACTATTTTGATTATGTGTTTAGTTGAAGCTCTGGTATCCTTTGTATTCAAGGCTTGGTTGGTTCACACTACTAAGGCACTATATACAATGGCTCTAAATATTTCTGATTGTCTGCTACAGTGCATGGAGGAGCTTGAGCCAACAACATAAAAAATAACATTGACTTTACCGGCTTCTAATTCATTTTAAAAGGAAAATGACTCCTTACAATGCATAGAGGAGCTAAAGCTAGAGTTGCCTGGCAACTCTACCTTCATGGGGGCCTAAACCTCATCACAACTTACTGCAACTCTAGTGTCGTAGTTTAGACAAACGGCGTTTGGTTGGTTACCGAAGATGCAGAGCTGCCAGTGCTCGCTAAGGCTCCATAGTTTTTTTTTTTGCCATAGTGCACCAAGAGTCTGGTGGATAAATGGTTCACCTAACCTGGGGCGTCGTAGCCCGGGCACGACATTGTGTCGCGACGTCCAAAACAAACCGAAGTCTTTATTCAACGTGTGTGCACCACAACGACGAATATCAGTGCTTGAGGACCCGTGTCCATGCATGATTGGAGGCAATAAAGAGGTCACCACTAGGATGTACGCATGCATCTTGTCTACCTCCACTTCGATTCGGGTTATAGGTGAGGGAGGGGTCAGATGGATGGTGAGCAAAACACTCGATTGTGAGGTTTTTGCCAGTTGGGGTGGTGGACGACAACAGCGACATCGGAACAACATGGGTTACAAGATTAGGGTTTGGTGGTGTGGGCTTTGAGAGATCCTCCAAGCTTGCATCCTTAGAACGTAGAATGAGGGGTCCGGCAACAGAGGTCGGCTGGACGGTAGGAGAGGGGGGGGGGGGGGTGGTCAAGCGAGGCATCGGGAAATCCTATACAACATTGGAGAAATACTCAGAACCTCTTGTTTTTAGGGCGAAAATGCTAAACACTTCTAATTAAGAAGTTTGGAGTTAACAAAAGATAGGTCATACGCATCTAGGATGGCTGAGATGACCCAGTGTAAACCAGCCTATGATGTGTGCGCATAAACCAACTAGTCCATCCAGAAGCAAATTGATAGCTATTGAGAAAATTCAGAGGCCTGTTACGTCGACTATTAAAGCTATAATAATATCCATAGTTCCTAGCAAAAATAAATAATCAGTTTTTGGTCAAGGATAACCAGGTGTTAAAGTGCTCATTATGATCGGATCGTACGCTGAACCAGTGATGATAAAGTATCATTACCACCCACTTTCGTAAACACTGATGAAGACCGATGACGAAGTGGGGGATTGAATTAGCAGTGTGATAAGATTTGTGCATTAGTGAATCTAACTTGCCGGATTGTAGCAATCCAACAATAGAACACTCCCACCAGTTTATTTCTAATTTTCTACCAACAAATAAACGCTTGTTGAAGGCGTTCAACAATTCGCTGGCCCCGATCGAACTGACGGGATCCTAACGAGTGTTGTGACGGACCGACCCAGTCCATATGATTACTGGGCAGGTTGATGCCTTTGATGGAGATGTGTGGGTCGCGCGTGCTGGATGGTGACGCACTGCGTGATGAAAAACGAGCGAGAGCGACGAGGCCTGGTCGCCTAGATGGATCCATGGGATTTGGATTATTGAAGGAGAGCAACGGTCGAGTTGGTGCAGTCCGACAACCCTCCCTTCAGCATCGCTTCATCCTATTTTTGTGGTAACTGCTACAAATATATCCGTGCGTTGTAACGGGCTTGAATTTATTGGATGTGCATACTGATTAGTTTATTGTGTGCATGCTTAACCTATAGACGGAGGATCGCCTGTAAGAGTCTCGCGGTGGCTAGGAGGAGAAAGGGTCTGGGGTGCCGCCATCGACGCCGATGAGGCACCCTTGCTCTTCCTAGATGCGGACGAGGCGCTCAACAATTTGGCACGAGAAATCTTTCCAGCGCACGCCCAAACTAAAACCCCGCGTGCACGGGATCCGCGACACCATGGAGTCGGTGAGGCAACCATACAATGGTGTACGTTGGAGCTGGCGACTCTGCCTTGGGCCACGGGCTCTTCTCGTTGTCTCGTGAGACGACGATGGCTCCGTTTCTATGCATTGGCAGGGTTCGTTTTGCAAATATGTTATCACGGAGACGGGTCAAGAGTCCCGTTGTACATGCCTAATAGCAACTCCAGCAGTGGCACCCAAATCAGGGCCCCCAAATCTGATTTAGGTGCTGCCTCCTACTTTTGTTGGCTTAGTTTTCTGCTTCTACTCCAACAGGAGCACCTATATTTGGCCCCTAATATTTATTCCCGTAGAGGATGACAAGTGGGACCCGCTCGTCATTATCTCTTTCTTCTCCCTCTGTACAGGGCCAAGAGATGGATTCAACTGGAGCAGGGGCTTGCGCCCATGCGGCGGAGGGCTGGGGCTGCTCGTGTGCGGCAGAGGGCCGGAGCCGCGCCCATGTGGCGGTCAGCAGAGGGCCGAGGGAAGCCACGGTCACTGCCAGAGCTCGCGTCCGCCACACCGAGGGAAGCCACCGTCGCTGTCGGAGCTCGCGTCCACCACGCCAAGGGAAGCCGCCATCGCTGCGGGAGCTCGCATCCGCCACGGCGAAGGAAGACGCCGTTGCTGCTAGAGGATTTGGGGGCTTGGCCTAGACCCAACGGGATGGGGTCTGGAGAAAGAATTTAGGTGCCCACGTAAATTTTGGGGCCCTAGTAAGGGCCCTGCTGGACCACGTTTTTTTGCCCTGAACTCCCATATTTAGCTATGGGGGCTTGAGTAGGGGCCCTGCTATAGTTGCTCTAAAAGAATGTAGGTGTCGTATGAAGGATTCTGATTGAATAGTACTAGCAAGTACAAAAAATGATGTTATAGTGGAACATATGGGGTCACTGGCTAGTGGCCGGCGAACAGCCCAAACGCCAGAGAGTGGATGAGCCGCTTGAGCCAAGAGGACGACACAGTCATAGGCGAGCTGAGAGGACACACTTTGCGCCAATGTAGGCGTTGCGACGCCGTGACGGATGAAGGGCGCGGATACGCAGAGACGGGACTGGCCAGGATCGCGTCGTCGTGCGCGTCGGGCGATTGGAGTGTTGTTTCACGGTGTATGGACGTGCATGTGCCTAGTGCAAAGTTTGGTGCAGTGTCCAGCGTGGACATGGCTTGCTTGGTGGACAACGTGTCGACATGCTGTTCCGTGATCTGGTTGGGTCTGCTGACTGCTCTGCTGGGTCTCGTAAGACCATATGCAACAATGGAAACCTAAATACAAGATCCATTTTATGTTTAGGTAGCGCTACAGGCAAAAATTTCAATACCCATTTTTATCATCTCCAACAACAATATCCAAAATAGAACTCTTTCTGTAAATGGGTCTTCAAAAGAGAGGATACTCAGATTTAAGTTGTGTCTCCCCTCGCACAAAAAATGGTACTCTATTGAAGACCGATACAGTACTGTCGAAGACCCATTTTGCGTTTGGATGCCCTTATGGGTAACTCGTTGGAGACCGTCTAAGTCGTAACCGAGATGGACTAGGATGGCATCAGCTAAATAGAATGACTACTGAGCATGTTTGTGTGTTGCAATGAGATAAAAAAACTATCAAAAGCTTATGAACAACAACGACAGAAATAATATGTACCTATTTATGTTTCACCTTTTCTATAAAATCTAAAATATATAATTTATCTTATGATAACCATGACATTTATAATATAAGTTAACGTTAGCAATAATATAATAACAGGAATGCTAAAGGACACACGTGTGTTTTAGCTTATCTTGGCACATAAATTTTCTATGCATTGGATTGGCATTGTGTGTGTCTCCTTGCCACCGCCGCTTCTGTCTCTGATTAGGAGGGCCCACTTTTTCGGTACTGTTGAAAAATCGGAAATCGCACCTCTTCCTTTCTGAGCCTTTCATTTCCCCTTCATCTTCCTTGCCCTGACCCCGACGCTCTGTCGCACGATGCGCCCAGTGCTGCGGTGATTTGCTCCGGCGAACTCGTGCTCCCCCGGTGATTTGCTCCCATCGGCATCGCGACAATTCGAGAGGCAACCTCACGTCTATAAATAAGGTGCCCGCGGTGCCCATCAATTCGCATCACCGTGTCCCGAGAGCGTGAATCATTCCGAGGGACGCAAAACCCTAGCCCATCCACCGATCCCTGTCATGGCGGCCACCACCAGCCAGGCGAGCCTCCTGCTGCAGAAGCAGCTCAGAGGTGCGGCCCGCCGGAGTTCCCGTTCATCGGTTTCCGCTCGATTTTTTTCCTCCTTGGGGATTGTTTGTCTGATTGACTTGGGGTTGGTTTGCTGTATGGTGATTGGCGCAGATCTCGTGAAGCACCCGGTGGATGGGTTCTCGGCTGGGCTGCTCGACAACAGCAACGTCTTCGAGTGGTAGGTCACCATCATCGGACCGCCTGACACCCTATAGTGAGTCAGATCCTCTCCATTTGAAGCGTGCTTTCATGCCTTGTCTGGATGAATTGCATGTTTGTTGTGTCGGTGCCATGCGGCAACCGAGCGGCGAGCACCCTCGCCCAGTCGCCCTCACGGCCTCTCTCTGTTCTGGTCCAAAAGAAAAGGCAAGGCATCAAACCATCAATATATTTATCTTGTACTTCAATCAATTTAAGCCTCACATCCGATTTCGATTCTTGCTGGTTATATGTTGAAATTGAGTAGCCTGCAGGTTTAGGGTTAGTGTGTTAATTGGGGTTTTCTCTTCTTTTATATATGTATACATTTATGATAGTATGGATCTGCAATTTTTATATCAAGCATCAAATCTTCTGGTATACTTCAAATCTTTTGACTTTGCATTTTATTTGCATCTCATGTTGACTACCTTAACTGTCACAAATACCTTGTCATTAGCATTGCAACGCAAGGATCAAGACATTGTAAATGCCATTGGGTGTGCGAAAGTAACTAGACTCCATTTGGGTGATCTTAGAAGAGATGGGTGTGAGAAATTATTAGATGAAGTGAATGAATTTTGTGACTTGCATGAAATTGATAGACTGGAAATGGAAGATACATATACTGATCCTCGACAACCTAGGAAAAAATCAGGAATTACAAACAAGCATCACTATGAAGTGGATTGCTTTAATGATGTTATTGATTGGCTAGTTCAAGAGCTTGATAGCCGCTTTAGTGAGACAAGCTCTCAATTGCTTGTTTGCTCGGCCGCTTTCAACCCAAGGGATTCATTTCAGGCTTTCAATGTGGAGGATTTGATGAGCTTAGCAAAACTATATCCTGATGATTTTAGTACTAATGATTTGAGAGTCCTTAGCCACTATCTTTGCCTTTACATTGCCGATGTGCAAGAAGATGCTAGATTCTCCAACATAAACACTATTGGTGAGCTCTCTCAAAAAAATGGTTGAGACAAGGAAACATCGTTGTTATCCATTGGTCTATCGACTCTTGAAGCTTGTACTAGTATTGCCTGTCGCTACTGCAACAGTTGAGAGATGCTTTTCGAGAATGAAGATTGTCAAAACAACTTTGTCTAATCGCATGGGTGATCAGCACTTGAGTCATAGACTTATTTGCTATCTAGAGAAAGAAGAAATGAAGAAAGTGACCAATGAGGCCGTGGTTCGACGTTTCATGACAATGGAAGGAAAAGGGCGTAAATATGATCTCTGATAGGTAATACAATGCATCTACTATTAATGGAAAATTCTACAGTTTATTTGCTAAATAATTGACCTATCTGTTTTCTTTCCTTTTAGGCTAGTGGGATCTTCATCATGGTCTCCTGGATGGCTGGATCACATATTTTGCTAAATGGGGCATGTTTTGTTCATGATTTTGGGATTCTATCAATGATGACTACACTAAAGTGATCAATGATGTCTTCTTTTTGTTAAATGGTGAGTGTTATGTTTGGACCAAAATCTCATCTCTATTGGTAGAAGACGAATTTGATATTAAAATATGGTAGTTGCACATTAGTTATGCTATTTTTTATTGAACATCATATCGGTTAGTGTACTTATGAATTAAGTGGTGCACCCCCCATCATTTTGCTCTAGCTTCGCCACTGGTTTGTGTGTTACTGTGGACCGAAAGCTGCGATTGAAAATCTTACTATACGGGATTGATTTCTGGTGGAGGCTGGTGTGAGGCGGAATTTTCTTTGCTTGTTGATTGTTGTAGCGGGTAGCGTACTCCTACTAGTACATCAACTTGGCGACATGTCCGGTGCCCAGTCCCATCGAGTTTGTTTGGTTTTCGGTGCGTGGCCTGCTCTGTTAATCTGCTAATAGTTCTATTTTCTTTAAATATGTTCATAGTTGTATCAGTACAGAATTGGGGTCTTTAATTGCTTATCAGGGCCTAGGGAATTGTTAATCGGAGTTCAGGGATAAACTGTGTATATTCTGAATTGGGGTTTGTATTGAAAGATGGGCTAAAATAGGCACCATAGGCATGCTGCTGGTTGTTTAGAATAGGTTCTGCATCATGTTAGGAAATGTGACTATGTATGTTTGGAGTTCGTAGCAGATAGTTGCGACAATTTATCATTTCTGTAATTTAATATTGAATGAATTGGTGCTACTTGACCCAAGTAGAGTCACCTTAATTTTGTCAACCTGTTTGGTGCATGAGCAGAATTTTAATAGCAGATAGTCTTTCTGCCTAGGTTTGAAATTTGATTGTTAGTAGAGATAAAATACATGAATCCTAATTCCTATGTGAATTCTTATACTACTAATCACTGAAATACATTATGAACTAGAATGGTCTGTAACAGAACCGACCAATTATATGAAATTAAGTAAGAAAATCATCCGCCAGAGGAGACGATTTAGTAAACTTAAGCCCGTATAACCCGGTAGTCCGTGAAATCACGAAGGATTTCAAATCAACTTACATCCCAGCCAAGATCGTAATAAGTTTAGCGGTCACCATCACATATTACATAAAAGCACTACAGTTCAAAACTCTGTAAGTCTCTGTCCGGTCTCAACTTCATTTAACACTTAGTTATACCATGACTACATAGTTATCCAAGCAGATCCAGGTAACCACCTATAGCTCGCAGGTGACAGGAAATCACCCGACTTCTACCGGTCTAAGCCAGCTAATCATTGACTCGACTGTAGATACCAGGGTAACAAGGATATAGTATAACAAAGGTAGACAAGGTATAATGCAGCAACGGTTGCAAACAACTCCTAAACGTAATGCATCAATTAAAGCAAAGCATTGAATTAATGATTGCAAACCGGGGAGAAAATGCTCTGGGGCTTGCCTCTCTCGAAGGAGCTCGGGCAGTGATCGGGGCACTCCGGAAGTTCCTCAACGTCCTCCTCGTCGGCTTCGGACACTTCCTGCGGCTGCACCTCGAGCTGCTCCTCGGGCTCCTCGGGTATGACGACTGGGTTCTCGGTTTGCGATCCTGTATGATGCAATGTGCGTAAGTGATTATGCCATCAATGCATCGGATGAGATGAATACAATGGGTATGCTTGAATGCAAGGTAGTCAACATCATCCAAGAACATATACTACAAGCACATGTCATCTACTGCATTCTCTTCTACTATTAACATGCTAAGTTAACACATCTTATTAAATGCTTCAAAGATACACCAAAGCTTTACTAATTTCTTAATCACACATAAAGCAACACTTGATTAAACCCTAATTAATAATAGGTTTGAATAGTAACATCTATTTTTATTGCTTAGAAAAATCTTAGAAAATTACCATAGCATAGTACTACCCTAAGTAGTCTACCATCAGATTTTCATGGTATTTGAATGAGTGGATTAGCCTACACAAAAATAACAAGCTATGGCATGATTATGAACATGAAAATACTTTGTACTGTGAAAAGTGTCATACAACAGAGTTAGTATTTTTCCTATAATCTTCATAGCATACAATCCCTATACAAAAATTATCACATGCATGTTTTATACAATCTTTGCTCTCTAGCAAAAATAACAAAAATCAGCCATTAAAGGCACTTGAACTACACCTCATAATTTTTCTACAGCACATGTATGACACATATTTTTCCTAGGAAGTACATTACATAAGAAGATTAACAAACTTGGAATCATATTTTTCTGAAGCCTATAGGTTTTTCTACACATTTTTCAAGTCATCAGCAATATCAAGGATTAAATAAAGCTCTACAGAAAAGTATCTCAAAAATAACATGCAATATTTTTATCATGTAGATCTGGTGACAAGAAACCTAGCAAAATTTGTCTCAACAAATTTGGAGCCAAAATGAGTACACAAGCATTTCCCAAAGCCTTTAAGTAGAAATCTGAAAAATCATTTTTGAAATCCTTTTAAACTTCAGCCGACACAATCGCTGGGTGCACCCGGTGCTGTACACCCAGAGAGGCTGTCATGCGGGACCCAGCGGGTCAACCGGCCCCACTGGCCAATCACCCGGAGGCAGGGGACGGCTTTGACCGGTCGGATCTCACCGGCGGTGAGGTCGCCGGCGGCGTGGTCGGCATCGTTGGACTCCACACAGCGATGCGCACCCGTTGGTACAACTTGCAAGGCCAGAGGACCACCGGAGCAAGGTGGCCGGTGGCCATGGCGCGCACCGGCGCTGCAGAGCGGCGGCACGGGCTCGTTATGGCGCAAGGGTGGCCGGAGCGGCGTCGTTGACTCGCAACCGAGCTCCGCCATTGCGAGGCGGGCACGGTGCGCGTGAAAAGAGGAAGAGAGGGAGGCGGAGCAGGGCTAGCCACAGCGGCGTGCGCTGCGGCCGAGCTCCGACGAGCGACAGCGCAGAGGAAAAACACGCGAATGGGCCTCACCTCCGGTCGAATCGCGTGGCGAGCTGGTCGGCAGCGTGGTGCGCGAGGTGGCGATGCTGCGGGCGAGGTGGAGGGTTCAACGACGAGCCGTGGTGGCCGGGCGAGCTGGTCGGCAAGGCGCGGTGCACGGTGGCGATGGCGATGGCGGGCACACGCGCTGCTGTCGCTGCTGCTGAGTGAGTGAGTGAGGGAGTGGAGAGCACAGCGCTGCTCGGCAGGTGTAGGCGCGCGCATGGAGGGCGAGGCAGACCGGCTACGATGCGCGGCGGGTGTCACCGGCGCATGGCCGCCACGCGGCGGTCGTGCCCTGGCGCTGGTCGGAACGGCGAGTGGGAACGGGCGCGGCGCAGCGCGGAGCAGGCCGGACGCGACGCTGGGCTGGGCTGAGCGCGGGGTGCGCGAGCGGCGGGCGCTGCTGCAAGTCGGGCCGGCTTCGGCCGTGGGCCGAGAAGCGAGGCGGCGGCCCGTGAAGGGAGAAAAGCAATTTTCAAATTATATTTTCAAGAAATTTTCAAATACCAGTTTTCAAATATCATTTTGAGCAAGAAAATGACATCTTTTGAAAATGTCCCAAAAAGGAAAATTGCTTAGAATTTAATCCTCTACAACTTTGATTTTACGACCAAAGTCCAATTTTAGCTAGATTTTGAATTATAAAATTAAAGTTAATTTTAACTCAAAACCCTAATTTTGAGAATTATTTTTAAAGCAAAATTTGGCAATAATTTAAATACAAACTTTGCTCCAAAAATTGTGCTAAATAATTCTAGATGATTTACAATGATAGCCAAACATGTTTTACTAACCTAGCAAGCATAATCCGGGCAAAAACAACTCTAAACAAGTGTATGCAACATTTACGTTTCACGAGCATGTTTTGTATGTTTCGAAGCAGGGTTTCAGTTATAATTTACATGATTAGGCATGTATGATTAGGATGCTTGATGATGCATGATATGCATGATTTACAGTGCCTAAATGCTGGCATAACACCGGGGTGTTACATGGTCAGTGCTAATAGTGCTTGCCTGATTTGAACACTTGTGTCGTGTCTACCATCTGCATCGCTGCTGCTTGGTTTGGGGTTATGTGGAGACTCAATCTGTTTTACAAGTTCCATTCCATCATCTGAATCTCGTGTTGTTGGGTGGGGTGTTCCTTTGGTAGATTTGGGACCTGGGAGGCATGGGGAAACGCCAAGCTGTTTCCCCAACTCTTCAACTGATGACTACCAACTCTAGTCACTTCTGTTGATCTATTTCAGTTCTTGGCTGCTAATTTTTGAGGAGCAAGGACCTGCATGCTCTATGGTTAATATTGCATCTCTAACCTGCTCTATAGTCGCTGAGCCAAATCTTGGTGTAGTTTGTTTATTTCTTACTTATGCTGTTCTAAATACAGATTAGTTGAAAATTATGGCATACGAACATGTGTTCTCGATTACTGACTGGATTGGAATTTGTAGTTTAGAGAATGAAATGTCAGCTCTACTAGCATGGACCCCTCACCCAGCTTCTGAGATTATTTCTAGCTTCAAAGTATTTATCCAAATTTCTCAATGTCACCAACCATTATTTCGATCTCTGTTCATGCTTTTTTTTCTTCTCATTTCATCAGATCTTGTTTTCTTAACTGAATGTAGAGAAAATAATGGTTGCTGTTTATGGCACCTTAGTATGAATGGTGTGATAAACAGACTAGTATGGATTAGTTTTGCTTGTTTGCTAAACCGAGTTTGAACACGTGTCTTGTAGTGCTCTGTTTTTTTCTTATCTAATAATGACACACACTTTATTCTAAATAATGGTTGCACTGCTGTGCTCCTTTCTAGCATAGGATCTCTTACTCGGAGAATTGTCTGATGTCCTATTAAATTGTGTTCCACTTGTGCTAGTTGTGTAGTCTTGACATGACAATGTTCATTGTCCCATTGGCTTACTTGTGATGACTATCCTGAAGTAGTGGGCATGTTTGTTTCTGGCCTAGTTTATATATGGTATATTTCAGACTCTTGCCTTGCTGCTGAGGTCAGTGATGTTCTAATGGCATGAACTAGTAGTAGCAGGCCTGTTTTGCCAACCTCAATATTTGATTCACTATCTTTAGTTTATATCTATCTGTGGGCTGCTCTTTTTATAAAGAGCTTCATCAGCCTAGTGTGAGATGTCTAAATGTTTGTTGGTTTCATCACTCTAGGCCTCATCAGTTCATCATTACGCTTATCCTGATCAACTTGGCAAGTGGAACCCTTGTAGTATATAGGTTCATCCTGAGCCTACACTATCAGTACATATATGCTAGTGTGATTGTGGGAGTTGACGAAGCTACTTTTATGTTTTGGCTAGACAACTTGGCAAGGAGAATATACAAGTCCTCTACCTACAAAACTGCATGACTATGTCTGTCTTATTTTGGGAATATCATGAAACAATGTTCCTAATCATCTGAAAGGAAATAAATCCTAGGCTTTAAGCTTTATTGGGTTGGATCGATTGACACTCTATAAGCAGGCTGTCAGTAGGTATCTTTGAGCAAGGCTATAGCAGTAGAAAAATTGGGGGCCAAGGTCATGCTCTGATCCTCATGATCTTCATGCTTACCGGATCAGATGTTTTTAAATGAATTCTGCAGAGTAGGTTATATCTGATTGGCCTATACACTAGTTTATTGTTCGAATTGGTTTTTAGGGTATACTATCATGTATGTCAGCCAAGTAACTGAGTTGCAATATAGACTAAACTAAAGTGAACATGAAATAAAAGAAAGCTAAAAGTGTCTATTTCCTAGAAACTAACTGAGGTTCTCAAAAATAAGAATGCAGCGCAGAACAACATAAGCGGAATCTAGAAATTTTCAGCCCTACCAGAACAAACCAAAACATCAAAAAATTGTTTTCTATGATTTGTGCCGATACATTTCAGATATTTTCACATTTGTTTTTTTCTAGAAGTGTAGGAACTTGGCCGTTAATTAATCTGTATTTGGTTCTTTATGTGATACAATTTGGGCACAACTCATGAAGTGTCTTCTGCGACGTAGTGTCTGGTTACATTAGTTAATAAGCTCAGCCCCAGACCTCTCCAATCTGTCATAATTAGCATGGTTTTTCTGAGACAACAGGAACTTTGTTCCCTGTATTTTTTACTTGTTTGGACAGCTAGAGCATCTCAGTTTGGCTGGTCGATGCTAGGAGTATAGTTGTGGCTGTTGGATCTAGGACAGAAGGAGAAATCTTGTCGTCGCCAAATTTGAAGGCATTCTCATTTGGTGACAAAGCCTGAGTCACCACATGCGGTTTTTGCCTCTCAATAGGTCATGTTTTTATAACCTCATCGTTCATCAATTCTTACATTTGATTTTGTTTAGAATTGTATTGTTGTGACATCATACTGTCTAGTGGTTAATAATTGTGTTCTTCCTGATATCTTGCAGATAAATTCAATAGGATTTCCTCCCAAACTGTTTAAGGACAACTATGGCTACTATTCAAGATATAGGACTCTCAGCGGCTATCAACATACTAGGTGTTGTAGTGTTCCTACTTGCATTTGCTTTCCTTCGGCTGCAGCCAATCAATGATAGGGTTTACTTCCCAAAACGGTACCTGAAAGGCTCAAGAGAGAGTTCAAGTCATGGGGGTACATTTGTCCAAAAATTTGTCAATTTGGACATGTGTTCATACTTGAAATTCTTAAGTTGGATGCCTGCTGCTCTCAAAATGCCTGAAGATGAGTTGATTAGCCATACAGGTCTAGATTCAGCTATGTATCTGAGGATTTACTTGGTCGAGTATGTGACTTGTATACCATGTACAAGCAGTCCGACATAAGTTTTTTGAGCAAAATAATTGTTTGACCTGCATGTAAATATTGCAGTGAAGTGGCAATGAATTTTTTTGTTATGTAGCCATGGAGGATGATGAATTTATACTGTAAACTGCATTAGAATTCTACTGAACTGTGATTTCATTCTATTCTTCTATGTACAAGCACCATTTTCTTGATTGCACATTTATTAGTAGTAAATTGCATAATTCAAATACTTCAATTATTGTGTGTAACATGTGCAATATCTAGTCTTTATAAATAACTTTATCACTATTTTGCTTTCCTTTTTACATTTGATTAAGCAGGAAAAACATATGTTCAGGAAGCTTTCCTCTCTGGTTGAATCTGTTATATGCCCCCATATTTTGCGTTCAATATCCCTTTCAGTGGGGTGCTCCAACTTTTGATGCGGGTGAAACTTTTGCAATGATGGCAGCATCATTTGTTGCTCTCGTGGAGGTTTAGCTCGCTGCGCTTAGAAAAAAACAAATATTCCAACACATTATTGCTATATGTGGGTTTGTATGGTGATATAATAATGATCTCACTAACTAGCTATTCCTTGTGTCTGTAGTGCACTGGGGCCTTCATTGCTGTCTCTAGGTATGCTAGTGCTACACCAATCCCACCCTCTGTTTTTAGCTATGGTATTGGCTGACAGGTACATGTTATTGTTTCATCTACCATATGTTTAGGCTCAAGCACTATTTTACTGGAAGCACAGTGACATCACCCTCAAAGGACTCCAAGAACCTTCTCTTTGGTGACAAGTCGGTTACCGTCTTTGGCATCAGGTACTCTCCTGTCCCCTCTCCTACTTATTTCGTACATGGATTGAGTTTATTTGTTCAGGCTTTAGCTTTGAGCTTGTGAGCTAATGTTTGAATTGCTTCAATTCTACAGGAACCCTAATTAGATCCTGTGGGGTGAGGCTGGTGCCAACTATGTCATGGAGTCCACTTGTGTCTTCACTGACAAGGACAAGGCTACTGCACATCTGAAGGTATTATTTTTCTTCACGGTCCTTTATTTGTTTCAGAATGTGTATGCTGTTTCACTTGTTTGGGTATCATGTTCTCCTAGATCCTAAATATATCCATTTGGTTGTAAAATGATAGCATGATGCTTGTCTTTAAGCCACCGAGAAGACTGTTGATGGACCCTCAGCCAAGGACTGGAGAGGTGGTAGGGCTGCCAGCTTTAACATCATTCCCACCAGCACTGGTGCTGCCAAGGTATATGATAAAACTCACGATGTCTCTTGTGATTTGTGTTAGCACACCTTTTCTTCTTTTAATTGTGATTTGTGCCTACCCACACCAAGTTTTTGTTCTTATCCTTTCATAGAAAAAATTGTCCTTTGTGATTTGTGCTAACACACCTTGTCCTTTGTTTCTTGTGATTTGTGTCAGCCCACACCAAAATTTTGTCCTTGTCCTTCCATTGAAAAAAATTGTCTCTTTTGATTTTTTGTGGTAACACATCTTTCAAGTTTGTTAATTGTGATTTGTGTCAACACACCTCATTTTTGTCTTTGTCATTTCATGGAAAAAAAATTGTCTCTTGTGATTTGTGCTAACACTTCATGAACTTTGTTAATTCTGATTT
This sequence comes from Miscanthus floridulus, assembly GCF_019320115.1. NCBI lineage: Eukaryota > Viridiplantae > Streptophyta > Magnoliopsida > Poales > Poaceae > Miscanthus > Miscanthus floridulus. The sequence continues at coordinate 95,950,211 of NC_089595.1, forward strand.
GTGTCAACATACATCTCATTTTTCCTCTGTTCAGTGCGTGGTTGTCTCTGAATGTCAGTGCTAGTGATGCGTTGATTTACCCATTTGTGTTTGACAGATTAAGTTTCAGTATATATGCTTATGCTGGACATTGCTACATTGTTGAATAGTAGTCCTGTCTCTATGAACTTGGAGCTTGCCATTTTTTAGGATATATGCTTAGTGCTGCTGTATATTTTTAGTATATTATCACCGCTGTACATTTTCAGTGTTGCATTATCAGTATATATCTTTTCTTAAGGATCGAAACCCCCTAACTTCACTTCTGTCTGCCATTTGTATTGTTCACTTGCTCCTAGCTACTGTGCCATTATAGATTTCTGAATTCTATTTCACCTAGTCTACAATAAGTGTAGGTAGCGTCTTGGGGCACAAAGTGCAGTTCACATAGAGTAACCAAAAGGATAATGCTGAGGTATGTACGTTTGGTTCTGATTTTCATGATCTTGATGATGTTTCTGTTGCTCCAAATCAGCTATGTAACTTCAGCCTTTGTTCAATCCCAGGAAGATGGCCATGTCAGATGCCTAGTACAAGGTGGTGTCGGTGCTGCACTCGATGGCCATGGTTTGTTCTAGCATAAGTTCAGTGTAGCCTCCCTACATTGAAATATAATTTAGTTCAAAAAACAACCTTTTCATCTTGACATTTTTGAATCTCAGCAATGATTTGATCACCTTTTTGTATCTGTAGGCATTTGAAGGGCCGACATCAGATCTAGTAAGTATTTCTACAACATAATTGGTGTTTCTACTGTGCTCATCTCTGTCATTGTAACTGATGTCTGATAGATTTATCAACATAGGATTTGTAAATGCATTCTATCCAGCCTGCATCTATTTGAACATATATACTTATTGACATATGTCTAGTTGCCCTGAGTAAATTATTATTTGAAGCAATACTTTAATCTAGTACCTGGTTAGTCGGGTACATCAATTGTAGTGTTTCTTGCCACTTCTTGATCCCATGTGCTGTTGTGAGATCAAAGTTTGGTTCTGAGTTTCCACTTGCATGTGTATATGATACCTGCAGTAGATGATGTACATCATTTAGAAATGTGAAATTTAGGAGGATTCACCTGTATTGGTAGTAAGTCCATGGAAAATAGATTTTTCCTAAACCAAAACCTAATTATTGACATTTATATTACCTGAAAGTTATGCCCATCCATAGTTTCAGTGATCTGTAATACTTTCTACTCTAGTCTCAATTTTGCCCTATGCTTTCCCTGCATTTAGTAATAAATGATGATATGTCATTAGGATAAAGTTGAAGCATTATAAAGAATTAGTATTTTAGATTATAGCCACTCGTAGGTACAAGTAGCAATACTTGCACGAGCCAGATCTTTAAATTCTATACATGTGCAGTATAATTGCATTAGTAGCAAGTACAAGTTGCACTATGTGAAATGTGCAATTTCCATATTTGACTTTTGTAATTTATTTACAATAGGAATATAGCAAATGCATAACAGTTATATTTATAATTTTAGTTGAGGATTGGTGAGTGGTGTTGCTGCAGAATTACTTTTAGAAATTGGCCCAAAAAATTTGATGTGTGTGTATAATTTCTGCTAGCTACATGTGTGTGTGATCTCATGCTCTCTGTTTTGCATTATGCTCTCTATGTTTCTAGCCTTTGAGACCACATCACAACCCCCAAGTGCTGGATCTGCTCCATATGCACAGCGATCAACCAGGGCCACGCCCTGCTGTTGGAGTAAGCAAAAGCAGCAGTCCATCTTTGCCATCCTGACTGTGTTTATAGCTCCCATGATTACAGATTTCATGGATCTAGGTTCTCCTAGTCTTTTATCTCAGCTGCTAATTTATTCATTGTTGCTTCATCAAATAAATTGGTTTACCAGAGAAATTGATTGAAAAGATTGGTGTACTAACCTTGGCTGATGAGGTATGAATCGGACTTGTAGTGCTTGACATATGTCTGATAGATTTGTCAACATAGAATTTGCAAATGCATTCTTTCCGCCCTGCATTTATTTGAACATATATACTTATTGACATATGTCTAGTTGCATCGATTAAATGATTACTTGAAGCAATATTTAATCTAGTACCTGGCTTTCTTGGGAGTAAGCAATGATTTTGCTCACCTTTTTGTATCTGTAGAAACGGTCAGTGGAACAATTTGTGCCTCCAAATACTTGATATGGAGCTGACTGCACTGTTTCATTGCTTCTGTACCATGTGAGTTCATTGATGTTGATAATCATCAACTCTGCTTGTTGTCATATACATATTATTCTGCTTCATAAAAAAAGAGCACCTGAGTACTTATTTTGCTTTTTATCAGATCTTAATTTTTCATTGCATCTATGAAATATGTTTTTATCTCAAGTAATTGATCAAACTGGACTGGTGCTTGTATCAAATGCATTAGGGAACCAAATGAATGCTGCAGCAAAATATAGAATTCAGTAGTTGACATATTTTCATTGTTTATGGCTGTATTTTAAATTAGGAGTTATTTTACCTCATACATGTCCTTGGTGTTGACATCATTGTTGCTGTATTCTTACACTTTCTTAGAATTCTGAATCTGATATTGTGGCTCTAATATTTGCTCATGTCTTGTACCTATTCCTTTGTTCTTGTTCTGTTAAAACATCTAAAATTGTGTAAGATGTAGTCTGTTGCTCATACAATCACTTATAAATAGTTAGAATCAAGGCTGTTGTAATCAGGGCTGTTAAAACACCGACTAGGGCTGTTGTAAGTAGTTAGAATCAGCTATAAATAGAAAGCATAGTTTGCCACATTCAGAGTTCACAACTGCTTCTTGCAGCTCATTGTAGTGTGTCTGGGCTGTTCTCACCCCCTTGGTTGCAACATCCAAAAATGTTTGTTTAATCAATATAATTGCATTAGCAGCAAATACCAATTGCACTATTTGAAATGTGCAATTTGTTTTTTGGTATTCTGTATTTTTGTTTCCTGAGTTCCTTAATTTGTGAATCTATAATTCTAATTCCTGAATTTGGTTGCAGCAAATACTAGCAGTCTTGGATTACATCTTCATGTGGAAGTCGGTGTGCTTACCTTGGTTGTTGAGGTTAGTGGTTTCCCTTCAATCTGTTGGTTGCTTGCCCCTTTCCTCTGCTCTCTTGCCCCCACGCAGAGGAGATCTTCATCTTTGATCTACTGGTTATTTTCTCCTTTCCCCTGCTCTGTGTGGGGGATCTGATCTGATCTGCATGCAGAGCAGTGCTCTGCTTGCCCCCACACAGAGATCTGATCTCCACACAGGGCAGAGGCTTCCCCTGTTTGCTCTGCTTGTTTTCCAAGTATATCGATTGCTATTTTTGGGCTTATGTGCTGGCACATCTTTAGTGGGTCTCTCTGTCTTCTTAGGTATTGGGCTCTGTGCTGACTTACTCTTTACTTAGACAGAAGACAACCATAAAAAAACTTAGACAGAAGACAATAGCAAAAGACAAAAACAACAGAGTCGTGGGCCTTATTTGTATGATGGAATCTGTGTTACATTCTCCTAAAACACACGTTTTTTCCCATGTTTCAATTCGTATGTTTCTTAGGCATCCAATAACTATGTGCTAGCTAGTCCAAAAACACATGGTTTTTTCTGTGTTAAAATCTGTGTATTTTACATGTAGCCGACAACTATGTGTTAGCTTATGCTAAAATACACGTGTGTAGAGTAGACAGACTCTATAATAATGTCTTATTAAACATGTGTCAAGTAAATGCAACTTTAATATATTTTTTCCTGGCATTTGAACAGCGTGGATGTTCTGGGCACTTCCAAAAATGTTCATGTGCCTCGGCTGTTCAAGTGCCCAGAAAAAAAGTATCACCAAAAAAGATAGTTGGAACACTTGGAAGGACAAAAATATGTTTTCAGAACGGAACCAGTTAAGTGCCTCAGCTCATGGTAGTGTCAGTCTGGGAAAAAATTCAAAAAATGCCATGTAAGGAAAATTTAAAATTTAAGTGCTAAATTGGACAGAGCAAGTTTTTTTTTTTATGTCAAATAAGAAATTTTCTCAAAACTGAAATAGAACCAATGAAAAAAAAACAGTGTGAAGAGAAGAATCGAAGCGTCCTCCCGGGCGGTCATCTTGGTGACCGAGATCCCGTGCCAAGTTCGCGCACTACGCCGCCGCCGTGGCACGCAAACAACGGCAGCTTGGGCTGCTGCCCGACCTCGGTCCTCGCCGCACACGCACATTGACAGCGCCTCTTCCTCGCGCAGCTCGACGCTTTCTACTTCCACGGCCTCTAGCAGGGCCTCCTTTGCTCGCGCACTGCCGTCGACGAGGCTTGCGGTGATGGCCCATAGGCCCCATACTCAGCTTCAACAACCGCAGAGGCTCAGCCTGAGCCACGCTCATCTCCCCCCGTCAGATGCAAGTGCCACCTCCAGTGGCGTGGCGTGGCTGTGACCGCTCTTGCGTGATGACGGCGTCCAGGGCTTGGCCACCGGCTTTGCAGCGCCACCCGCGCCACTGTGCTGCCGTCAGCGACAGTCCAGGTGAAACCACAGAAGGGGGTGTCAAGGTTGGCCATGCTCGGCCACCTACATCGGTGTCCACTGTCCCGGCAGCACCCACCACTTCAACACTTGACTAGATGTCGACGATAGAGCACATGAGGTGTTTGACAGAATGCCCCCATGAAGTAAACAACACATCTTTGTCTTCACGTATATGCCATGATTCCCATGAATCAATGCTTGTCGGGGTTGTTTTTTAAGATTTTTTTTTTCAGTACTGCTTGTAGGCAGTCCTCTTAGCTAGATACTAACTGTGAAGCATGTGCATGTGTCGTGAATGGTTAATCTGATGATGTCTCAAACACACTGATCTCACTGCAACTATGGGGTGGCTACCAATGTGTGCAATATGTCTTCGATACTCACTATTTATGCTTTAGAAACATCTTGTTCATTGTCCTGGATTAGCTTGGTCACAATTTCTCACGCGTGCAAAGAGGATACCATATTTCATCAGTTCTTAAAAAGATATTTGCCTTTTCTGTAAGTTCAGGCAGCCCCTTAAATATATTGACTTTAGCATTGCAACAATTACTATAGTAAAGGTAAAGAATTGAGTGCTGCCTACAAAACTTAGATTTTCAGCAAGGGTACAATCTTTCAGAAATGTCAGCTTCAACCTTAAATCTTCTGATCTTATATTTAGTCATTGGCATTCCTCAAAATATCACCACCATAAAAATTTCTTCTGTTTTTTCCAACTATGATTCTGTCAATTTCAATTTGAGAGTATAGTTTTCTGTGATCAAAGGTGTTCAAACTTGTCCTTAGAATATCATAATACAACATGCATTTTAACTGCTGTAATCTCCTTGATTTTTCCTTCTGTCATATTTCATCAAACAATAACATTCATGGAGCCCAAAGGTGTGCCGAAGGGGGCACCCTGTCATTCTGTTGTTGCCACACCTTTGGTAATTGCATTCGAGATGTTTCTTTGCATATGTCTAGAAAGCATACAAGCTAGGTCTGATTACATTGAGTAACCAAAACCTTGGCCAGTATTTCAATTTTGCTAACAGAGGCACGGGCATATCAGAAGCAATACTGTTGTCTGCGTTTTTTTTAAACAGATATCAATTGTAGCTTCAACTCTCCTTTTTATGATTGAGAAAGCCATTTGTAATGGCAACGGCAAGATGCTGCAGCCCAAGTCAGGTGAGTTTCCTTATTTCTACAATCGTTGCTTCTCTTTTGAACTTGTTACAATTTAGATTGGTTAAATGTTGTGATCATCTTAGAGAGCAAGTCTGATTGATTAATTTTTGCTAAGTTTGAAGCCATGATTTTTGCTATCAAAAATTGAAAACCAAGGGTAATCTTTTTGGTTCAGGTTTTAAGAAAGAATTAGCTACTTGACTGCTGGTTTATAGCAGGCATTAGTTGTGTCAACTGTCAAGACTCAAGATGCTAATGTTGGTTATGATAATTGCAGGTAGCATCATTTCTGGGCAAATAACCGTCATGATGAGCTCATCAACTCATCATTGTATTGATCTAACAGTTTGGTTCTCATCTCTTCGTGTGCATGTTTCTTCATTTTTCAGCAGGTGTACTCAGATTTAGCTTCTGAAAGGCTCTAAGTTTTCAGAGATCAAGAAGAGGAGCAACAACTAAAACCGTGAGATGGAAACTGAATCTGAATAGAAAAATTACTAAATCAGGGAGAGTTTGATGCTAGTCGACCAATGCTACATTTTAAAGCCACCCTGCCAAGTTGGTAAGGAGACCATATCTTGACTTCTAGCAATAACGCTAGTTTGAGCCACATATGCTCCATCCGCATTGATCTTTACCATGGCCGGACTCTGCAGCATTATGTACTCTAATGCCAATTTGAAGTGTGTACACTACTGCAATTCTGAAGTATGTACACTGCTGCTCCTTGATTACTTGATGTTCCGATATGTCAAAATTTAGAGCTCATAGATCTCCTAGCCACATCAAATGAGGAGTTGAAATTTAATCATTTTGTTGCCTCGATCGGCTCGCTGCTCTAACAAGTGAGGGGCAAAGCCGCGCCTGGTTTTCTAGTATAGATTAATTTAGGTAGTTATCTAGGCAATTTCCATATATGTGGGAGTAATTTGGGCATTTTACTTGCTATTTTAAGTTTATACTTAGCAAAGCCATAACATAATTCGGCCCAATTATCTGGCAACATGATTTGGCCCAAGGAAGTGCAGCCACATATTCCATAAATCCCAGCCCATGAACAGTGGCTATCTTTCCACAGATGACAGACCACAGGTGCTAGTGGAGTAGTGGAGGTATAAATACTGGTACAGTATTGCAATTCTACTCCTCCCCTCGCAGTACACTGTACACCATCACCATTCTCCAGAAAGAGCGCACATGGCAGAGAAGGTACGTGCTGCCTTCTCTATCTCTGATCTCTGCGTTTCTGGTTGTTGAACGTCTCCCTGCCTGTGTGTTTATCTACTGTGATGATCGTCCGTGTTTCCAATGATTTTGGTTTGTTTGGCTACTTGGCTAGCACCACTTGCATCAACAGAGTGATTTATAGTGTCATGCAGGTGTCCACGCTGGTCGTCACACTCAACCATGGCTGCTGCCGCTGCTTCACCAAGATCCGGAAGACTCTGTGCAAGCTGCAAGGTAATAACCACTTCCCTCCTGATTCAGTATCTACCTATACTGTCGTCCAGTCCTTAGAGCAGGAAGCTGTACGGTTTAATTCCCTCTTGCGTACGTGTTGGCAGAAACTGAGGACATCCGGACGATTTCCTACGACGAGGTGTCCGGGACGGTGGTGATCTCGGGCGCCTTCGACCCGCTGGTGCTCCCCTGCAAGCTCCGGCGCAAGGCGGGCTGGCTGATCAGGGACATCCAGCTCGTGGCAGCGGAACTGAGGCTCACACCACAGCGACCAGCCATGCTGCCAAATCCGTCCGGTGGGCTGGCGGCCCTTGCTCCGTCGTGCTGCTGCGGCATCTGCGGGTGCGGGGGCTACAGTGGCTACGGCCGCTGCTACTGCGGTTGCCAGGCGTGCGCGTTCGTCAACCACCCGCCAGCGGGCTACTACAGGGAGCTACCGTTGGGGCAGTACCCAAAGATCACCTGCGACTGCAAGGAGGCGTCGTCTCCTGCGTGCAAGATCATGTGATGTGTTTTCATGTGATGTGTTTGCTACCTGGTTTACCTTGACTCGTGTTTTAATTTGATCATGTGATGTGTTTGCTATCTGGTTTACCTTGACTCGTGTTTTGATCATGTGATGTGTTTGCTACCTGGTTTACCTGAGTTACATTGGTTCTGAACTGGAATGGAGCAATGTGGAAGGCTGGTTTAGTGACTTAGTCGTTAATGATAAATTCAAAGCAAATATATCTATGTGAAAACTAGAACATTGTTTCAGAATTGAATCTTGTTCATCAGCACGCATACTTTAAACCAATCACTATTATTCTGCGTCCTCGTTGAATGGCCGTATTATTCTGAATCCTGGTTGCCGTGTACCAATGGCAGAGTTCTCATTTGGAAGCCGATGATGTCCTCTTATTTCCAAAGATGAGAAATTCTATCTAAAGATGAGAATCTAAAATCAACTAGTGTACAAGATTACTGACCCATGGGCTTCTACACGCCAATTGTTTGTTTAGTAATTTTTGCAGTTGTACAAGAATTTGGTTCATGCCATTTATATCTTGTATTCTTCAGCTTCCGCGTCACTACGTTCCTATTTATCAACGGACTTCTCCAATTCAAAAGAGAGCAATTGTGGTGGAGTCTCTAATAGAAAAGAATATTGTTTCTGCTAGAGGAACTGTGGTGGAGTTCCTGCATATGTTCACTACGTTCATATATTTATCAACGGACTTCTTCGATTGGAAAGATAGCAATTGTGGTGGAGTTCCTGCATTCTCCAATTGAAAAGAATATTCTGCTAGAGCAATTGTGGTGGAGTTCCTGCATATGTGCTGCTATCCGGTTCAGTTGTTTCCTCTCATCTGGTTTTCTTAGGGTGCAACTAACCAACCAACCATCAATTGGCACATCATAAATCGTTGTTTTTACCAGACTCCTTGCTGTTTTTACCAACCATAAATCGTTGTTCAAGCTGGGTAAACACCGGTATATAAACACCGCCGCTCTTCCCGTATTCCCTTTCAAATTTCAGGGGACGGAATGCTGGCCATTGTGTTCTGCACGGGAGTCGGGAGGCGCTTGGGTTTTTTATGAGACGTCTGGTTCTCCCTCCCACATGCATACACGAGGTGGTGCTAAAAAGCGAAGGTAAATTACTTGCGGAGCACCAGATTCAGAAGCAACCAACGGTAATGGGCCATTCACCGCAACAACAATGGACCTCTCGCTAACTGAGCTGAGCTAGCCAGCACGCCACACGCCGATGCACGTTTTTGTGATGCACGTTGTTGTGATTTTTTTTTCCTTTGATAAGATTCCGTGTGAAGACGTGAATTTGTTTCGTAGAGTAAAAAATTCCATCAATCTATACTCCTGCATAGATTAAAAACTTAGAAAATATAACCTTTTACAATGTCATGAATCCAATTTTTGATTTATCAGCAGCCGCAGATTTTTTATCCTTGAATTAACGAAACTCTTATGCCTATTGTATCTTTATAAAATATTCTTTATATATTCTTTATACTTAGGCCCTCTTTGGCCGGAGTCTTGGCTTTTTAATGAAGCTCCGCCAAACACTATCTAATAAAACAGCTCTATAAAAGAAGCTAAAGAGAGGATTTGTTTTTTTACTCCACTAGATGGGTGAAGCCACCAAATCATGGCTTCTCCAGCTTCTTTGATGAGGCCCTTGTCAAAGAGGGCTCTAAATAAGAAACATTTACTAGAAAATATCTATGCAATTTGGTGAAGTCACATTACCGATGTCCCACTTTCCCTCCGCACTGCCCACCCGCAAACGCACCTCAGGCGCCTATTCTCCTTCACACGGTCCTTGGCGCAAGCATCCCTCCGCTTGTTCACTTGCTGCCCCAACGACGTACCCATGATCTCCTATGAACACAAATGTGCCATAAATGCACCTACAAATGACTAGGGCATCCACAATAGTTGCTATCAAAATCGACAGCGACGTGGAGGAATCCTATAATTTAACGCCAAACACTTTTACCTAGGCTATATAGCCAGCGAGTTGATTTTCTGCCATTCTCTCTCCTCCACATCGGTTCCCAAGCCTAGTCAGTAGCCAAATCATCGGCTCAAATCTGTCATCGTAGTTCATGTTTGACAAAATTTATAATGAATAATATTTATAATTTTGTCTCTAAATCGGTTTATTAAGAAAATATATTTTATAATTAATTTATTGTACTTATTTTGTATCATAAATGTTAGTATTTTTATATAATTTTAGTTAAACTAAACACATTTAACTCCTCAAAAATAAGAATTGTATTTTTTCTGAACATATAGAGAGTGCACAACTTTTTTTTATTTGGTTATCCAAATATAACCATCTTCTATTTCTGATTTCTCGGTAGCCAAAGATATTCAACGAGAAGGGTTCTCTAGAGTGCACACAAAATATATGAAAACGGTTGGAGAGCAAAAGATATAAAAACTGATTTTTATATAAATGACGCTCTAAATAATGGTTTAAAGAGTGAGATTTAAAAAGACTAATACACAGCCGTACGCAATCGAGGCAGTACCGTGAGAAACCGCAGAGCAGAGGACGATTTGGACCCCGTGAGCCTGTAGGCTGTGTAGCCCTTGGGCTTGAGATGGCCTGCTCAACAGCTCGTCGTGCATTGGACGGCTCCATCCTGCAAATGAAACTCGTATCGAATGCCATTTCCTGTTATTCCAAGGGGGGGCCTAAAGTGCACGGCGTTTTCATTTGCGCGGCCTGGCCACGAAAAATCCATGCAAGTACAAAGGAGACGTTGAAATGCAGGTGAAGAATTTCTCGCAAAAAAAAATCAAGTGAAGAATTACTGCTTCAATTGAACTTTGGCAACAGGGGGACGATACAGAAACAGGGACACTGCAACGACATAGCAAATCAACGGAGCGGAGCCGACGGGCCTAGGCGTCCACGGCGGCGGCGGCGGCGGCGATCGCCTCGAGACCTATGCCCACCGCGGCTACGACGACGCAGATGCAGGACCTAGCGTCCTCAGGAATGCTGTCACCCAGCGCCTCCACCGCGGTCTCAAGGAGGGCCATCACCTCCGAAGCCCGTTGTCCGGTGCGCGCGGTCGGGGCAGCCACGGAACCCAGCAAGGCCAGCTCTCTGCCGGGTGCGGTGGCAGAGACGATGGCCGAAGACGGAGGAGGAAGGCCGGCCTTGACGTCCTGTAGTCGCCCGAAACTAGCGACACGGGCCGCAGCTCTGGATAGCACGACGGCCATATTTGGATCAGACCCAGGTGCCTGGCGCGATCTCGGGCGCCTGGGGCCAGGACGACTGCCTGACCGGAAGCTTGCCGGCTGGGAGGCCGCAACCCAAACATCAGCTGCAGCAGCACTGTCCACCTCGTGCCTCGCCGTAGCAGCCTCCTTGCGGCCACGCAGGCGGTGCAGCAGGTTGATGACTTTGTCCTTGACGAATGCCGCGGCTGCCTTGAGCTTCTCGAAAGCCGACGAGGCGACCGTGCGCAGGTAGTCCATCACCGCCTCAGTCGCGTCGTAGACGGAGTCGAGGGCGTCGTTGACAACGTTAGACGCCGGCGCCCACGCCGCCCCGACCACCACGCTGACCCAGAACGCGGTGCTCACCGCGGCCCCATTATTACTACCACTTGCTCGATCGCTCCCAGCAAACATAGCCGGCCTCTTGCCCAGTTGCCCTGCCTGCTTCTGTGTGGTGTGTGGCTTGCGGTGCCTCTGCAAACGGGCGGCGCCTGCGAGATTTATAGCCACCTAGCCCGGCCTAGCGGTGGCGACGTCGAATGCATTGGGAATATGCAGCGTCGGATGGGAAAGCGTGCACAAACGAAGCTCGAGTTGACGCAAGGTACCAGGCGTCGGCGGCGTCCTTTTCGTTCAGCGCACAGCTCACGAGGAGGAGGCGCCCCCCGGACGGTACGATACGAGAGTTTCTGCTTCGAAAGTCGAGAGGGCTTGCAGCTGGAACCAGCCTTGCGACGCACCCATCCAATTGACTTATTGTATCAATTTTTCATTAAAAATTCATAAAACACAACTTCCTCACTAGATCATTAGACCTCAATTTACAAGAATTTGCCTGATTTAGATACAAAATAGTGAAATTCGTTGATCATGATACTAATCTGTATGGTAAATACAATGTTTACAATGGTAAATAAAATCAGTCTGTGTTGTTTTCAAGCATATGTTTCTTGAATATTAACGTTAGTAGTTAGTACATGTCAACCATAAGTTTGATGCTGACAGTGGGGTCACGACTCATAGGAATTGGCAACACTTTATGTCCTGCTTTACATGTCTCCTTTCATCTCTTTTTGTGACCGGACAACATAAAACATATTGCACATTTCTCGTCCATATAATATTCGCCTTTATTTAGTGCAAAGCTTGTTACAACATAATGTTATCTTGCTGACAGTCTAAACTGAATGGTCTAAGATGCTCAAACTGTATTAATCTTTTTAGAGCTTGTGAGTTTTAACAAGCAGGAGCGGTAACTTTTGGGTAATCGGAATCTGATTGTGCTTCCCATTCTATCCAAGATGCATCATAAACTGGAACATCATGCTTTCCAATCCTGTAGAGCCCCTGTAAAAAGAGATATTAATAGGGATTGCTTTGCTAGTGCCTGATAAATCCAAGATGAACAGGGAAGATTCCAGACCAGAGAAAGTATGCAGGCAGTCACGCCAGATCCGCAAGTGACAACAATGGGTTGGTCTAGGGAAATTCCTGAAGAAACACCAAATACACCGTACTGTTATTGCTTGGCAAACTTTTCAGAATTTCTATACATGATCCCTAAGAAATACTCAATTTCTAAAAGATCTGAAATGTTAAATTATCAGCATTCTTGCTCTACTTCTCATATTTGTACTTTAGAAAAAATCTTGCTTTCTTTCTTGCCAAGAACACAATAAAATTACTTGTTTCAGATTATTAAAATGAGTTGCAACGGAATGGAGACCTGCTTGCTGAAATTTTTGCCACAGCTCATCTACAGAGAGAAGGTTGAAGTCAAACATCATCATTTCTTAGCAATTGATGGTTATCTAACTATCATGTGATGTACTGAATCTTTGAATCATACCAACCTCAGGGAATGGAACACGGATGCTTCCTGGTATATGTCCACTTCTTACCTCTTTCCGTGGTTCTGGTGCTACACCATCAAATCTGTGAATTTGAATGTGGGTAATTTTCTTCAGAACAAGAAGAAACCACATGCAACTTAGGAAGAGGGGTCAATAACAAAAAAAATGACATCAGCTGCCAATGCATATAATGCATCTTTTTAACAATTAGTTTGAGAATTAGCGGATTCACAAATGGTGAAATATATTTTCATCTGTACATCTAACAGTTTAATGTAATTTCTTTAAATTCAGAGTGAGGGCGGAGTCTTGCTTGAACTGGAGCGTTGTGTTTACTAACCTAAGTTTGTACTTGCAAATCATATTCAATTAGCATCAGAACTTCTAGCTGCTACAGTTCATGTAACTAAAGATGTTACCTGCCCTTTGCTCTGGCATCTATTTGTTGGTAAGTCTTAGCAGTGACATTATGTGCAACCTGTTGCATGAATCAAACAACTCAATTTGCATGAGAATAACATTAATGTTTCACTTAGTGATAATCTGCATAGCTCCTTTTTGAGTTAATCATATTTACAGAATTCGGAGTTGATCCTATTACTCTAGAGTTGATCAAATTTATGGAGTTCCACCAAATTTTTGAGGCATCAATGTAAAATTAAAGAAAGCAAAAGGGTTCATATGACCAGCAGACTGATACATATTTCAGTCTAAGCATGCAAGGCTAATACTTTCAGGTAAAAAAAGTTACTAGCCTTTTTCAGTGTCCAGAATAGATTAGGCTGAAATTCAGTCTGAAATGTGATTGTATTTGTCTGCACAGACAAAAAAAATGTAATTATCTAATAAGCAAAAAAATGTTTAGTAATTATATAGACAACATCATTTTAGCTCACCTATTCACCGTTATAAACCCTTTCAACAGCCTTATTTGCAGCATTTGATTTCAGAACTGCATCATCAGGGCTGGCATTTTCCACATTGAACCCAGAAACTCGCCACTAAGGTAAACCACCGTCTATACTCTCTTTTTTTGGCCTCTTATCTTAAGTACAGCTGTAGAATCTGTTCGGATACAGACACACACCACCACGCACGCGCACACCTCACACACACACGATATACGAATAAACCTACAACTATACCTAGACAACGAACGCAGCTGAGAGATACTCGAAGATCATCGGACTCTGAGCGTGGCGGGCACGTCACTTGACCATTATGGCACATCTGCGCGAGAGGCAACTGAAATTATTTAGGGAACTACTGTTCCCGGTGAGACACCGGCGTCGAAGCCAGGCTTCGAACGTGGGCGGGCAGCGTGCTCACCTGCATGGCTTGCCAACCGAGCCAGAGCTCGTTCTCCCGTCTATACTCTCTTGTGTCCAAACACTCTAAACATCCTAAACATCTTGAAGGAAATCATGTTAGTTAAGTAAAACAATCAGATGACTCTTATAACAAAGAAAATAGTGTCCTTGATAAGGTCGTCATTAATTTTGATCATTTTTTATATCAACAGCACAACTGAATAGCAAGTTTCTACTGATTTCATCATTTTGATGAAGTGGATGTTGGAACAGACTTCTGCTTACCACCAAACACGAGGTGCACTGAAGAATCCCTTTCCATCATAAACAATAACTTTATCCTGATTTTTTATACCCAGCTTAGAAATTGCTGCTGCAAAAGCCTCTTCTGATGGCAACATGTGTGGTAACTGAAACAATATCATAGGGTAAACATATTATGCTTTAGAAAAAGAAAACAAGCTCTATATTACTACTATATTGCGAAACTAATTAAAAGAATCAGTCTCTAGTTGGTGGCAAAATCTTACTTTAAGTACATGAGATTTGCAAAGCTGTATGAACCACAACCACCTTAGGAAATCCTTGTTGTTTATCTACTTCAACTAAAATAATGGGAAAAAATGAGGATGCAAGGTATATCCAGAAACATTTCTCACATCAGTTGTCCGATCAACTATGCCATCTAAGTCGAAGAATAGCGCACCAGGGATGTGTGCCACCTGAAGATATAAGAACACTTCAGCTCCAACAATTGTGTCAAAAAGGAAAATGAGACATGTTACAGCTGATGTTGAAAACCTGATATTCTTCCCATAGATCCCTATTCTCTACTGGCATGTACCAGGAAGCATCCAAAACCTAAAACAAGTTGTTAACTATCACAAACCACATCTGTCTCTAACCCTCTAATTCTTTCTGGAAGTAAGATCAAATTGACAAACAATCATACTGCTATGTTCTCCACATACCACTGACGCAGGGGATAGAAGAAGTATCTCTGAACTTTTTGTTTATGAAGGAAGCATTATTTAAGTATCTCTGAACTGAATATGAACATGCAAACTAGATGACTTTTTTTACCTTGACATCAGGCATTCCTAGGTGCTTGTGCAGCCACTGAGCAGAAACAACCGGATCATCCTGCGCCATTACAGACCAGCGGGCAAGCCAAGAGACCTAGGTCGCCGGAGTGGACTAGCTAAAAAAACAAAGCTTGCTGGTGAGATTCTCAAGCTAAAGGATAGCCTCCGCTCCAAGAAGAAGAAAAGAGGGAGAATAAACCAAGCTGCCATATAGGCTAAGATTGGAGCTGACCTTATTGATTCGGATTCCTGCGGCCCTACGAGAGAGCGCCTACGGGAGAGGAAGGGGAGCAGCGAGAGAGGTGGACGGGCGACGGGCGGAGCAGACGAGCTGATTTGGACCAGTGAGGTAGCCACGCCAAGGAATTATTTAAATATAATTAATAATTATATATATATAGAAACATACTCCATCCGTCTCTAAATATCTGTCGTTTTCGCTTCCCGAGAAATAATTTTGACTAAATAATATATATATAAATATTAATATTTATTATACATAATTAATATCATTTTGATAGATATTTGAATCTAGTTTTTCTATAAATTTGTTTGAAGAAATGTTGCAAGTATTTTCTACTAATCCAGTCATTTTTTGGCACAAAAACCAATGACTACAGTTAATTGGGGAAGGGAGTATAAGTAATTGGTTTATTTGCCTCGGATTGATGCTGCGAGAGTGAACTGTGTGCTCAAGTTCTGTGTGCCCATGTTTGTGTGCTGATAAAGTGATAATTATGCAAACCGATCAGTAGCGTCATTAGTCCCGGTATACGGCCGCCTTGCCCACAGAACACATAGCAGTTATGCTTATGCAGACGACAGCACAAGCCAACAACAGCATGGAACTGCATACCATGTCCTTTCAGTTATATAAGTACCTGTGCAAATACAGCTTTCCAACTCAAACATGACAGCTACAAATCTTGTAGATTTCCAACTCAGAGTTCACCCAAAAAAAATCGCAGTTTTACAGCTATAGCGGAACCAAATATGTGCCCAAACGTTCCCTCAAAAAAAATATGTGCCCAAACACTCCCGAAGAAGCTATGCGCCTAGCAACAGAGCAGATACGCTTCATAATTTTCCTGCATTTTTCCTATAAATCATTCAAGTAAAGAGTCTTCAGTCATTGCGATTTCTTCACCTGAAATTTGAACTCATGCCCATGTTTCAGTCGCAGTTGATCATCTCCTTAATTGTTTCTGGAAGTCGTCGCAAATGGAAGTACAAGGCTGGGGCAGAAAAATACTGCATGTTTCAGATCTCAAAGCAGCAGTTAGAACTGTCATAAGAGCATTCCTTATATTTATTCCAAGAACAAGGTTTGGATACAGATGAAGGTGTTGATGCTTAAATCATGTTCTCATTCCATTCTTAAATGCCTTCATCCATTTGTACAGTTTGTTGAACCTATCCATGCATCCTATTGTATTGATTGATGATACCCTAAGCTTCCATCTTTCTCCTCACCAAACCAGTGAAGAAATCAAAGCTGCAAACAAATGGTACTATGTCAAATGCCATTCTTGACAAAGAATAGTTCGTGATAGAACAAACTATTACATGTTGAGAACATATATAGGATGAGAAGCATACAAAATATGGTACACATACCAAGTAATGATATATAGAACAAAAAAAATTTAATGGTTGAAAAAACAGAGTAATGGGCAATACCTGTAGCCATCTGGGTGTAACTCGTAGCTTTTGTTATCTTCGCCAATAAAGTATAAGTACCCAGTTGGTGTTAACCCCTGGAAACGATTAATACTATTATTAGGTAAGTGGAAATATCAATTCAACCATAACAGTTCTGTTTTGTGCTAACCTGGATGGTGATGACACTGCCTGACTTGCTTTCATGTGCATCTTGTACGACAACTCTCTGGCTACTACATAACAATGAAAAGTGCAAATCTCTTTCACATATAGTAGCACATACCAAGGATAGACCATATTATCTTGCAAGCACTCTCTTCAGATATTTACAATGAACACTTAAAATCCAAGTGGTAGTAAATTTAGTTCAGAGCAAAACTTCATAACAAGGTCCAGTGAACATGTATATATTGAGATAATAGTCCATACCTATGAAGCCATGAGTTATAGTATTGCTCCTCAAGAGCCTGAAATCCTGCATTGGAATTTGAGGATGTTAAGTACACAACTTTACCAACAACAACAAAGCCTTTTAGTCCCAAGCAAGTTGGGGCAGGCTAGAGTTGAAAAAATAATTACAGTCAAGTTTAAAACATGTTTTGTCAGCATCTAAATCAGTAATAGGAAAATAATCAATCTCTACAGCAAACACAAAATTATCATTGAATCCATTGTCAGGAAAGGAACCAACTCTGCATATACATCAACAGCCACGATTCTAATAAGGATGTGGTCATGTACAAAAATGGGGGGAAATGAAATCCAAAGTACCTTGGTTCAAGAAGATCTCGAATAGATTTTCGAATTTATTGAAGAAGTATGCCAGTATGTCTTCTTGTTTCAATACGGGTGACGTAGGATTTGCCTCTTGAAGTGCAGCATTCAAGCATGTGGTAGGCTTTGCATTGTCAACATTTAAACCAACACCTGATTAAGACCAAAGGAATCCCATCCTTGTCAAAGGAAAAAAAAGAGATTAAATGCTTAGAATCAGCAAAATTGGAAATGCATGTTTTACCGGTACAAATATTGTAGACTTTGGGCTCATAAGATGAGGTACATAGAATGCCACCAACTTTTAATCCTTTCAGATAGAGATCATTAGGCCACTTTATCCTCACATCAAGTTCCGGTAGTCCCTGAGTTTTATCACAAAGGCAGAATGAAATGGTAACTGAAGTAGTTAGCCTAATGAAAATAGGGGACTGACAATAAAATCAATAAGCAGCAAACATGGGTACACTGAATTATAACCTAACCTTGGCACGACATAGCTCCTTGATAGCTTCGGTAATAGAAAGGCAAACAATATATTGCATAAGGGGCAACTTCCGTGCATCCTGCATCTGTGATGTGAAAGAGAACATGAGACAGCCTGGTGGCGATTCCCACACATTCTTTGAACGGCCTGCATGATTCATGAACAAAGATTAAATTTGTTACCTCTCAATAGCACATAGTGCATACTAAAATTATGTGATTACAAAGATCAAAGAAAAAAAAATGAAATGCATGTATGATCTGGTTTAGTCAACTAGTTAAGAATGTGTTAAACCAATGAATTTCAATTGCCACAAAAAGGTAGAATCAATTAAAACTGTTATTTTGATAAAGAGGTGTCACACTACAGTCAGATTCCACTTGTGTTCACTAAGACTTTCAAGCAATTGATCTTAAAGATTACACGGCATTCAGCAGATATTTTCATCATCTTTATCAATGATATCATAATAAGTTGAAGGGACCATCAATCTCGCCTAAAAAAACTCGATAACTTCGTAATCCAAGTTGCAATTCATGAGGTCCAAAACACAGGCTCCTTTTGGAAGCAAGGGGGAGCAAAACCCATGGATGGAAAACCCCCAAAGAACTAAGATAATAACTAAAATGATATCCCCATGGATTTTCCACTCCGGCAAAAGTCCGGGATCCCGGAGGAATTGAAGTTTCCAAATTAGGCCGACGGAAAAAAGCAAGCCCCTAATGATACGCACCTCTCCCTTTGAACTTCACGTCGGCAACGCACACAACGCCCACCAGTAGCTTTGCAAAGTTCCTGCGAACACGAGCTGACGGCAAGTCAAACAGAGTAAAATAAGATCAAACGAAAACCCAATCCCCGGGCGCGAAACCAGACATCGCACTCACCAAACAGAGTAAAATAAGATCAAACGAAAACCCAATCCCCGGGCGCGAAACCAGACATCGCACTCACCACGCGATGAGATCCTGCGTGGAACCAATCCTGGGCGTCTAGAGCATCCAACT
This sequence comes from Miscanthus floridulus, assembly GCF_019320115.1. Lineage (NCBI taxonomy): Eukaryota > Viridiplantae > Streptophyta > Magnoliopsida > Poales > Poaceae > Miscanthus > Miscanthus floridulus. Next base: position 95,969,333 of record NC_089595.1, read on the forward strand.
CCCGAACCGGCGTGCCCGGAGCGCGCTCATGTACGCGGCGGCGTCGAAGCCCACGCCCTCGTAGGAGAGCGCGACAGCGACCTCATCGACCGGCTCGCCCTCCCCTAGGGCGACGGAACCGGCCGCGAAGGCCAGCAGCTCCTGCTCCTGGGCTGACTTGCCGTACGCCACGAGCGTGGTGGCTGCTCCAACGGCCGCGGACATGGACAAGCCGGCGGGTGGGTTGTGGCGGGAAGCGGACAGGTAGCGGCGGAGCGCGACGATGGCGAGTACGGCCCCGACGGTGGCAGCGGCCGCGGCCGCGGCCATGGTGGTTGATGGCGGTGGGAGGCGCACAGGGAACGACATCGCTATCGCTGTTGGTTTGGTTGTTTGGTGTGCTTTGTTTCCTCCGTCACTTAGTTTTTTCAGTGTAAGTGGGCTGTGGAGCTCGACTCCGAGACATGCACAGGATTGATACTTGTGGGCTGGTAGAGTGGGCTCCAATGCTCCAGATATTGGGCTGGATCGGGTCCGTTAGTTCAAAGTCGTGGTGGAATGGAACACTTATGTGCAAGTACGTATATTCTTTTGTGACAGGGAAAGTACTTTTTTTAAATAACTAGTAAAAAGGGCCAGAACAGTATATACAATTTATTGTTCGCTTACCTATATAACCTTCAGCATGTAGATTTCTTCCACGACGACGTAAAGTGTTTCAATTCATCTATAAAAATCACACTATATACCTAGATAACCTGAAAACATCCGCTTCTCCTAGCTTTAACTTACTCTAATAGGCTTATGTGTGAGCAAAGGTCCGATTTAAGTATGTTTTAGAGAGTTTTACATGTAGAGCTATTTTTCTTTTCAAACAGGTTACTGTTCCTGCTAACTCCAATGATAGTTGTTCCGGTGGCGGAGCTCGTTGATTTTGACGCCTAGGGCCACTTCCAAAGCCTATATACCGCCAGCGCGAAGTCTTCCATTGGGTCTACTACAAACCTATCTTATAAATGTACAAGTTTATAATTAAATCCGTGATATAATTCATGAAAACATGAAAGTTGTTAAAAATAACTAAATAATGATGTTTGGTTCGCAAAAAGTTGGGTTTTTGACACTAATGGTATAATTGGCAGTGGAGCAGGGGGGATTTTAATATCTTGATCCTCCTCCTTGTACAACCATGTTGACTTAATCAATTACTCCTTGTGCTACATAGGAGGCCGGACCCGGATAGGCGAACAACAGAGAGCAGACAACGCGATGGAGATGCCGGGTCAACGGCTTGCTGCTCGGTGCTCGTCGACCACGACCAGACGTTTGGTCCAGGCGTGCGGCTGCACTGCTGCAGGCTACGCCGCTGTGGCTGGTCAGGCCCCCGGCGCCTCCGACCGCCGACCATAGGCTACGACAGGGACTACGGGCCGAGTCGCAGCGGCAGTCGGCAGGGGCAGGCCGCAGGCTTGCGGCGACCGACGGGCGGCGCACAGAGAGCAGGAGACAGAGTCGATTGCGAGGGACGGGATCAGAGGAGTCGGGTGTCTGTGTCGGGCCGGGAGGAGTGAAACTTTGGCCCAACGCCTTGGGCCAGGCTAGAAATTTACAGATAGTATAAGAGTTACTTTTGGGCCACGCCTAGCTTTAGGCCCAAATCCGCCCATGTCTTGTTCGTGGAGCTGAAGGGAAAAAACTGCTTCACTGAAATGGGGCCTGGATTGATGATGGAGCCCGGTCTGATCGCATGGAGTAAATCTGTTTGTTTGATGGATCATGACGAATGAGGCAGGCGAATGTGGGCCATGCTTGCTCCCATGCATTGCATGGATGGATGACGACGACGATGATTTGAGAGACGGGCGGATGGATCGGTCATTCGGTCCAAGCTAGCAGCAAGCACCACCACCTATAGCAGCATTAATGTTGATCTCATCTGCGACGATCGATCGGGACATGGAGTTGTGATGACGATACTGGTAGTGTTCCTCGCTAGTCGGCCCCCAGTCAGAGTGGTGGTCATTATATCAGCGGAGTTCATTTACAGCATCGTTCGTGACCGTGCGACTGTGCGAGCAAGTCAGTGACAGTGAGTGAGGGGAGGGGCGAGGCCCATCATCCCATGCATGCATGCGTGTAGTACTGTATGGCCTGACCGCCGACGGCTGGTGCTGTGGTCCGTCCATGAGGCCGCCGTTGGCTCATGCCATGGTATGTAGCCACCTTTTTGCCCATGCGTTTGACAATCGCAGCAATTGACTACTACATCAAACATTTAGGGTTTACCGAAACCCATGAATCTAGAAACCGACATATGAAGGCAGCTCCAAGCCTACAAACCGATATCAAAGATTAACCCCAAGATAACAACAAGGGTTTCTGAAATGCAAATTAAAATGAGCAGCTAGTGTCAGGTTTACAACTGAAATCATAGCCTCAGAATAATAGTTATTATTGGGTGTAGGCTTACCCACACAAAAACAAAAAAAGTGATTACGGCCAAACTTTCACCATATTCGTAACACACTAACAAGACGAGCGCTCCCCATCAAATTGGCTCGAGCTTGGCCACCCCTGAGAAGAAGTGTACGTGTCGTTCCACAATCTGCAAATTTACTGGTGCTCACATGTAGAGATGCCAAAACCCTAAATAGTTTCTGTTGACATCGAAATTTGGTTTGAGATAAGGAAGCCATAAGATCAGAAACTTATCAAGGGAAAGTCGAGATATTCAGCAAGATCGGCTAACTAAATTGACATCAACTGGATAAGATGACATCATCATTTCAAGCGAATGGGCCCCATCGGTAGGAACGATAGGATATGAAGCGAGAAGACGCATCGGACTTCATAGAAAGAAAAGATTGAGGTCCAAGGAATCATAATTTAGGGAGCTTTGTTTCTTTTCCAAGTTTTGTGGTTGGTCTTATTCGACCAGGACTTGTAGTCAAGCCTCGGGTATAAATATTGAATCCTAGCTATTTTAACAGATATCTCAGCGATCAATAAAAAACTAGTACTATCGGTGCAGAAAGTGACCAACAAGTAAATATTTATAGTTTTACTGTACGTTATGATTGGAGGTGGCCTAGCACTCAATGACATAGGATTTATACTGGTTCAGACAACGTGTCCTACGTCCAGTTTGAGTCGGTCGATGACTTTATTCCTAAGCCTAGGTGCTCGAAGTTTGCAGTGGGGTTACAAACGAGAAGAAGAAAGATGGGGGTACAAGAGGTCCGGTCGAGCTCCGGTCGGAAGGGCCGAGAGCGATAGGAGCTCCGCTATAAGCTAAGTGTTTAAGCGTATGCTTATGGTTCGAACCTGGCGATTCTATGGTTGTGTGCTAGTGAACTTGGTCAATCTAATGAATCTAGAATCACTTGAATGTTGGGAGAGAGCGCATCCCCTTTTATAGATAAAGAGGATGGCCTTACAAGTGAGAGGGAGAGAGTACGTATGCTTCTAAGCCTTGTTGCCCACGCCGACGGGTACATGATGATGGTAGGTGCCCACAACACTGTTGGATGTCGGATGCACGTGGGAGGTTCCGTCATTTTGTTCGGGTATGGCAGATGTAGGTACCTGCTATATTGTTGATGCCCAGAGGCATGTGAGGGGTTTCACCATGTTCACTCGGTACGGTAAATGCTGGCACCCACAACACTGTCGATGCCTAGAGGTATGTGAGGGGAGCCTTACTGTATGGAAGTTAATGGCGCCCACAATACTGTAGGGAAAATGTCAGCGCCTATAACACTGTTTGTGCTAGGGCGGTTGCAGAGTACTTATTTCTACTGGTGTATAGGGTATGGTCCCTGGTATCGTGGTTTGACTTGTGCGCCCTGCCTTGCTTTCTCCATTCGTTCCCTGGTCCTTTCCGAGCGGGCATCCCTGGTCAGTTGGTCCCAGTCGGCTCTGATTACGCTAGTCGGAGAAGAACAATGAGCAGGGTTTTTGCGTACCCTGGTCGGAGATGTGGGGTCAGAGTCGAAAGTGGTGCTTTGGCCAGGCCTTCCGGTCGGAGAGACCGTTTGGAGGCGGCTAGAGACCAAAGTGAGCACTCCGGTCGGAGAGGTGGGCCGGAGTCAGAAAATAGGCGCTCCTCCTCCTTGGCCAGACCTTTCGGTCGTGATTGGATCGCCCTTCTGGCCTACTGTTTAGTTTCTTGGGTCGGCCCATGAGTTCACGCTGTCTGCTTGGGCCGAGCCTTTTGCGGGGAAGCCGGTCCATGAGGGACCCCAGGTTTATGAGCCCGATCGTAGCCCCTGACCCCTGGGCGGTTCAGATAGAACCATCTTGGGGTTTTTCGTGTTGTCAGTAGGGGAGGTTTTTGTTTTGTCAGCGGGTGCACGCGAGCGCACCAGCGGGTGTAGCCCCCAAACCCCCGGGTGATTTGGACAGAATCGTCTGGAGGTGTTGGTTAGCGGGCATGCGTGTGTGTTTTTTAGTTTGAGACGGAATTGTCAACCAAGGTGCCGTTGCGTAGCCATGGCGTTTAGTTTTTTAGAGATCGGGTGAGATGGAGCTCGTGGATCCTGGCGTCGATGCGCGCCGTGGGATTGGGCGAGGCAGTTTAGTCAAGAGATCGAACGAGTTAGAGTCATGGATCCTGGCCTTGGTGCAGTCTGTGTAGCTGAGGTAGTTGGTTAGTTAGTTCAGGGATCAGTTGAGACGGAGCTCGCTGATCCTAGCATCGGTGCATGCCATGGGATTGGGCGAGTCGAAGTCGTGGATCCTGATGGGGTGAGTTTGGGTTCACAGACCTAGGCGTTTTTGGTGTGTAGTCGAAGCATAGCCGGATGGGGCGAGTTCGGGGTCGCAGACCTAGGTAGTTTTGGAATGCAGTCGAAGCATAGCCAGATGGGGCGAGTTTGGGGTCGCAGACCCAGGTAGTTTTGGAGTGCAGTCAAAGCGTAGCCCGATGGGGCGAGTTCGGATCGTAGACCTAGGCGTTTTGGTGTGCCATCGAAGTGTAGCCAGATGGGGCAAGTTCGGGGTCGCAGACCCAGGCGTTTTGTGTCTTGAGCCCTCGAGCCTCGTTGGGCTTTAGTAGGGGTCGTTTTGAGTTGTGTGCATTACCCCATCCCTGGTTCCTCACAACCGAAGGGGCTGAGTTTTGTTGCTTGTCCTGATCGCTCGGGCTCGAGTGATGCGCTCGGTGAGTTCGCTAACGGGTATGATCGAGTGGAATCCGGGTCCATCGTTTGTGACGGGGTCGGCATAGCCCTCTTGTGATATTCCACTGCTCCTTTACCTACAACCCGGCAGATGCCTGGGTCGTTCTAGAGACCGACCCAGGTGGCCTAACGGCCTCCCCTCGATGGAGATTTTGTGGGCTTGGCACAGGTTTAGGATCGAACAAGAAGGTTGAGATGACCCTGTCTGTCAGACTGGGCGAGGGCCGCATGAGGCTCATCTGTGTTTTTCTCCCCTAGCTCTATTTGACATGGGGCAGCCTTAGCCCTTCGCGGGCCAACCTTCGAACCCCGGTCGGTCGTCGCTCATGTCGAATGAGGCAACTACCGCTTCATGACGCAACACAGAGCGTTGATATGCATTTCGCTGCATGTGTGATGCTTTAGTTCCTGAGCCCCCGGGCGGTTCAGGGCCCGAATCGTTCAGGGGGGCACGGGCATATGGAATGAATGCGCGTATGGATGTATGAAATGATTTATAAAGAAATTAGCAGGGGTTGGTAGTGTTACCTTGATGACTTGAGTGACGGGGTTTGAAGAGCTCTAGTCAGAAATATCCGACTGAGACCCATGCTCGCCGTTCATGATGAAGTCGACATGGTCTACCTGGGGCATCCCTTCGCTCCCTACCTGTCTCTCGGCGTGTTTCCTAAGCCGTTTGATCGACTTAAGAATCCCGACAGTCTCTCCTAGCGGAGATCTCATTTTTGCATTTTTTCTAAGTCCCATCTGGGGATGCAGAGAGCTACCTATGTGCGGTGGTGCTTTGGTTCTTGTGCCTAGCCTGTGGTAGTGGCTGGCATGCGGTAGTGGTGGGCCATACCTAGGCCACGTCCCATCTGATCAGGAGCTGTTCCATCGGGCAGGGCACGTCTCATTGGTCAGGGCGCGTCTCATCTGCACTAAATGTGAAAGAGAGAGGGTTTTTCGCTCCGCCGTTTCATCTTTCCTGATCGGCGCGCCCTCCCCTAACTGTTGTACCCTTTTTCTTAAGTAGGAGAAGGGAGAAGGTTTTCGCCCTGTTCTTTCGCCGATTCCTCATCTACCGCCTCCTTTCCTTTTCCTTCTTGCCATGAGCGTTCTTGAGAGCCATGATGGTTTCTAGGAAAGAAAAGGGAGAGAACGAGGGAGAAGAGAAAAAAACTCACAAATCCTTTTACGATCTCAGAGCAAAATGTCGGACTAGAGGTTGTCCACTGTGAGGGAGTCGGTGTTGAAGGCCTTCGCCATGAAGGGGTTTCTACCACCAAAGGAGGTGGTGCACTGGAAGACTCCTAGGAGGGAGGAGTTCCCGCAACCTCGGCCTGACGAGGTGGTTTCCTTTCTCACCTTCCATGAGCGTGGGTTAGGATACCCCGCGCACTGTTTCCTATGTGGGCTCCTCAATGAGTGGGGTCTGGAGCTACAGCACAGTAATCCGATGGGGGTGTTGCACATCACCGGATTCATCACCGTCTGTGAGGCTTTCCTCGGGATGGAGCCGCACGCGGACTTCTTCCGATAGTTGTTCTCTGGGAGAGCTTTGATGGTGGGGAATCTGGTCGAGGTCGCACCGGTGGGAGGTTTCACCCTGCAGAGGAAACCAAGCGTGGGAGGCTCGTATCCTGCGTACATCCCCTGCGACTCCAATCGGGGGTGGCACGGGGAGTGGTTTTATATCAGGAATCTGGTGGAGGCGCCGTTCCCGGTGTTCACCGGTGGAAGGCCAGAGAAGCTGGATAGTTGGTTGTGGGGTTGTGCCTATCGGGAGAAGCATAAGGTGGGGTCATCGAGGAGGAGCTATGGAAGCTCGTGCGGTATGGCCTTGACGGGGTGCGGGTGTTCCACACCCTCTACCGCCGTCAGGTTGCACCGTTGGCGGAGAGGTCGTAGCCAATGTGGAAGTACAATGGCTCGATGAACCCAGACCATGCGTCACCGGAGGAGCTACCGGACAATGGGGTCTGGAGTCGCCTTGATTGGGTGCTACAGCTAAAGCCCAAAGAGATGGTCGATGGGAAGCCCACACCTTTCAACTCCGTGATCGTGTCCAGACTGGTATGCTCCCTTCTATTTGGTCCATGCTTCTTCCTTTGCTTTCCTATTTTTTGATTTCGAGCCACCCGTTCTGTAGGGGCTTAGAGTTTACAAGTCTCGACCGCACCTTCCTAAGGGACCAGGAGGTGTGGCCCGGCAGGTCGCCTAGAAGGAGGCGGCGGATGCCAGGAAGAAGAAGAGAACCAGGGAGGTTCGGTGGAAGCAAGAGAAGGAGCAGGAGATCGCCCGACGTGTGAAGGCTAGGGAACATAGGAGCGACGTCGAGTCGGAGCTCACGTCAGAGGATCCCACGAATGTGGATGACATGGTTTTCTCCGAGGTGGAGGAAAGTCAGGAGGTCGTTGTGACCTCGGCAGAGCGTCGCGACCCTGTGGCGATGTCCGCTAGTGATGAGCAGGAGGCGGAGAGGCACGCGGTGGTTCCCATGCCAAGGAAGCGCGTGGCGAGTGCGGACACCATCAACGAATGGGAGGCGAAGCGGACGCGGTCACCGCGCCCCTCGGTGGCATCGCCGGTCTTGTCCTCGCCTGCCGCGGATGCGGCCGAGCAAGCTGGGGCGGTCCGAGGAGCGGACTGGTACCCATGCGTCACCGGGACTAGCGCTAGCACATGACTTGTAGCCGGAGGATGCCCCACCTGCTGCTTCGGTCAGGGAGTCCTGAGCCGAGGGTCGCGGCGATGCGCAGGCCTGGCAGGAGCCAGTTGGGATGACTCCGCCCTCGGCTGAAGTAAGGGGGCGCGTGTAGCAGCCTGGGAGCGGTCCTTGCCCTACAGGCCCGTTGATGTCGAGTCTTGCCTTTAGGGTCATGCCATTTACCACATGGTATGTTTTTCTTTATTTCTTTTCGATCTTTTGCTGTTGAGCCTTTTCAAAGTGTGACTTACCTGCACTTTTTTGTAAGTGGTCGGTCGATGATGGGGTTGAGCATCACCCCAACTCCAGTGTAGGAGACTTGGAGGCCCACCCTATAGCATGTCACAGCGAGTGGCGGGGGAATAGGGTGGCGGCGGTGAACCCTTCCCTTCTAGGGGTGGTGCCCCCCGGGTCAGTTGCTGGTACGGTGGCATCGGTGGCATCGGCATTGGCACCGATCCCGGTGCTAACGGTGGAGGTCACGTCGGAGGTAACTCTCGAGGCCCCTCCTCCACTAGCTACGACAGAAGAGGAGAGGGAGACCGAGCTCCCTGCCTCATCGGGTGGATGGCTACATGGCTCACCCTCATGGTCAGAGCCGAAAGTGCCGGGGGGAGACGTGGCTAGGACGGAGTCAGAACGCCCGGCAGCGGCCCGTGTAACCGAGGTGGTGGATATCACGTCCGATCATGAGGCTGATGACATAGTGGAGCTAACGGTGTCGTTGCGGGAGCTAGCGGTGGTTCAGTCAGAGGCTAGGCCCTCCGACGGGGTGCCAGAGGGTGACCTGGAGTGGCCCTGCCTTGAGGACCCGGCAAGGGTGTGGTTTGTTCTTCGGGATTCCTAGGAGTGTCAGCTCTGGGACATCCTTGGGGGAAAGAACTTGCCATGGTGTCCGAACTCACCAACCTGTCCGCGAAGCTCGAGGATGCCCAGGAGCGGGTTAAGTTAGTCTAGAAGTTAGTTGAGGTCGACCTGCAGCTCGCCGCAGACGTGAGTTTCCCGTATTTGTCCTTGACCTCTAAATCTCTTATTGGTTGCCTCAGCATGCTTGTTTTTCATAGGGTCTGAAGGAGATGTCATCCCACAAGTCCCGCTTCCTCCAGATGGAGCATGCTCGGGTGGCTAGGTTGCGGACATCCCTGGTGGACACCGAGGCAGCGCTCTAGAAATCCCTAGAGACCCTTGAGTCAGAGCAGAGTAGCTTGGTGTCGGAGCGGAATGCCCTAGAGTTGGCGTGGAAGGCCTAGGAGTCGGAGCGGAAGGCCTAGTCGGAAGCAGACCGGGAAGTGCTCGTGCTTCAGGGCCGGGTGATAGGGATGGAGGAGGTGAGCACCCGGCTGCGCGAGCAGGTGGCCCCATAGGTGGAGGAATTCTCCACCCTTGAGAACTTTCATGTCGGTACATACCTTTTCTATTTTTCGTCGTGTTGGTTTCTTCCTTCAATCTGTTTCTGAGCTTGTCGCCCTTCTTTCAGAACTGGGCGGAAAGGTGAAGTTGTTGGAGCGGGACCTAGAGACAATCAAGGTGACTTTCAGTCAGAATGCAGAGGAGCTGGCTAAGTCCCATGAAGAGCGATGTGCTCTCATGGGGGAACTTGACCAGATCCACAACGTTGCCCAACTTGTCATCTTGGAGGTCTTTGGGTCGGTGCCAAGCACTAGCGTGCCCGTCGTCTAGCTGGCGGAGGTCCCAGATGCGGTCCGGGACCTTATCACAAGTGGGCTGTTCTATGGAGTGTCAGGGGTGTTGACCTCGGTGGCGATGTACCACCCAAACCAGGACTTCGCCACTATCTACAGCGGGTATGCTGACAGCTTGAGCACAGAGGACATCCAAACGCTCGAGGAGAACTTGCTACCGCATGTAAGGTTAGTGGCAGAGAAAGTCTTTGTGCAGTGGGTGATGGACATCTGTCGTGAAGACATGGCCAGAAGCGTGCGTCGGGAGGACGTTGCCCAGCCTGTGGATGGCACGGAGCCTGGGTCGGAGGTGGACATCGCCTCGGCTTCGACCGAGCCGAATGTCATCCCGCCGGGGAGTGTGCAGCCCGAGCCTTTGCCGGTCGCACCGACCACAGATGCCGCTGAGCCACCCCAATAGTTTGTGAAGTATAAGAAGTTTAGTAGATGTAAAAAGATTAAGTTTGTGGGGGAGCCCCCGTGTAAATGTTTTTGTGTACTTAATGACAATCGGTTTTGTTTTTTGTGGAGTCACTCCATTCGGGGAAGCTTGTCCCTTTCGTTCCTTAGTTTTCCCTTAGCATATTTTTATTTTTTATTCTTTCTTTCTCATACTTGCCCATTCGTCCCATAGGCTACAACCTTGGGAGCCAGGAGCATGGCCCACGAAGCTTAGCTGCTCGTAACCGTAGAAAAAGGCGGGGTGCGATTGGTCGGAATGTTTTAAAGCAAAGCTACGTAAGGCAAATTAAAGGAATGAACTACCCTTTTGTTTGGGTAAGAAGGAGATTCACCATGTGATAGTAAATAAAAAAGAGAGGTAGTAGTGCACCCTCATGGAGCCCCAAGTGACCTGGGGCGAAAAGTGTTCGAGTCGGGGTGCTCTTATAGGAGCAAATGCTAAGTAAACAATGGTAAGATTAAAAATTAGGGAAAGAAAAATGACATAGTTGTTCCAAGCATTTGGTGAGAATGTCATTGCCGTCGTCCTTCAGTCGGTAGGCGTCTGGTCGGATCACTTCAACCTTCAGTCGTCCAGATCCTTGCCCGCTACGCCCCCTTTCTCGGTCGCTGCTTCTTCGCCTTTTTCTTCCTTTGGCCGTCGGCCTGTCGTAGAAGGCGCTTGAGGAGCTCATAGTCCTTGTAGAGGTGTTTGACAGGGTAGTCGTGGTTGGTGCATGGGCTCTCCATGAGCTCGTGGAAGTGGCCTAGAGGGTCCTGCTGGGGCTGCTTGCCCGTGTGATCAGCCGTGGTGACAAACATGGAGTTGGCCGGTCGACGATGATCTTTTCTGTTCTTTTTCCCCTTCTACGTGGAGGGGCCCTCATCCTGATCCTAGCGCTTGGCCTTGCCTTTGCCTCAGCCTCTGTTGGAGCACAGCGGGAGCGGCACTCACTGGAGGCTTTGGACAAAGTTCTGTGGTCCCGGGCCATCAGGGCTGAGACTCCGGTCGCCGCTGCGTGCGTCTTGGTTTGGCCTGAGCCACGCGTATGCAGGCGGTCGGTGCAGAGCATTCGTCAAGTCAAGATGAGGCGCGGGTGTGACCTCTTGTGCCGCACTCGGCAGTTGTAGCAGTGAGCGGGTGGAGCGACTCATCTGCTGTGTCCCCATTCCCCTGGTGGGGAGAAAGGCCGTGAGTCGGTGTCGCGGTATAGAGCTCTTCGCCTGTTGAATGGCGGCGGTCTCCACTAGTGCCTAGAGGTTTCGGTGGATCACCTATTTCTGAGGGTCGTTCGGCTCAAGGAGGCCACGCACAAGCATTGCTGCGGCGGTGATGTTCTGATTGGCCGGAGCGAACTGTGGGGAATTGGTCCCCCTATCCATGGTGTTGCGCTAGACCTAATGGGAGCGACCCCGGGGGTCGCTCGCCGGTCTATGCGCATGGGTTGTAGCGTGGTGCGCCGAGCGCGCTGGTGTAGCCACTGTTGTCGTGGTTCCTTGCCGTGCTCCTGTGCGAGCTCTGGGGTCTCCACATGAGGATCCGGAGGGGTGTGAGTCTGCAAGGACTACATTGCCGTTGGTGGCTGTCCCGGAGCGTCCGCCATAGTGCACTCTCAGGATGGACGGTGTCTAGGCGCCATGTCGCTGATGCTAGAGCCGTCACTCTCAACATCGTCATCCATGAGGTCGAGGAAATAGGTGGGAGCATAGCTCGCCATCCCCATGAATTCAGACATGAGAGGGGGCGACACCGGCATCCTTCGGAGCCCTCAGGCGTACGCGTCCATGGGAGACGCGAGGCCATAGGGAAACCGGTCATATGGCGGTCGCGGCGGGGACAACAGGGTCCCTCTGGGTAATCGGCGGAAGATAGAGAATAGCAAGTAAATAACAGCATGTATATTACTCACAGCGGGGTTTGAGAAGAGAGTTTGCTCGGAATGAAGCGCGGATGTCGTGTCGTTGAAGTCGTGCGTCCTAGAGTTGATGGAGGGCGCCCCTCCAATGGGTGCCAGAACAAGTGCCTCCTCACGGAGGTGTAGTACGCCAAGCCGGTCGGCGACGAAGTCCAGGCTTCCGAGGAGGAAGGCCCGAGCTGGCTCGAAGATGGGTGGAACCCACATCCCAACAGGTGGGAGCGCGGGAAACTCCAGTGAGACAAAGCGAATCGTATCGCTAGAGCCCGCCATGGCGAAGGTGGTAGAAAAGTGGGCCATCCGATGACCAAAAAGTGTTAAATGTACAGCATCATCCCCACGGACAACGCCAACTGTCGGTGCAGAAAGTGACCAACAAGTAAATATTTGTAGTTTTGTTGTACGTTATGATCGAAGGTGGCCTAGCACTCAATGACACAGGGTTTATACTGGTTCAGGCAATGTGCCCAATGTCTAGTTTGAGTCGGTCGGTGACTTTATTTCGGAGCCTAGGTGCTCAAAGTTTGCAGTGGGGTTACAAACAAGAAGGAGAAAGATAGGAGATACAAGAGGTCCGCCTGGGCTCTGGTCGGAAGGGCCGAGAGCGACAGGAGCTCCGCTATGAGCTAAGTGTTCAAGTGTGTGCTTGTGGTTCGAACCTAGCGATTCTGTGGTTGTGTGCTAGTGAACTTGGTCGATCTAATGAATCTGGAATCACTTGAATGTTGGGAGAGAGCGCATCCCCTTTTGTAGATAAAGGGGATGGCCTTACAAGTGAGAGGGAGAGAGTACGTATGCTTTGAAGCCTTGTTGCCCACGCTGGTGGGGTATAAGATGATGGTAGGCGCCCATAATACTGTTGGATGTCGGATGCACATGGGAGGTTCCATCATTTTGTTTGGGTATGGCAGATATCGGTACCTGCTATACTGTTGATGCTAGAGGCATGTGAGGGGTTTCACCATGTTCACTAAGTACGGTAAAAGTCGGCGCCCATAACACTGTCGATGCCTAGAGGCATGTGGGGGGAGTCTTACCATATAGGAGTTAATGGCGCCCACAATACTATAGGGAAAATGTCGGTGCCTATAGCACTGTTTGTGCCAGGGCGGTTGCAGAGTACTATTTTTGCTGGTGTACAGGGTATCGTTCGTTCCCTGGTCCTTTCGGAGCGGGCGTCCCCAGTCGGTTGGTCCCAATCGGCTCTGATTGCGCTAGTCGGAGAAGAACAGTGAGCAGGGTTTTTGCGTACCCCGGTCGGAGACGTGGGGTCAAAGTCAAAAGTGGTGCTTTGGCCAGGCCTTCCTGTCGGAGAGGCTGTCCGGAGGCGGCTGGAGACCGAAGTGAGCGCTCCGGTCAGAGAGGTGAGCCAGAGTCAGGAAACGGGCGCTGCTCCTCCTCGGCCAGACCTTCCAGTCGGTGTTTGGATCACCCTTCTGGCCTGCTGTTTAGTTTCTTGGGCTGGCCTATGAGTTGCGTGCTGTCTGCTTAGGCTGAGCCTTTTGTAGAGAAGCCAGTCCGTGAGGGACCCCGGGTTTATGAACCTGACAAGTACCTTTACTTTTCGGCTTACGCCACCCCCCTAAGAGTAGGAGTAGAGTAGATTTCGGTGAGTTCTTTGGCAAGCAGGGCTGTCATCGGTAAAGTCCGACCTTCAGTTTGTCTATGAGTATTCGTCACAACTTATATTTTGTTTGTAAGGCTACATCGGTTAGGTCTGACCTCTTACAAGCTTGGTATAAGTTAGTTACCGTTAGTTAATTGTAAGGTTACATTAGTCTGGCTCGTATCTCTTACAATTACTGATACAAGTTACCCTCAATTCTTATCAAAACATGAGGTTGGCATACTCCTGCTTCAAAAGCTGGGCTGTCGCCTTCTTTGCGTGGTCGGAACCGACGCGCATCGCCGCAATAGCCTCCTATGCCTCCTTAGCAAAGCTTTTTGCCCCCAACGGCTCCCTATACTCCGCCGGTACAGCAGCGAGGATATCCTCCAATGCTGACATGTCATCTTCTTTATTTTCGGTGCCCTTGTCAACAGCATTCCAGAGCCGTCAGGCTCTGAGCTTGATCTTCATGGTCACCGACCACTCATCATAGTTGGTGCGACTCAGCATCGGCCAACTGGTGCCGCTGACCTTCCGCACCATGCGAACAACGACCTCCTGTCGTGGTTGGGCAGCCACAGCAGTGCCACTGCTGTCGTCCATCTCCGACCCGTTCGTAATCGCCAGTGGTTAGTCCCACGACGATGCTTGAGCCTGGCTCCGATACCACTTGTTGGCCCGTCGATCTCTGGTACGGAAATATCCGACCACTCACTAGTGTTGCCGAGCACACACTAGCGATGCCGACCATAAACTATCGTTGCCGACCACACACTATGGCTAGAGGTAGAGGAAGGGAGGGATAACAGATCACACACACAGCGGAGACACCAGCGTTGGTCGGAGCTCTGTATAGGAGATGGTAAATCTGAACTCTCTTTACTAAGTTGCAGTGGCAAACTATTTATACAACTCTATCCATCTAGTCCTAGTACAACTGTCATGCTGCTACAGTGATTAGATGTGACAGCAGGGCTAACTTTGGCGCCTGCCTCTGCTGTTGCTATAGTACGGCAGGTGAGCCGTTCGGTGCCTGCCCTTGCAGCTGCTACAGTGCAGCTGCTAGGTGCCCTTCGGCACAAGGGATGCATCAGATTATCTAACACTGTATGCATGAATGGATCAGATTCTTCAGGATTTGCTCTGGCGACCTCAATGATTGCCGGGTCCTGGTGACCAGTGACCGTGGTTGCAGTTTTTCAGGTCGATCCATTGGGTAATTAGAAAAGGGTCAAACTACTGGATTGTAACGGCCCGTTCGGTTTGCTGAAATTTGGTTTATGCTGATTTGTTGTGAAAGAAAAACAATGTTCGTTCGTATTGCTGAAATAGTGTATAACATGACTAATATTGTCAAAAGTAGCTAATTGCAAGGGGTAAAACAATTATGCATATGTGACGCAGAGAATGTCCCGTTCAGCACGTGATGGACCAGCGAAACATGATCAAACGGTAACTAGCTTGTGCTGCACCGGGTCATCTTAGCCAGTGCATATGACCGTTTGTTTTCCATCTCACGTATAATGCTTTTGTTAGCTTCAACGTTAGTTTTTTACCTACACGCCTTTACCATCAAGGTCATGAAAAACAAGAGATTCCGAGTACTTCTCCTATGTTTAAGGAAAAAATCAATATTATTTGTGGTATCAACTAAGTTTCAATAGACACATTATGATAGATGTTGATATCTAACTCTAAAAATTAGGTAAAACTTATAATTGTTATTCCCTAGGGCATCTTTGGTTAGAGGTAATTGAAATGATGGAATGAGAGTTTGGATGTAGGAGTTTAGAAATCTTTTGTTTGTTTTCTGGGAGTTGGAGTTTCTGTGGGAAGGGGAATAGGAGTTTATAGGGCCAACTCCTAGCAATCAATAACTAGGTGAAAATTATGTTGTAATGAAATTTAAATATATCACCACCGTACGTCATGACTTGTCGTATAATTTCTTGCTCAGAATCCCCACATCAAACAGGGACATGAATTTCTCTTCAACTCCTCTCTTATTTTTCACCACGAATCAAACAGGGGATTAAAACTAAAAGTCAAATTCACACCTCAACCCACTCCATCAACTAGCACCACTAATTTTCATGCCCCTTCCCACATTTCAGAATGAAGGGGAGTAGATTGAAAAAAGATTATACTCCTAGTAAAGTACTACACGAAAATGTTCCTTGGCTACACGGTTAACAAGCGAACGAGTTGGGCTGGCATCACCTTCGATTTCCTTCAACAGCTAAAGCCCACTTGTTCACGATGTAACTTCTTGTTTAGGCCCATCCCCAATACTCTCTGGATGCCCGTACTGTGCTACATGCCGACCACTGCCCAGTTTGAATTTAAGAGCTTTGACTTTTTAATATTTTTTATCGTATCACGGATGTTGAAAAAAAAGGACTGGAAGGAGATCTGGCAAGAATCGGAGACAATCAGGGTACATTTTTTTTTCGCGACCGTGCCGTGGCACGTTTTACAATTAGGGTACATCAATACACGAGACTAGAGCTTCGAATGAACACAAAATCACAATAGTGCTGCCGTTAAAACAAATTGATAAAACGAGACATAATTTTATTTTAAGAAGATGTACAGCACATATAAATTATAATTGCATTCTTCCAAAGAAGATGACTACTTTCAGAAAAAAAGTAATTATTTATCGACGAAGGACATGAATAAATACAGACAAGAAAAAAAACAAATCAGAATTTGATGGCAAACGACTGACACGGAGACCGGCCAATTTTAGCACTAGCGGTCAATAATTTACTTCTTGGTGGCGAACTGCGCCTTGATCCTCTGCACGGTGGCGGCATCGATCCTGAACGCCTTGGCGAGGACCTTGTCGGTGACGGCGGGGGTGGCGCCGAAGAGCGAGTCCGCGACGCGGATGAGCCCGGGGTTCTGGCTGCTGAGCCCAGCGATACCCACGGCGGGGCTAGCGCCGCAGTTGAACTCGAAGTGGACGAGGCCCTTGGGGAAGACGAAGACGTCGCCCCTGGACATCACCTTGGCGAAGAGCGTGCCGTCGGTGGCGAGGAAGCCGACGTACATCTGGCCCTGGACGACGGTGAGCACCTCGGTGGCGCGCGGGTGCGTGTGCGGCGGGTTGAGGCCGCCCGGGGCGATGTCGAGGCGCGCCATGGAGATGCCGAGCGAGTTGAGCCCCGGCAGCGCGCGCACGTCCACCAGTGTCACCTTGGAGCCGAACGCGTTAGAGGTGTCGCCGGCGTTCTGGAGGCCCGAGAAGGCGAAGTCGGCCGCGGATACCTGCGCTGCGTCCTTGCACACCAGCCCGTTCACGAACACGGAGGAGGCGGTGTCGGCGACGCAGAAGTCCTGGAGAGGGCTCGGGTCGTACGCGAGAGCCAGAGGAGACGCCGCCATTCCTGCGATAAGGAGAGCAAGGAGGAGTTTGCTAGACCTGCCTGCCATGGTTGCTGCCTACACAAACTGCTGTGTCTTGGCTTGAAATGCGTCCTCAGAACGAAGCAGCTCGAGTATGTAAAAATCGACGTGCGAGCTTCTTGAGGCAGGCAGGTGTGAGTACCTAGATCGATTGGCAAGCTTAGCTTGGATGGGTGAAGAGAAGGGCCATGGTGAACAAGAATATATATAGCCGGTACCCAGGTTGCTGCTGCACAGCACAGCGTGCGTTTGACTGCGTTTGAACGCGATTGGACGCGCGAAATAATCAAAGCTGCGCGCAGTTCATGCAATGCAATGCAACTGAGTCCGTGCTGTGAGACGACTTGTGTTCTCTACAACTCTATCATGGATAACGAGAAGGCGTTTAACAATTGGCTCCTCGCCCCCGAACTGACGGGATCCCTGATGTGACAGACCGACGATCCGGTCCATATGAGTTACCGGGGCAGATTAGTTTTTTGATGGGGTCGTGCGTGCTGGATAGCAATGTGCGAGTCTGCGACACACGTAGTCACGTACCGCATGCATGGCGCAAAGCGAGTGGCCTCCATCGATTCGATGGGTTTTGATTGTTATTCAGAATTTGAGATGGACGGCCGAGCTGGTGCAGGCCGGCAGATCGACAGCATCGTTCCGTCCTATTCTTGAGCTCACTCTACCCACCATGAATGAAACAACTATATTCAGACGATATAGGTGCGCTAACATCATGTAATTATTCAAGTTGATGTAGAAACTTAGTAACTAGTTGGTCAGTACCAACGCTAGTTGGATCTTGGCACCGACCACGACCTCGGTGCTAGACGTGTTTCCTTGGCGTCGACGGCCACGAGATCGAGAAGACGCGGTTTAGACCCCTCTCAGATCCCTGTCTCCAATAGGTGACCACACCCAAACCCAAAATTGGTAGCAGGAGATCAAAAATCAACCTCCAACAGAATACATATACGGGAGATCCATTTTGGGTTGTCTGAGAGGCACAACCCAAATATGAGTATCATCTCTCCTGGAAACCCGTTTGCAGAAAGGATTCTCTTTTAGGTCCTGTTGTTGGAGAGGATGTCGAATGAGTATTGAACCCTTTGACTGTAGCGTTATCCAAACGTTGAATGAGTCTTGTATTTTGGGTGTTGTTGTTGGAGATAGTATTAGGAGGGTTTTTTAGACATCAGGGGACATCGGCTGATCCACGCTGGCAGGTCGTCCATCAAAGGCCAAGAGCAACTTAGAGAGGTGCCGACTGGTTCGGATATGGATTATGCATAAATTTTAATCGTATAAATCTGATATTTCAAATAGGATATCCGATAGTTTCTCTCTCTAGATTAAATCAAAAGAAATCATGATAAATCAAAACTTATCAGTTGAGAAATAAATCTTATTTTGGGTCTTAAAAAAAGAAATCTTGTTTTGTGACTTGGTTACTTTATGTGCTAAATTTTGAACTGAGAATATGTTGTCTAATAACTTATCATTTATGAGTTTGCATACTCTGAAAAAAATGTTAACTGTGTCGGTGTCATAGCCACAAAATAGACTGCAATGCAAAATTTTATTATGTACTATAGTTGGTATTGTCCCTTTAGTAATTCAGTTTTTGACGGGAATATAATTCTTTGTACATGCACATATTACTCAACTATTTAAATCCACTCTGATCCGATTCTCCTTCATCTTACTTCGTACCATTTTTATTTCCAAAAAAAATCCCATTGGTATCTGCATTCATGTATCATTCTCTCTGATATGAATTTCAATAAAAACACATTAGAATATGAGACACTCTCTCCGTCCAAAAAAAAAAAGAGTGTCATTCTCATTTATCGAGAACTCAAACATTTGCAACTTTGATCAAATATATATAAAAAAATATTAATATTATTGTGTGCAATTAGTATCATGATATGAATCGCTCAAAATATTTTCATCATAATAAACTTATTTGGAAATACAAATGTTGCCAATATTTGCAATAAATTTAGTCAAACTTTTTTTTAAAAAATTGATCAGCAGAAATCTTATACCGACATTCTTTTTTGGACGACAGAGGAGGAAGTAGACATTATACACGCCCATTTGTTCCGTTTTCATCGTCCCTGAGACCCTGACGAGTGAAGGCGGCTGCGAACTGGCCGGGCGGAACGATGCTAGCTGTCGGCCGGCCTGCACCACCTCGACCATAATCGAAAATCCATCTGGATCTACGTACGTACGCCTGGTCGCTCAAGGCTTTGCGTCACGCGCTACTCGTTGTCGCGCATTGCTATCCTATCCCAGTGCGCACAACCCCGTCAACAACGACCCGGCCGGCGCGCTGATAATCATATTCATACGGACTATGATTGGTCGGTGTGTCACATCAAAGATCCTGTCCGTTGGCGGAACTGTTATCCAATCGCTCTATGGCCATGTTTAGTTCCACCAAAATCCAAACTTTGACACTATACAAAAAGAAGATTCCCCGTCACATTAAACTTGCGGTACATGCATGGAGTACTAAATGTTGACGAAATCAAAAACTAATTGCACAGTTTAGTTGTACTTTGCGAGACGAACGTTTTGAGCCTAATTAGTCAATGTTTAGACAATTATTACCAAATACAAATGAAATGCTACAATGAGCTACATGGCGCAACAATAAATTTGACGGCGTTGAATTGGGCGAACTAAACATGGCCTGATTGGTTGGTGGCGCACGGGACACGAGAGTCGCCTCACAGGAGTCAGGACAGACCCGGTCGCATGCACTGCACCCCACGCAGTCAAACACGCGCTGTGCAGCACCATGCAGCGCCAAGTCGCCAACCTGGGACACCGTTCATCCATGCCGCTTCTCCTCATCCATCCAAGCTAAGCGCCGTTCTAGGTACTCAATAATCACAAGTACCTTTTACCTCAAGGAGCTCGCACGTCGATCGATTGTTACACGACCTGCATCCTTCTCTTCTTTCGCTCGTCTGACGACACACATTCTCAAGCCAACAAGTTCAGTTAATTTGTACTCCTAGGCAGCTGCAGCCATGGCGAGAAGGTCTTGCAAGCTCCTCCTCGATCGCTCTCCTTGTCGTCGCAGCAATGGCGGCGTCTCCTATAGCTCTCGCGTACGACCCGAGCCCTCTCCAGGACTTCTGCGTCGCCGACACCGCCTCTTCCGTGTTCGTGAACGGGCTGGTGTGCAAGGACCCAGCGCAGGTATCTGCGTCCGACTTCGCCTTCTCGGGCCTGCAGAACGCCGGCGACACCTCCAAAGCGTTCGGCTCCAAGGTGACGCTCGTGGACGTGCGCGCGCTGCCGGGGCTCAACTCGCTGGGGCGTCTCCATGGCGCGCCTCGACATCGCCCCGGGCGGCCTCAACCCGCCGCACACGCACCCGCGCGCCACCGAGGTGCTCACCGTCGTCCAGGGCCAGATGTACGTCAGCTTCCTCGCCACCGACGGCACGCTCTTTGCCAGGTTCCTGTCGAAGGGCAACGTCTTCGTCTTCCCCAAGGGCCTCGTCCACTTCGAGTTCAACTGCGGCGCCAGGCCCGCCGTCGGCATCGCCAGGCTCAGCAGCCAGAACCCCGGGCTCATCCGCGCCCCTGACTCGCTCTTTGGCGCCACCCCCGCCATCACCGACGAGGTGCTCGCCAAGGCGTTCAGGATCGACGCCACCACCGTGCAGAGGATTAAGACGCAGTTCGCCACCATGAAGTAAATTTATTGGCTGCTAGTAGTAAATGTCTGAAAGTATGCTTGACTGATTTATTGTTGTTTATCCTACTCTCGCTGCATATTGCCGGGGTGTCAGTCATTTGTCATCAAATTCTGATTGTTTGATTTTTATTGTGTATTAATTCATCATGTCTAATTGGATAAATAATTCTATTTTTTTCAAAAGTAGAGGAACAATGCAACTATAATTTATCCTGTACATCTTATTGAGCTTTGTTGCGGTACTCCAAATGACTATGAGCCGTTCATTGATTTCGATCGGACGGTCGCGATGGACTATTACCTCCTAGGAGCTAATTGATGAAATGTATATTTATTAATTTTTTATTTTATAATAAAATAGGACAAATAAGGAAAGTTTTAGGTATAGAAAATCTTTTTATAAGATATGATTGATACATCCGTGATCTGATAGATATGGTAAATCTTTTTTATTTTATAACTTTGGACTTGATATATTTTGATTTGCATTAAATTTTGAGAAACAGAAATACTATACAACACATATGTGTTTTACATAAAAAAAACACATGTATTTTCTCTCTCTCCCTCTCTCTTTTCAAGAGTCTCCAAAGCGCACGCGCGTTGTGGTGGCGCCGGAGTTGCGGTCGAGGTTGAGCGTCGCCACTTACTGGCCAGACGCGTTGTAGTTGGTGCAGATGGTGCCGTCCGTGTTGAATTTCTCGTAGAGCCATGAGTCCACCGACGGGACGGCCGCCATCATGAGAGCGAGCGACGACGCGATTTGTCCTCCCGGCCCTGCTCCGATCAGACCTGGACACGATTTGTCCTCTTGTCCTTATATAGAAAAAAATTATTTCTTGTGATATGTGGATACGTGGATTTGTGATCTTGTGATTTGTGATTGTCTGGAGGTAGAAGAAGGCTGGAGGTAGAAGAAAGATAGAGGTTGTTGGATCTTAATTTTATGGTGTAAAAAAATTTATGTGTTAAAACTATATAAAACACATGGTTGCTTAGTAGACAGACTCTGTCACAAATCCTATACGGCACTCGGTTGTTCTGCCGTCGGTCGACACGTGATTTTCTATCCCTTGGATCTGACACGCGTCAGCCTTCTGTCCGATTTCGGTGTCTACTGTCCGCGCTTTGCCCACCGTATGCGTTTTTCTAGCCGCAATTCCAGATGCGCTTCGCCTCCCCACGCTGCCGCCGCCGCGAAGAAGCGCGGCCACCCGTGGCCCGCCGTCGTCGCTGCGAAGAAGCGCGGCCACCCATGGCCCACCGCCGTGGCGCCCGCGGAGGCCGCCGCCGGGAACTGGAAACAAAGGTTGTAGGACTGGGACAACCGCCCGCTCACCGCCAGGCCTTCCTCCGATGCGCTGCGCCTCGCCGGTGCCCAACCCAGCCCCAGCCGGCAGCCAAGGCGGCCGAGGAGCAACGCCAGGGGTAACTCGTGAGACGAGCCCGCGCGCCGCCGGCCTCGACCGGCCCCCACGGCGATTTGATATATATTTCTCTGGAAAATAATTTGTAAATGTTTCTAAAAGATTTGGTATATTTTTTTTTTGTAAGATCTGCAATTCATAGAAATATAAATTATTTTATCCCTAAATTGCATCAATCTGTCTAATAAATTACAGTGCAGGAATCATTGTAAATATAGTAATAAAATAATATAAACATAGCTAGAAGACATTGTAAATGCATGAAAAAATTAGGTGCCAGAAACTTCCAAAACACTCACATTGTTGGGTAGCGTGTATATGCATTTTAGGTGAGTGTGGATACGTGACATGATTTTACCGTGTATGCAAAAAATTTTAGCACGACACATTAAAGTTTTATGTGCAATATGATTTGCATGTGCGTGCTTGTGTTAGCGTGTGTATGCATTTTAGGTGAGTGGATGCGGGACATATGCATGCATATTATTAGCCTGTGTATGCGTGTTAGGTGAGTGGATAGCGTGTTAGTGCATGTAATGTAATTTCATTTGTAACTTTAGAATTTGATAAAAAAAATATGTTTGTAACTTTAGCATTTGATAAAAGTTTCTATGTTACATATTAATTTAGTGACATTTTGTTTAATTGCTGCAAGCTCTAATACTGATAAAAACTATATTAATCTATTGATATTTTGCTGGAAACATCACACGTATTATATGTGTATATGAGTCGAATAGTTTAAATTTAAATTTAAATTTGGATTTCAACTTGATTTTGAAGACAACAAATATCCACTTACTTTATCTATTATTTTATTAGAAATAATTGTGCATGTTCAAATTTAAAACACGTCTCCACGGAAGGAAGGGGCTAGCTAGCATGTACGTGGGGAATCGGCATGCATGGCTTCCTGGATTTTTTAATTTATTAAGTCATTTATAAAATGTGAAAAATCAATAGCTTAGATTGATTTGAAATATTACCTACACAGAGGTAAAGTTTGTACCTTAGTATTGCCCTTAAAATAATTATATTCCCTTTATCCATTTCTTTAACGGCAGCACTATTTTGATTATGTGTTTAGTCGAAGCTCCGGTATCCTATGTATTCAAGGCTTGGTTGGTTCACTACTAAGGAACTACTAAGGTACAGTGCATGGAGGAGCTTGAGCCAATAAAATAAAAATAACATTGACTTTACCGGCTTCTAATTCATTTTAAAAGGAAAAAGGAAAACGACTCCTTCTCACAGTGCGTAGAGGAGCTAAAGCTAGAGTTGCCTGTCAACTCTACCTTCATGGGGGTCTAAACCTCGTCACAACTTACTGCAACTCTGGCGTCGTAGTTTAGACAAACGGCGTTTGGTTGGTTATCGAAGATGCAGAGCTGTCCGTGCTCGCTGAGGCTCCACGTTTTTTTTTGCCATAGTGCACCAAGAGTCTGGTGGATAAATGGTTCACCTAACTGTCGATGTTTCACCACCAATAGCCTGCCACGGGGGTACCCGGGGCAGTTTGTTCGGGCTTCAGCGTATGCAGAACTCGACGGTAAACGCAAGAGACAGTCGATTTATCCTGGTTCGGGCCCTCGACTGTGATCGAGTAATAGCCCTACGTCCAGTCGGCGTTAGCCTTTGCGTTGAATTGATTGTAAAGTGTTGTGTTGCGTTGTGTTATCCGTTGTCTCTCTAGGAACTCCGCCCTCCTTTATATAGTCAGGAGGCCAGGGTCCTAGTCGGTTTACAATGAGGTTCCTAGTAGGATTACAGAATACTACTACTACTAAGTTTACAGAAAAAGAAATCCTAGTTAGACTATATCTTCTCCCTTCTTTGTGGGGTATCCCGTGGGTCCCGTATCGACAAGCCCCCGAGCACTTCATGGTTGAGCTCTGGAAGCCTCATCTTGTTCCTTCAGGTCTTGCCGAGCAAGAACAAGCGTTGTCCGAGTGCTTTCCTGAGTGAAACCGTGTAGCGCTTCTTAGGATCTTCGAGTGGTGTGTGCTTTTTTGAAGAAAAAATACATCCGTCTGGGTGTAGCCCCCGAGCCTCTTGCTATTTGGAACAAGGAGCTGGAGGGTCTTGTCTTGAAATTGTTCTGATTCCTCATCGAGGTGCTCCCAAGCATATACCCGGGTTTTTTTTATCAAAAGGAACTCGGATATTGCTCGGTTCGGGTTCTTTTTGACGTGAGTCCTTGAAGTGGTTTGTCTTGAAAAAATCTTCTTGGTGACGTGCGCTTTTTTCAAGAAAAAAAGTGCACTCACTGAGTGTAGCCCCCGAGCCTCTTGCTATTTGGAACAAGGAGCTGGAGGGTCTTGAATCTTATGTTGTTTGAAAACTGCTGTCTTAAAGAAGTCTTCTTGGTGACGTGCACTTTTTTCAAAGAAAAAAGGGCACTCACTGAGTGTAGCCCCCGAGCCTCTTGCTATTTGGAACAAAAAGTTAGAGGGTCTTGAATCTTATGTTGGTCAAAAGAGCTAAAAAACCTCTCCTGTTGCAGCCCCTGAGCGTATATTCGGGTTCTTTTACTCAAAAGAACTCGGGTGCAGGTCTTGGCATATTCTCTGGTAGTCTGCTGTTGCCAGATGTGGTTGTATGGTAGTGGTTGAGTGTAAATGCTGTTTGCTCACGAGTTGTACAGTGTTGGTATATCCTTTCGAATATGCTCGTCCTTGAGTACTGTTCCTTCACGCCTGAGTCCTCTTTCATTGAATTCTGTCTTTTCACCGTGTCCTTTGTTAGGTTTGTTCCATTGGTGCTCCTGGTCCATGTGCACCGCTTCTTTAGTCTATAAATACCCTCCTGGTGTGCTGTTTTGATTCATCAAGCATTTTGTTGCGTGGTCTGAAATCTCCGTAGTCATGAATATGACAGTTTCTGAAGTAGAGCAGCCCCCGGGCGTATCTTGTAGTTCTTGTATATCTTGTCGTAGCTGGAGGGAGTCTTGTGATAGAGATTAAAGGTAGACTAATCTCGCAGCGGCATTGTACCAGGAGGTACGTGGCAGTAGTTGGAGGAAGTCTTGTGATGCGGGATACTTTCCTTCATCCAGCAATTTTGGGTAGATCCCCCTTGCCTGCCCTACGACTGTCCAGTGCAGATCAACGCCTGATCTGGTGTCACATCAGACTTGGTTAGATAGATGCCTGCTGGGCTTCCCTGTTCCATGTTGTCCCGCCGTGCTGCTGACTTCCATCTCGGATGTTCTGTGTCCATACTTTGAAGAAAACAGTGTAGCCGAGTGCGGTTTGTTCTACCGAGTAGCAATTTAGAACACGTAGTCGTTCCAGAGCCTAGTTGTGTCCGGGTTCCTTTTTGCTACCTTGCTCGTCGTAGTACCGAGTTCGTTGGGTCTTGTAAGATGTGAAATCTTGTAATTTTTGAAGCTATTTATAATGGAAAGAATCTTGTCTTCTAGGTTGTCATTCTTTTTTCTGTTGATGTCCTGGTTGTCTATGAGATACCCGAGTTCTTTCTATAAGAACCGAGTTCTTGTGTTCCTTGTGAGGCAGCCCTTCATTGCTTCATTGTTAATGAGTTATTTTTGTAGCAATATGTTAACTCTGCCTTGGTGCTGGATGGATAAGTCTAAAATCTGCCCGTTGAACTGTACCTTTGTGTAGAAGTGTGCCGTCCGTCATTTCAGCTTTGTCAGTTGTGTTGGGAAATGAACCGTTGCGTTCTCATACCGTGTTTAAATGGGCCTAGTGGGCCGCATTTTTGTCGCTGTAAAAATCTATTTAAAGGCCTTCTTTCTTCTTTTTCTTTGTTGTCCTGCTTTTGCCTTGAAACCCTAGTCCTTACTCCGCCGTCGCCATTGTCGCCGTCATCTGAGCGCCGCTGCCTGACCGTCATCTTTTCTTAGTGCCTTATTGTTTTAGCTAATATATGGGTAGGAAGAAATCAGCGAGCAAGTCCTAGACAACCTTTGTAGACGAGGAGGCATCCCTTTCTATGATTGAGAATCAAGAATTCATGGCCATGAGGGCTGCTCAGAAGGTCTGGCTGGCTCTGACTATGACTGAGGATCAGTTGCGCGAGCTTGTCAGTGATTGCCTGATCCAGGACAAGGAGATTGCTGAGTGGAGAGCTCCCGGCCAGCATCGGGTCCCAGTTCTAGGCTCTGGTGAGATTGTTCTTTTTGTTTCCTTTATCCGTGCTGGACTCTGCCTTCCTGCCTCTGCTTTTCTTCATCGCTTTCTCAATTATTTTGGGATTAGCTTGAACCATCTTACTCCCAATGTTGTCCTTCATCTTTCTATTTTTGTTCATCTTTGTGAAACTTTTCTTGGAATTCCTCCTTCTCTTTCTCTCTTTCGTTACTTCTTCCATCTGAAGCCCCAACCCTGCAGCGATGACACCCATGTTCTTGGTGGCTACGGGATTTAGTTTTGTCAGGGTCGTAAGAGTAGGTTCTTTGATTATGACTTGGTTGATTCTATGAGGGATTGGCGTGCCGACTGGTTTTATGCCGCTAATATGATTCCTCCTCTTGCTGTTCATTCTGGTTCTGGTCCCATGGTTAATGACCGATGGGAAAAGAATCCCCTAACGGTGGATGAGCTCTAGGCGATCAAGCCGTTTCTTGAGAGGATATGTGCTCTGAAACAGCAGGGCTTGACCGGCTTCGGTATCATTTCTAGTTTTCTTCGCCGTCGTGTTCAACCTTTGAAGGAGCGAGAGAACTACAGTTTTGAATACTCTAGAGTAGAGGACCCTTCTCGTATGGTCCCTGCCATTGAGTTGACTGGTGAGGAGGTGCTCGAGCGCCTTCAGAAGATGTTGAAGGGAGTAAGCGTCGTCCCGCATACTGTCCCTGAGTATTATGCTAACAACCCGCCTCCTGTTGTGAGTTATTTTTTCTTATGCTGGTACTTTTCGTATTTCCTTTGCTGTCTCCACTTTTCGCATAATCTTTCTCGTCTGGTTGTTTTACCCTTTTATAGGAATTGGGGCATAACTTCGTTGACCCGATCCCCCTCGATGACTACCTGCCATTGTGGAGCTTGGGGAGAATCTTGCTGGGGCATCTTTAACCAGTAAGTTTCAAACCAGCATGATGTTTCCTGGTGTTTCTTCCGCAGTTCTTGATACCTATGTAGAGTATGTTCCTCGTCCAGTTCCCCGAGCTCCTTGCAGTGTCGGAAAAAGGGGGCGAGCGGATTGTTCTTCTTCTGGTTTGTTCGCCACCAAGAAGTCTCGTCAATCGAGTACTCGTCTAGGTACTCAAGTTATAGGTAGCGTGCTCCTAGGTGAGCATATTAATATGCTTTTTCTTTTTGTTGTTTGCTTTTGCCTCTAACCGAGTACTTTTCTTCTTTTTCAGATGGCGCTGTGGTTGCCATGTTTGAGAGTGAGGAAGAGGAGGATGATGATGCGGCCCTTGTTATGCGTCGGTGAGTTGTTTTCTTGTTTTTCTGCTGTTAAACACTTCTTTTTGTTCTGACTTTGACCTTGTTCTCTTATAGTAAGCGGTCATCGACCTCGAGTTCTTCTGGAGTTCCGGTACCGACCACGCCCCTCCAGTTGCAAGGTGGTGGTGATATTTTTGCTGCTATAGTTCCCCCTCTAAGGTCTTCTATTGGTCTTGGGTGTTTTATGAAGAAGAAGATAGCTAAGTGAGTGAATCTTGGTTAAGTTTCTTTGCGTTTGTTTTCCTTTTCTCTGATTCGTATTCTTATCATCGATTTTCCTTATCATCTTGCAGGCCTTCGCCTCCCCTTAACCCTCAGTCGACTTCTTGTCAGTCCTCTGGTGCGCCCCTGCGTTCTAAGTCTCGAGACTCAGAATGTGCGGTCGGCGAGGTGGCTGTGAGGGTGACAGGGTTCTTTGGTGATCCCGCAGCTACTGATTTGCTGGCTCTGGAGGTGACCGTGGCTGTGGTGGTGGAGCCATCTGAGGAGGTAGCCAGGGCTTCCTAGGGTACGGCCCTGATCTTGTCTTCTTTGCCTCAGCCGGCTTCTCCCTCTACTCCTCTTCCTACTGGCGTTCAACGTTTGGATGATGATGTGGTGCAACAATTCGATGCCACTCATCGGTTGTCAGAGCTGACCGCTGCCTGGGGAACCTTCATGACTTCTTTTGGGGAAAAACTCTAGGTAGGTTTTTTCTAAAGTTCTTTCTTTAGATGTTCGTCTTTCTTTCTGTTCTTATGTCTTGTTTTTCTCTCTCTTTTGCTCAGTCTTTTTCTCGGGATCATACCGGCTTCTTTTTCTCGTCTGAAACCAAGAAAAAGTTGTCTTCTGAGGTTAGTGCCCTAAAAATAGAGCTTGACCTCTGTTGGGCTGAGGTTGAGACCGAGCATCAAACACACCAAAGGGAGGAAAAGGCTCTCCGTGCCCGGGTGGTTGAGGCGGAAAAGCAGAGGGATGCAGCTATGGAGGCCATGAAGAATGAGTGCAATGGTATTGCGGGTTCTTTTTGTTTCCTCTTGTATTCAAATTTTCCTTTCTACTGACTTGTTTTTGGTGCGTGGTTTAGCTCTCCGAGTTGAAAAGCAGAAGCTCTCGGAGGGTATTGAGGAAATGAAGACACTTGCTCGCAATAGTCACAATAGGGCTGAAGAGGTAATTACTCATGCTGAAGAAGAACTCACGCTTGCCAAGTTGATTAGGCGTGGAGCTGACATGGATCTTGTGCTGGTCCAAAAACAGTTGAAGTCTTGACTGGTAAGTTGGTGACGGCTACTAAGAACTGGAATGCTTTGTGGAAATCATTTTGGTCAGTAGCCGATCTTCTCCGGACTCCATCGGATGATGGTCAATCTTGGGCTCAGTTTATTCCCCAAGTTCCGACCCGTTTCCAGGAGTTCATGAAGAGGTGCGCCCAACTATATACCAGAAATGTTCTTGCCTAGGTCCGGGTTCTTGCTCTGGAAATGCCTCTGTCCAAGATTGCAGAGGAAGCTGAGAGTCAAGAATATATTGATGCTGTTGAAAAGATGGAGCCTGAGGTCAAAGATTTGGCTAGGAGGATTGCAGATAATCTTAATATTGATATTTCTTCTCCTGATGATGATGATTGATGTATTTTGACCTTAGTACTCTAGCCTCTATAATAGGATATTATACTTCTTTTTGAATGAAGATCCTTTATTTTTCGTTGATGTCTTCTTTGCCTGGATGTCTTTGATTTTGTCAAGTGCTTGTCATGCTTTTGTTTGTGCTGTGTAAACAACTCGGTATTTGTAGATTGTTGTCTTGACAAACTTTCTTGATTTGTCGAGTGCTTGTCTGGCTTTCATCTGCGCCGTGTAAACAACTCAGTTTTTGTAGATCGTTGTCTTGACAAACTTTTTGTTCTTGTTAGTACTGAAAAGACTTAGGACCAACGATCTCAAGCATCTTCAGCTTCTTCTTTTTAGCTTTTTGCTTAACTCGAGATGTGGCCAGCATCTGGCTCTTTACCTGGTTGTAGAACATCTTAGGATTAGTTTGGGTGTTAGCTTATTAGCTACCCTCATCGGCGGGCTCAAGCATCTTTTTAGCTCTTTTGCTCTCAGCTGGTATGCTCAGGCGTAATTTCAGTCATTTTACTTTTTGGATCGGGTGTTAGCTTATTAGCTACCCTCATCGGCGGGCTCAAGCATCTTTTCAGCTCTTTTGCTCTCAACCGGTATGCTCAGGCGTAATTTCAGCCATTTTGCATTTTGGATTGGGTGTTAGCTTATTAGCTACCCTAGTGAAAACAACTCGGGAAAATTCGTAATAAGACATCTGTTGTCGAGGAATACCATCTTTATTGATCATGCTTAGTGAAAACAACTGGGGGAAAGCTATAATAAGACATATGTTGTCGATGAACGCTATCCTTATTGATCTTGAACGTTGATCTCTTGTGGCTTATATATATGTTCTTCCTTGTGTTGTTTTCATGCGTAGAATCTTCTTAGTTGGCTGACGTGCCATGTATTGTTGACTTCTTTTCCATCTTCAGTTATCAACTTGTACGTGCCTGGTCCGGTGACCTTTGTGACAATAAAAGGACCTTCCCATGGACTGAGTAGTTTATGGCGTCCGTCAGTTTTTTGTATTCTTCTTAGTACTAGATTTCTGATTTGGAGTGATCGAGGTTGGGTATTATTGTTGTAGTGGCGTCTTAAACCTTGGAGGTATCTGGCTGATTGAAGGGTAGCATTTACTCTGACTTCTTCCATACTGTCGAGTTCTAATCTCCGGGTGTGTTCTGCTTCTCCTTCATCATATTATTCTATCCTTGGTGACGTCTAGATTAAGTCGGCAGGTAGTACTACTTCTGATCCATAAACTAGGAAGAAAGGTGAGTATCCGGTGGCTCTGCTTATTTGAGTCCATAGCCCCCATACTACTTTGGGTAATTCTTCAATCCATTTGGATCCATAGTCCACTAGTTCTTCGTACAACCTTAGTTTTAATCCGCCTAGTATGAGTCCATTAGCCCTTTCTACCTATCCGTTGGCTTCTGGATGTGCGACTGATGCGTAATCTATGCCGAAACCACAATCCTGTGCCCAACTTTGGAATTCTATAGCTATAAAGGGAGAACCCAAATCTGTGATGATTCGATTAGGCATGCCGAAGCGGTGCATAATGTCTTGGATGAACTCGACTGCTTTGGCTGCGCTATATTTTGCGAGTGGTTTGTATTCAATCCACTTAGTGAACTTGTCAATTGCTACAAAGATGTACTTGAAACCGCCCTTTGCTTTCTTGAGAGGTCCTACTTGGTCCAGCCCCCAGCAGGAGAAGGGCCAAGCGGGAGGGATGCAGACCAGATTGTGAGCTGGTACATGAGCTTGTCTTGTGAACATTTGACAACCTTTGCATTTTCTGACAAGTTCTTCTGCGTCTTTCAAAGCGGTTGGCCAGTAGAATCCGGTTCGGAATGCTTTGCCGACTAGGGTTCTTGAAGCGGCATGATTTCCCCAGCAACCTGAGTGTATTTCTTCTAAGATCTCTTTGCCTTTTTTGAACGAGACACATTTTAGAAGTACTCCTGATGATGTGGCTCTTCTGTACAGCTTGTCCCCTACTAGGACGTAGTTCTTGCTTCTGCAAATAACTCGGTAGCCTCCGCTTTATCTGCTGGCAACTTATTCTCTTTGATGTAATCGATAAAAACCTGGGTCCATGAGGTGGTGATTACCAAAATCTGGGTGCCTTTAGCTGGGAGTTCAGGGGTTATCTCACTGGGTTATTTGATAGAGGGAGCTGATAACTCTTCTATGAATACACCGGGTGGTACCTTCGCCCTGTCAGACCCGAGCTTGGCGAGGACGTCTGCCGCAATATTAGAGTCACACAGGACATGTAGAATTTCCAATCCTTGAAAATATTTTCCGGGTTTTCGTATTTCAGCACAGTAGGCACCCATGTTTTCTTTGGTGCAGTCACAATCTTTATTGACTTGGTTGACGACTACTGCCGAATCGCAATATACGAGTAATCGCTTGATTCCAAGGTTAATTGCCACTTGGAGTCCGTAGATGAGGGCTTCGTATTCTGCTTCATTGTTTGTAGCTTGCCATAATATCTGAAGGACATACTTGAGTTGCTTTCCGTCTGGAGAGATGAAGAGAACGCCTACACTGGCTCCGCCTAGCTTGAGTGATCCATCAAAATACATCTTCCAATGGTCAAGGATGGTATTTGACATAGGTTGTTGAATTTCTATCCACTCGACAACAAAATCGGTAAGGGCTTGAGATTTGATTGCCTTCCATGGGGTGAAATCGATATTGAGAGCACCAAGTTCAACTGCCCACTTAGATATGCACCCTGTTGCGTCTCTATTGTGTAAGATGTCTCCGAGTGGGAAATCTGTCACCACGGTAATCTTGTGGCTTTCAAAATAGTGACAAAGCTTGCGTGAAGTGATCAGGAGGGCGTAGAGTAGTTTTTGCACATGCGGGTACCGGATTTTTTATTCTGACAGTACTTCGCTGATGTAGTATACATGGCATTATACTTTATATATGCGCCCTTCTTCTTCTCTTTCTATGACTATTGCTGTGCTGATCACAGTAGAAGTTGCCGTAATGTACAACATCATGTCTTCGTTTTTCTTTGGAGGTGTGAGAACGGGCGAGGAGGTGAGGTATGCTTTAAGTCTTTTGAAAGCTTCGTCAGCTTCCTCTGTCCACTCGAACTTGTCTGTCTTCTTTAGTAGTTTAAAGAAAGGTAACCCTTTTTTGCCGAGTCTTGATATGAAATGATTGAGGGCCACCATGTAGCTTGTTAGTTTCTGTACATCCTTTACGCTTCGAGGAGGGCCCATTTCTGTTATGGCTCGAATTTGCTTGGCGTTGGCTTCGATTCCACGATGACTGACCAAGAATCCGAGTAGTTGTCCTAAAGGAACTCCGAATACACACTTGTTTAGGTTCAATTTCCACCTCCACCTTTTTAGGTTTTCGAAGGTTTGCTTTAAGTCTTCAATCAGTGTGTCTGAATTCTTTGTTTTTACTATGACGTCATCCATGTATGCTTCTACATTTTCGCCGATCTAATCACCAAGGCACGTTTGGATAGCTCTTTGGTACGTGGCCCAGCGTTCTTGAGTCCAAACGCCATGGTCTTGTAGCAATAGGCACCAAACGGAGTGATGAAAGATGTATTGCTCTGGTCTTATTCCTTTAATGTGATCTGGTGATATCCTGAATAGCAATCAAGAAAGGATAATAGGGTAGATCCTGCTGTTGAATCAACTATTTGATCAATGTGTGGTAGCCCGAACAGATCTTTCGGCCAGTGTTTATTGAGATCTGTGTAGTCGACGCACATGCGCCACTCATCCGTATTCTTTTTTTGTACTAGAACTGGATTTGCTAGCCAATCTGGATGAAGAATTTCTCTAATGAATCCGCCCGCCATTAACTTTGTGATTTCTTTTTTAATTGCTGCCTTCTTGTCGGGCAAGAATCGTTGTAGCCATTGCTTCATAGGCTTGGAGCCTTTATTGATATCAATTTCGTGCTCAGCCAACTCTCTTGGGACACCTGGCATGTCGGCTGGTTTCCAAGCGAAGATATCTTTGTTGTCCCAAAGAAAGCTGGTGAGCACGAGTTCCTATTTTGCCGAGAGGTGGGCGCTGATGGTTACAGTCTTGGAGGGATCCCCGATGTCCAGGTCGATTTGCTTGATGTCGGCTTCTTTTGGTGGTGCGAGGATGCTGGGTTTTTTAGCCGGTATCTCTAGTTCTTCTGGGCTCATTTCTGTGGCAATAGTGGCTATTTCTTTTCTGCCATTAGCGGTTTGTGCTTTTGCTGCAATTTGAATTGCTTGAACATCGCAGTCAAAAGCGCGCTTCAAATCACTTAAAAGGGAAAGGACTCCGTTGGGCCCTGGCATCTTAAGCAATAGGTATGGGTAATGTGGTATTGCCATGAATTTTGCTAGTGCTGGGCGCCCGAGGATTGCGTGATATGATGAATCGAAGTCTGCAACTTCAAACTTAATGATTTCTGTTTGGTAGTTTGAGGGAGTTCCAAAAGTAACCGGTAGAGTGATTTGTCCAAGTGGCATGGTTGCCTTGCCGGGTACTATCCCATAAAAGGGGGCTCGTTGGTGTAATCATCCCGGCGAGTTGTAGTCCCATTTTCCTTAGCGTTTCTAAAAAATGATGTTGAGTCCGGCTCCCCCATCGATTAATACTTTTGTGACAGTCATACCGGCGATAGTTGGATCTAGAACCAGTGGGTAATGGCCTACATTTCCTACGCTAGTCCATTGGTCTTCTCTTGAAAACTGGATTTGATACTGTGACTAATTGAGATATCTTGGAGTAGCTGGCTCTGCTGCCATGATAGTTCATAGAGCTAGCTTTTCTTGATGTCTGCTTTTGGAATCTAAGGCCCCAGCGAAGATCACTGCTACTATCCCCCTGGATTTTTGGAATCCCTTCTCTTCGCGGTTGTCTTCATCTTTTTCTGATTGTCTTCTTTAGTGTTTACCTTATTATCTTTTCTTGTGTACCGCTCGTAGAAGGTGTAGCAATTTCCGGTGGTGTGATTTCCTTTAGGATGCAAGATGCAATGCATGTTTTCAATGTTGCCATACTCTCTAGGTTTGGAAAACTTCCTTGATTTATCAGCCACCGCTACGGTGTTGTCTGGTCCACGTTTTCTTTCCTGATGTCTGATATTTCGATGATTTCGCTTGTCCGGGTTGTCTTGGTTGTTTCTATCCGGGAACCTTTCTCGTGTCTTCTCCTCTGCAGTAATCATCTTTTCTACCGTGTGTCTAAATTCTTCATTGTTTCTCGGGTTTTCTTTGTAGAAGTACTAAAATTGCCACCTAGCCATAATTCCATGAGAGAAAGCTTCGATTACTCCTTGTTCGGTGATGTCATGTACTTGAGCACATAGTTCGCCAAATCGTCGATAGTAATTTCTGAGAGTTTTGCCTCCTTTCTGCTTGAGTCCTTTTAATTCTGCGTGGGTGATGGGGTGCGTAATGATACCCACGAAATTTCCATAGAAAACTCTTTGCAACTCCTCCCAATTTCTAATTGACCCTGGATTTAATTTGTCGAACTATTGGAGGGGCATGGTTTCTAGTGCCATGGGAAAAAAATAAGGTCTTGATATCATCGTTTCCTCTGGCTAATTCAATCGACTGCGAGTAAATCCTGAGCCACTGCCTTGGTTCGGTCTTGCCATCATATTTAGAGTGGTTGGATGGCTTGAACTTGTGAGGTAGCCGTATTGAAGCAAGTCTGTTCGCAAAACAGGGGAATCTATCGTGCGTTCTGGCTTCTGTGTATTCTGATTCAGCTCCTCCTTCTAGCCAACTATCATCTTGGTGAGAGTAGTTCTGCGGGGCTGTCTGAATTGGTACTTTGCTTTTGGTCATTCTTGGTTGTTCGACTCGGTAGTTTTGACTATGGTCCCTTCTACTTTCTCTGTTGTGACTTTCACTTAGTCCGGGTCTCTCAAAAGTAGACTTCCTTTGATTTTGATCTTCCTGTCTATGAGACGTTGACCTGGCAGGTAGTCTTGAGCGGGTCTCTCCGTCGTGTACCCTTAGGGCTGTTGACCGGAGAAGGTCCCGGAGTTCTTCCAGTGCTTCTCGAATCCTATTATAGGGTGTATTCACCGCGCGTCTTTCTTCGACTTCTTGTTCTGATTTTCTTCTATTGTACTCGGCCAGATCTGACTCATATTTGATCCAAGCTTCCTTGCGCTGCCTAGCACGGTGTTGGCGTCCTTGTTTCAATTTGTTTCTTCTTTCTCTGGCTTGCTTCTGATTCTCGGTCTCACCATCGTGCCCCTGGATAAAGGGTGATATGTTGGACTCAGATTCATCCGATGACTTGATGTCGGGTGCTTCTGGGGGGACCAATGGTGATCGAGGATGGCAAACCATGAATACTTCTCGTGCATGAATTGTTCTGTTATCGGCGTTGGTTTCCATACTGTCGGAGTCACTGACAACTTTAGTAGAGGCTTCAAGGTCGCAGATCGAGTCTCCTTGGTAGGGTAGAATTGTTGTCATCATCGTGCCGACTAGTTGGGTACCGCTGTCCTCAGGAACAGAACCTGGCCAGTGGACGATGCAGTCTTGAGATGTTATAGTTAGTATGAGACCTTCCTGAGCTCCTTTTAGTGGTATTCTAAGCACCGGATTGAGGGATCCTTCTGGCCGTGCCTGATAAAATTTTGCCATGTTGTGGAGTTCGAACGGAAAAGGACCCGACTTCTTGAAAGGACTCTGAGTGTACTCCAAGTTGTATTCTTGATAGGCCGAGGCCGCGTTCTAGAGCCCCGCCGAAAAAGAACTTGGTTTCTCAAAAGAACTCGGCAAAGACTCTATCTCAGATGCGGAAACTGAGTTTGGGTTGAATGCGCAAAGCTACGAAATCTGAGTTGGATCGAACATCACGAGCTGCGCGAATCTTCCAGCGAGTTGATCTGTCGTAGTCGCTGAAATAGAAAAGTCATCATGGTGATCCGAATCTTCAAGGAGACGGCTTCGGAGCTTGCCATCATCATCTGCCTTGTAGATCCATGAACCGAAGATGAAGGTTGATCCCATCGAGAAGATCATGTTGTCGAGGTCCGTCGAGCTCTCGGATGCAAATTCGCCGAAAGCCCCTACCCGGCGCGCCAGCTGTCGATATTTCACCACCGATAGCCTGCCACGGGGGTACCCAGTGTAGTTTGTTCGGGCTTCAGCGTATGCAGAACTCGACGGTAAACGCAAGAGACAGTCGATTTATCCTGGTTTGGGCCCTCGACCGTGATCGAGTAATAGCCCTACGTCCAGTCGGCGTTAGCCTTTGCGTTGGATTGATTGTAAAGTATTGTGTTGCGTTGTGTTATCCGTTGTCTCTCCAGGAACTCTACCCTCCTTTATATAGTCAGGAGGCCAGAGTCCTAGTCGGTTTACAATGGGGTTCCTAGTAGGATTACAGAATAATACTACTACTAAGTTTATAGGAAAAGAAATCCTAGTTAGACTAGATCTTCTCCCTTCTTTGTGGGGTATCCCGTGGGTCCCATATCGACACTAACCTGGGACATCATAGCCCGGGCACGACATTGTGTCGCGACGTCCAAAACAAACCGAAGTCTTTTATTCAGCGTGTGTGCACCACAACAACGGATATTAGCGCTTGAGGACCCGTGTCCATGCACGATTGGAGGCAATAAAGAGGTCACCACTAGGATATACGCATGCATCTTGTCTACCTCCACTTCGATTCGGGTTAGGTGAGGGAGGGGTCGGATGGATGGTGAGCAAAACGCTCGATTGCGAGGTTTTTGCCAGTTGGGGCGGTGGACGACAACAACGACATCGGGACAACAGGGGTTACAAGATTAGGGTTTGGTGGTGTGGGCTTTGAGAGATCCTCCAAGCTTGCATCCTTAGAACTTAGAAGGAGGGGTCCAGCAACAGAGGTCAGCTGGACGGTAGGAGGGGGGGGGGGGGGGGTTCAAGCGAGGCATCGGGGAAATCCTATACAACATTGGAGAAATACTCAGAACCTCTTGTTTTTCAGGGCGAAAATGCTAAACACTTCTAGTTAAGAACACTGGAGTTAACAAAAGATAGGTCATATGCATCTAGGATGGCTGAGATGACCCAGTGTAAACCAGCCTATGATGTGTGCGCATAAACCAACTAGTCCATCCAGAAGCAAATTGATAGCTATTGAGAAAATTCAGAGGCGTGTTACGTCAGACTATAAAAGCTATAATAATATCCATAGTTCCTAGCAAAAATAAATAATCAGTTTTTGGTCAAGGATAACCAGGTGTTAAAGTGCTCATTATGATCGGATCGTACGCTGAACCAATGATGATAAAGTATCATTACCACCCCACTTTCATAAACACTGATGAAAACCGATAAACAAGGGGGGCTTTGAATTAGCAGTGTGATAAGATTTGTGCATTAGTGAATCTAACTTGCCGGAATGTAGCAATCCAACAATAGAACACTCCCACCAGTTTATTTCTAATTTTCTACCAACAAATTAACACTCGTTGAAGGCGTTCAACAATTCGCTGGCCCCGATTGAACTGACAGGATCCTAATGAGTGCTGTGACGGACCGACCCAGTCCATATGATTACCGGGCAGGTTGATGCCTTTGCTGGAGACGTGTGGGTCGCGCGTGCTGGATGGTGACGTACCGCGTGATGAAAAACGAGCTAGAGCGACGAGGCCTGGTCGCCTGGATGGATCCATGGGATTTGGATTATTGAAGGAGAGCAACGGTCGAGTTAGTGCAGTCCGGCAGCCCTCCCTTCACCATCGCTTCATCCTGTTTTTTGTGGTAACCGCTACAAATATATCCGTGCGTTGTAACGGACTTGAATTTATTGGATGTGCATGCTGATTAGTTTATTGTGTGCATGCTTAACCTATAGATGGAGGATCGGCTATAAGAGTCTCGCGGAGGCTAGACGGAGAAAGGGTATGGGGTGCCACCATCGACGCCGGTGAGGCACCCTTGCTCTTCCTAGATGCGGACTCCCCACCCGCAAATATCTATGCAATTTGGTGAAGTCACATTACCATGTCCCACTTTTCCTCCGCACTGCCCACCCGCAAACGCACCTCAGGCACCTATTCTCCTTCACACGGTCCTTGGCGCAAGCATCCCTCCGCTTGTTCACTTGCTGCCCCAACGACGTACCCATGATCTCCTATGAACACAAATGTGCCGTAAATGCATCTACAAATGACTAGGGCATCCACAATAGTTGCTATCAAAATCGACGGGGATGTGGAGGAATCCTATAATTTAACGCCAAACACTTTTACCTAGGATATATAGCCAGCGAGTTGATTTTCTACCATTCTCTCTCCTCCACATCGGTTCCCAAGCCTAGTCAGTAGTCAAATCATCGGCTCAAATCTATCAAAGTAGTTCATGTTTGACTAAATTTATAACGAATAATATTTATAATTTTGTCTCTAAATCGGTTTATTAAGAAAATATATTTTATAATTAATTTAATGGTACTTATTTTGTATCGTAAATGTTAGTATTTTTATATAATTTTAGTTAAACTAAACACATTTAACTCCTCAAAAATAAGAATTGTATTTTTTTCTGAACATATAGAGAATGCACAACTTTTTTTTATTTGGTTGTCTAAATATAACCATCTTCTATTTCTGATTTCTTGGTAGCCAAAGATATACAACGAGAAGGATTCTCTAGAGTGCACACAAAATATATGAAAACGGTTGGAGAGCAAAAGATATAGAAAACTATTTTTATACAAATGACGTTCTAAATAATGGTTTAATGAGTGAGATTTAAAAAGACTAATGCACAGCCGTACGCAATCGAGGCAGTACCGTGAGAAACCGCAGAGCAGAGGACGATTTGGACCCGTGAGCTTGTAGGCTGTGTAGCCCTTGGGCTTGAGACGGCCACACAGCTCAACAGCTCGTCGTGCATTGGACGGCTCCATCCTGCAAATGAAACTCGTATCGAATGCCATTTCCTGTTATTCCAAGGGGGGGCCTAAAGTGCACCGCGTTTTCATTTGCGCGGCCTGGCCACGAAAAATCCATGCAAGTACAAATGAGATGTTGAAATGCAGGTGAAGAATTTCTCACAAAAAAAAATCAGGTGAAGAATTACTGCTTCAATTGAACTTTGGCAACAGGGGGACGATACAGAAACGGGGACACTGCAACAACATAGCAAATCAACGGAGCGGAGCCGACGGGCCTAGGCGTCCACGGCGGCGGCGGCGATCGCCTCGAGACCTATGCCCACCGCGGCTACGACGACGCAGATGCAGGACCTAGCGTCCTCAGGAATGCTGTCACCCGGCGCCTCCACCGCGGTCTCAAGGAGGGCCATCATCTCCGAAGCCCGTCGTCCGGCGCGCGCGGCCGGGGCAGCCATGGAACCCGGCAAGGCCAGCTCTCTGCCAGGTGAGGTGGCAGAGACGATGGCCGAAGACGGAGGAGGAAGGCCGGCCTTGACGTCCTGTAGTCGCCCGAAACCGGCGACACGGGCCGTAGCCCTAGACAGCACGACGGCCATATTTGGATCAGACCTAGGTGCCTGGCGTGATCTTGGGGGCCTGGGGCCAGGACGGTTGCCTGGCCGGAAGCTTGCCTGCTGGGAGGCCGCAACCCAAACATCAGCGGCAGCAGCACTGTCCACCTCGCGCCTCGCCGCAGCGGCCTCCTTGCGGCCACGCAGGGGTGCACCAGGTTGATGACTTTGTTCTTGACGAATTCCGTGGCTGCCTTGAGCTTCTCGAAAGCCCACGAGGCGACCGTGCACAGGTAGTCTGTCACCGGCTCAGCCTCGTCGTAGACGGAGTCGAGGGCGTCGTTGACAACGTCAGGCGCCGCCGCCCCCGCCGCCCCCGCCGCCAAGCCCGCCCAGAACGCGGTGCTCACCGTGGCCCCCATTATTGCTACCTCTTGCTCGATCGCTCCCAGCACACACAGCCGGCCTCTTGCCCAGTTGCCCTGCCTGCTTCTGTGTTGGTGTGTGGCTTGCGGTGCCTCTGCAAACGGGCGGCGCCTGCGAGATTTATAGCCACCCGGCCCGGCCTAGTGGTGGCGACATCGAATGCATTGGGAATATGCAGCGTCGGATGGGAAAGCGTGCGCAAACGAAGCTCGAGTTGACGCAAGGTACGGTCGGTGGGCGCATGGTACCAGGCGTCGGCGGCGTCCTTTTCGTTCAGCGCACAACTCACGAGGAGGCGGCGCCCGCCGGACGGTACGATACGAGAGTTTCTGCTTCGAAAGTCGAGAGGGCTAGAGGCTGGAACCAGCCTTGCGACGCACCCATTCAATTGATGCCATGTCACCGGCCAGTCTCTTTCATAGCTTTATTACCGATATAAAGTTTCATTCCAAAGTTTTATAAACATTTAATTTCATTGACTCATAGATAGTTGGTAATCGTGTAAGAGGGTTTTATCTAGATGAAACTCATTTCTTCTCTCTTCTTAAATACATTGCCACATCATAAAAAATATCTATCTAGCAACCTATTTAATGCAAATGAAACTCACATAAAACTCCCACTGAGACTGGCCTTAAGCGATTTTTTACTCCTTGTGCCCCTGCACACGGCTCAAAATCTTATAAATTTATAAGTAATATAAAATGTATTATATAAATTTAATATGTACTACTAACCAAAATTTTATTATCTTTGCTCTCTCTCTATATATTTATTCAATATACAAATGCTCTTATTTATACACTCTATAATCTTTATCTAATTTTGATAAATTACTCCCTCCATCTAGGAATGATCTTCATATTTCACGCTTGGGAAAGTCAAACAAAATAGATTTGGCGCTCATCTAGGTGATTGTGGTGCTTTGGCGCCACACGAGGTTTCTTGACTTGCATTAGGCTTGTTTAGATGCACATGTATTCACCTCAAGCTGCATGTGTTACAATGAATTTGGGGGTGAAAATTAAGTTAAGTTCCACCCAAATCTACTTCACCACACATAGATTGAGATGTATACACGTGCATCCAACACAAGACCTTAGATGGAGCACTTATAGTCGGGCAGTTGGTAGCGGCCATGATGGAGTCACGGTCTCAGTCTCACGGACGAGGTGAGGGGGACAAGTGACATGCAAACCTTGAATGTCACGGTGGGGGGTGGGGATGGGGGGTCCTTAGAGGGGAGTAGTTTTAATAGAGTCTGCTTACCCATCGCTCGGGTGTTAGGGCAGTCCCAATGGTGCATTGATGATAGTTTCTATCCTCATTAAATGACTTGCCACGTAGGCAAAACGCTGATGTGGCAACGTAATTAATGAAGAAAGAGAGCAAAAATCATAGAAATGATTTCTTCATGAAGAAACCAGGTCTACTCTTGACCCAATGCACTAAGAAACCATAAAATCGTCATTGGAGAGAAACCACTAGTTTCTAGGGAGGTCGTGTCGCACTTCCATTGGAGGAAAAGATAGAGTTGGGAGAGAGAAAGAGAAAATA
The DNA here is from genome assembly GCF_019320115.1 of Miscanthus floridulus. Classification (NCBI taxonomy): domain Eukaryota; kingdom Viridiplantae; phylum Streptophyta; class Magnoliopsida; order Poales; family Poaceae; genus Miscanthus; species Miscanthus floridulus. The sequence continues at coordinate 96,010,817 of NC_089595.1, forward strand.
GTTATTACTCATAGAAACCATGGGTTGGAAAACAGTACTTTTTTGGTGCGGTATCCTATATTATAGAAACTACTAGTTTCTTTCGTTGGGACTGCCCTTAGAACACTCAATTTTTTCTTCACCCACCGCGCCAGCCGCGGCCTCCTTCTTCTACCCCCCCTCCTACCGCCGTCATGGCCATATGCGACCCTCGCCCCGACATGGACTGGCCACCTCATCCGCCGTCGGAACCCTAACGCCACCCTCCTCACCATCCCCACCGCCTAGCCGGCCTGCCTACCTCGAGCCTCTTCTAAGCCCGCCAGAATTAGAGAAGAAGAGAGGGAGAGGGCGGAGATCGATGGAGAAGAGAAAATTCTAGTGTTGGATTGCTCCAAAATACTCGAGTGTTTTGTAGCATTATCATTTTAATACTGTATTAATGTACTTTTCCTTATGAACAGTTCCTTTTAGTGTTTGTTGCTCAAAATGATGCATTTGTTTGAATAATTATTTTATGATAATAACTCAATTTAAGTTAATACTGGCCTCTTAAAATGTCTGATGGTTCCATGATGATTTTTTATTCCAGACGCCTTTTGGCCATATAAAAAATCAATTTTGTATATTTTAACAAAGGTGGTTTACATAATTATATGTTGTTAGAATTGATTATTCTGTTCACGTTGCATCGTACATACTGTATATAAACAGACCACTCCTCTGGTTTCTCGCTGTGATGGCCAACCTAGCGGCCCAGCTCGCTGCCGTGCTCCGGGTCTGCATCAAGCGTAGCGGCGGCCCCAAGCCCAGCCGAGCCCACGCCAAGGCCTTGCACGCGCGCGTCCTCGCCGCCGGCCTCGCCGCCGACACCTTCCTCCTCAACCGCCTCGTCGAGCTCTACTCCCTCTCGGGCCTGCCATGTCACGCGCTCCGTGCCTTCCGCGCGCTGCCCCGCCCCAACGTCTACTCCTACAACGCCGCCATCTCGGCTGCCTGTCGCGTGGGGGACCTCGCCGCCGCCAGGGACCTGCTCGGCCAAATGCTCGACCGGAACGCCATCTCCTGGAACACCGTCATCGCCGTCGTCGCGCGGTCGGGCTCCCCGGCGGAAGCGCTGGAGATGTACCAGGGGATGCTGCAGGAGGGCCTCGCCCCGACGAACTTCACGCTCGCCAGCGTGCTCAGCGCGTGCGGTGCTGTGGCCACGCTCGGTGACAGGAGGCGCTGCCATGTGCTCGCCGTCAAGGTCGGGCTTGACGGGAACCAGTTCATCGAGAACGGGCTTCTCGGCATGTACACAAAGTGCGGGAGCGTCGCCGACGCGGTCAGGCTGTTCGACGGGATGGCTAGCCCGAACGAGGTTTCGTTCACGGCGATGATGGGCGGGCTAGCGCAGAGCAGGGCCGTCGACGATGCCCTCAGGCTGTTCGCGCGGATGAGCAAGAGCGGGATTCGTGTTGATCCGGTAGCTGTCTCCAGTGTTCTGGGCGCGTGTGCGCATGCCTACGCTGGTGACTATAATGTTGCTCGTGCAATCCGGCTTGCACAGTCCATTCATGCATTGGTTGTCAGAAAAGGTTTTGGATCGGACCAACATTTGGGGAACTCGTTGATTGATATGTATGCAAAGGGTATGAAGATGGACAAGGCCATGGAAGTCTTTGAGTCGATGTCCAGTGTCAGTATTGTTTCTTGGAACATTCTTATAACTGGATATGGTCAACTAGGTTGCTACGAGAGGGCCTTGGAAGTACTGGACTTTATGCAAGAGTCAGGTTTTGAGCCCAATGAGGTAACTTACAGTAACATGCTTGCTTCTTGTATTAAGGCAAGGGATGTTCCATCTGCTCGTGCAATGTTTGACAAGATATCAAAGCCAACTGTGACTACGTGGAACACCCTTTTATCCGGCTACAGCCAGGAGGAACTGCATCAAGACACAATCGAGTTGTTTAGGGGAATGCAACATCAAAATGTGCAACCTGACCGGACAACTTTGGCTGTGATCCTCAGTTCATGCTCTAGATTAGGAATTTTGGAACTGGGCAAGCAAGTGCATTCTGCTTTAGTAAGACTATTGCTTCATAATGACATGTTTGTTGCGAGTGGTTTGATTGATATGTATTCAAAATGTGGTCAGGTTGGTGTCTCACAGATCATTTTCAACGTGATGACCGAGAGAGACGTGGTATGTTGGAATTCCATGATCTCAGGTTTGGCTATCCATTCTTTGAATGAAGAGGCCTTCAATTTCTTCAAGCAGATGCGAGAAAATGGAATGTTCCCCACAGAATCCTCTTATGCTAGTATGATCAATTCATGTGCTAGATTGTCATCCATACCTCAAGGTAGGCAGATACATGCTCAGGTTCTGAAGGATGGTTATGATCAGAATGTCTATGTTGGCAGTTCCCTGATCAACATGTACGCTAAGTGTGGCAACATGGATGATGCACGCCTTTTCTTCAACTGCATGATTATGAAGAACATAGTGGCATGGAATGAGATGATCCATGGATATGCTCAGAATGGTTTTGGAGAGAAAGCTGTGGAATTGTTTGAGTACATGCTAACCACAAAACAGAAGCCTGACAGTGTGACTTTCATTGCTGTCCTGACAGGATGCAGTCACTCTGGGCTCGTTGATGAAGCGATTACATTCTTTAATTCCATGGAGAGCAACTATGGGATTACACCATTAGTTGAGCATTATACATGCCTCATAGATGCACTGGGGCGAGCTAGCCGTTTTGCTGAAGTTGAGGCTGTGATAGATAAAATGCCATACAAGGATGATCCTATACTGTGGTAAGTTCTTCTAGCTGCATGTGTTGTACATCACAATGCTGAGTTGGGGGAATTTGCTGCCAAGCATCTGTTCCACCTTGATCCAAAGAATCCATCACCTTATGTGCTTCTATCAAACATATATGCTACCTTGGGTCGACATGGTGATGCCTCAGCCGTTAGGGCACTTATGAGTAGTCGTGGTGTTGTGAAAGGCCGTGGATACAGCTGGGTGAATCACAAGGATGGTGCTCGTGCCTTTATGGTAGCTGATGATCTTGGATCGAATGTTGGAGAACCCACAATGTTCAGTGATAACGAGGACACTTCTGGGATGACACAAGTGCACCTACGCGAAACCTGTGCTGGATGATTTGGAATCTGGTGCTGCTGCTGCCATATTCACAGAAATCTTAAGCTAATATTAGCTGAATCCAGCAGGCTCACTCTAGTGCAATTTACTTGGGAGCCTCAGGTTTCACTCTTGTTTAGATACATTAGACCTCAATTTACAAGAATTTGCCTGATTTAGATACAAAATAGTGAAATACGTTGATCATGATACTAATCTGTATGGTAAATACAATGTTTACAATGGTGAATAAAATCAGTCGGTGTTGTTTTCAAGCATATGTTCCTTGAATATTAACGTTAGTAGTTAGTATATGTCAACCATAAGTTTGATGCTGACAGTGGGGTCACGACTCACAGGAATTGGCAACACTTTATGTCCTGCTTTACATGTCCCCTTTCATCTCTTTTTGTGACAGGACAACATAAAACATATTGCACATTTCTCGTCCATATAATATTCGCCTTTATTTAGTGCAAAAGCTTGTTACAACATAATGTCATCTTGCTGACAATCTAAACTGAATGGTCCAAGATGCTCAAAGTGTATTAGTCTTTTCAGAGCTTGTGAGTTTTAACAAGCAGGAGCGGTGACTTTTGGGTAATCAGAGTCTGATTGTGCTTCCCATTCTGCCCAAGATCCATCATAAACTGGAACATCATGCTTTCCAATCCTGTAGAGCCCCTGTAAAAAGAGATATTATTAGGGATTGCTTTGCTAGTGCCTGGTAAATCCAAGATGAATAGGGAAGATTCCAGACCAGAGCAAGTGTGCAGGCAGTCACACCAGATCCGCAAGTGACAACAATGGGTTGGTCTAGGGAAATTCCTGAAGAAACACCAAATACACCATACTGTTATTGCTTGGCAAACTTTTCAGAATTTCTGTACATGATCCCTAAGAAATACTCAATTTCTAAAAGATCTGAAATGTTAAATTATCGGTATTCTTGCTCTACTTCTCATATTTGAAATTTGGAAAAATTGTTTCAGATTATTAAAATGAGTTGCAACGGAATGGAGACCTGCTTGCTGAAACTTTTGCCGCAGCTCATCTGCAGAGAGAAGGTTTGGTGCAGCATCAAACATCTGGGATGAAGTCAAACATCATCATTTCTTAGCAATTGATGGTTATCCAACTATCATATGATGTACTGAATCTTTGAATCATACCAACCTCAGGGAATGGAACACAGATGCTTCCTGGTCTATGTCCACTTCTTACCCTTTTCCGTGGTTCTGGTGCTACACCATTAAATCTGCGAATTTGAATGTGGGTAATTTTCTTCAGAACAAGAAGAAACCACAGGCAACTTAGGAAGAGGGGTCAATAACAAACAAATGCCATCAGCTGCCAATGCATATAATGCATCTTTTTAACAATTAGTTTGAGAATTAGCAGATTCACAAATGGTGAAATATATTTTCATCTATACATCTAACAGTTTAATGTAATTCATTTGAATTCAGAGTGAGGGCGGAGTCTTGCTTGAACTGGAGCGTTGTGTTTACTAACCTAAGTTTGTACTTGCAAATCATATTCAGTTAGCATCAGAATTTCTAGTTGCTATAGTTTGTGTAACTAAATATGTTACCTGCCCTTTGCTCTGGCATCTATTTGTTAGTAAGTCTTAGCAGTGACATTATGTGCAACCTGTTGCATGAATCAAACAGCTCAATTTGCATGGGAATAACATTAATGTTTCACTTAGTGATGATCTTCATAGCTCCTTTTTGAGTTAATTATATTTACAGAATTCGGAGTTGATCCTATTACTCCAGAGTTGATCAAATTTATGGAGTTCCACCAAATTTTTGAGGCATCAATGTAAAATTAAAGAAAGCAAAAGAGTTCATATGACCAGCAGACTGATACATATTTCAATCTAAGCATGCAAGGCTAATACTTTCAGGTAAAAAAAGTTACTAGCCTTTTCTAGTGTCCAGAATAGATTAGGCTAAAATTCAGTCTGAAATGTGATTGTATTTGTCTGCACGGACAAAAAAAAATGTAATTATCCAATAAGCAAAAAAATATTTAGTAATTATATGGACAGCATCATTTTAGCTCACCTGTTCACCATTATAAACCCTTTCGACAACCTTATTTGCAGCATTTGATTTTAGAACTGCATCATCAGGGCGCATTTTACACATTGAACCTAGAAGCTCGCCACTGAGGTAAACCACCGTCTAATACCCAGACTTTCTTATGTCCAAACACTCTAAACATCCTAAACATCTTGAAGGAAATCATGTTAGTTAAGTAAAACAATCAGATCACTCTTATATCAAAGAAAATAGTATCCTTGACAAGGTCGTCATTAATTTTGATCACTTTTTATATTATCAGCACAACTGAATAGCAAGTTTCTACTGGTTTCATCATTTTGATGAAGTGGATACTAGAACAGACTTCTGCTTACCACCAAACACAAGGTGCACTGAAGAATCCCTTTCCATCATAAACAATAACTTTATTCTGGTTTTTTATACCCAGCTCAGAAATTGTTGCTGCAAAAGCCTCTTCTGATGGCAACATGTGTGGTAACTGAAACAATATCATAGGGTAAACATATTATGCTTTAGGAAAAGAAAACAAGCTCTATATTACTACTATATTGCGAAACTAATTGAAAGAATCAGTCTCCAGTTGGTGGCAAAATCTAACTTTAAGTACATGAGATTTGCAAAGCTGTATGAACCACAACCACCTTAGGAAATCCTTGTTGTTTATCTACTTCAACTAAAATAATGGGGAAAAATGAGGATGTAAGGTATATCCAGAAATATTTCTCACATCAGTTGTCCGATCAACTATGCCATCTAAGTCGAAGAATAGCACACCAGGGATGTGTGCCACCTGAAGATATAAGAACACTTTTGCTCCAACAATTGTGTCAAAAAGGAAAATGAGACACGTTACAGCTGATGCTGAAAACCTGATATTCTTCCCATGGATCCCTGTTCTCTACTGGCATGTACCAGGAAGCATCCAAAACCTAAAACAAGTTGTTAACTATCACAAACCACATCTGTCTCTAACTCTCTAATTCTTTCTGGAAGTAAGATCAAATTGACAAACAATCATACTGTTATGTTCTCCACATACCACTGACGCACAGGATAGAAGAAGTATCTTTGAACTTTTTGTTTATGAAGGAAGCATTATTTAAGTATCTCTGAACTGAATGTGAACATGCAAACTAGATGACTTTTTTTTACCTTGACATCAGGCATTCCTAGGTGCTCGTGCTCCTAGGTGCTCGTGCAGTCACTGAGCAGAAACAACCGGATCATCCTACGCCATTACAAACCAGTGGGCAAGCCAAGAGACCTAGGTCGCCGGAGTGGATTAGCTAAAAAACGAAGCATGCAGGTGAGATTCCCAAGCTAAAGGATAGCCTCCGCTCCAAGAAGAAGAAAAGAGGGAGAATAAACCAAGCTGCCATATAGGCTAAGATTGGAGCTGACCTTATTGATTCGGATTCCTGCGGCCCTGCGGGAGAGCGCCTACGGGAGAGGAAGGGGAGCAGCGAGAGAGGCGGACGGGGATGGGTGGAGCAGACGAACTAATTTGGACTAGTTAGGTAGCCACGCCAAGGAATTATTTAAATATAATTAATAATTATATATATATAAATATACTCCAACCCTCTCTAAATATATGTCGTTCTCGCATCTCGAGAAACAACTTTAACTAAATAATATATATATAAATATTAATATTTATAATACATAATTAATATCATTTTGATAGATATTTGAATCTAGTTTCTCAATAAATTTATTTGAAGAAATGTTGAACGTATGTTCTTCTAATCCAGTCAATTTTTGGCACGAAAACCAATGACTATAGTTAATTGGGGACGAGGGAGTATAAGTAAATGGTTTATTTGCCTCGGATTGATGCTGCGAGAGTGAACTGTGTGCTCAAGTTCTGTGTGCCCATGTTTGTGTGCTGATAAAGTGATAATTATGCAAACCGATCAATGGCGTCATTAGTCCCGGTATACGGCCGCCTTGCCCACAGAACACATAGCAGTTATGCTTATGCAGACGACAGCACAAGCCAACAACAACATGGAACTGCATATCATGTCCTTTCAGTTATATAAGTACCTGTGCAAATACAGCTTTCTAACTCATACATGACAGCTACAAATCTTGTAGATTTCCAACTCAGAGTTCACCAAAAAAAAATCACAGTTTTACAGCTATAGCAGAACCAAATATGTGCCCAAACGTTCCCACAAAAAAATATGTGCCCAAACACTCCCGAAGAAGCTATGCGCCTAGCAACAGAGCAGATACGCTTCATAATTTTCCTGCATTCTTCCTATGAATCATTCAAGTAAAGAGTCTTCAGTCATTGCAATTTCTTCACCTGAAATTTGAACTCATGCCCATGTTTCAGTCGCAGTTGATCATCTCCTTAATTGTTTTTGGAAGCCGTCGCAAATGGAAGTACAAGGCTGGGGCACTTGTTCATGTTTCAGATCTCAAAGCAGCAGTTAGAACTGTTATAAGAGCATTCCTTATATTTATTCCAACAACAAGGTTTGGATACAGATGAAGGTGCTGATGCTTAAATCATGTTCTCATTCCATGCTTAAAAGCCTTCATCCATTTGTACAGTTTGTTGAACCTATCCATGCATCCTATTGTATTGATTGATGATACCCTAAGCTTCCATCTTTCTCCTCACGATACCAGTGAAGAAATCAAAGCTGCAAACAAATGGTACTATGTCAAATGCCATTCTTGACAAAGAATAGTTCTTGATAGAACATACTATTACATGTTGAGAACATATATAGGATGAGAAGCATACAGAATATGGTACACATACGAAGTAATGATATATAGAACAAAAAAAAATTAATGGATGAAGGCAATACCTGTTGCCATCTGGGTGTAACTCATAGCTTTTGTTATCTTCGCCAATAGCGTATAAGTACCCAGTTGGTGTTAACCCCTAGAAACGATTAATACCATTATTAGGTAAGTGAAAATATCAATTCAACCATAACAGTTCTGTTTTGTGCTAACCTAGATGGTGACGACACTGCCTGACTTGCTTTCATGTGCATCTTGTACGACAACTCTCTGGACACTACATAACAATGAAAAGTGCAAATCTCTTTCACATATGGTAGCACATACCAAGGATAGACCATATTATCTTGCAAGCACTCTCTTCAAATATTTACGATGAACACTTAAAATCCAAGTGGTAGTAAATTTAGTTCAGAGCAAAACTTCATAATAAGGTCCAATGAACATGTATATATTGAGATAATAGTCCATACCTATGAAGCCATGAGTTATAGTATTGCTCCTCAAGAGCCTGAAATCCTGCATTGGAATTTGAGGATGTTAAGTACACAACTTTACCAACAACAACAAAGCCTTTTAGTCCCAAGCAAGTTGGGGCAGGCTAGAGTTGAAAAAATAATTACAGTCAAGTTTAAAACATGTTTTGTCAGCATCTAAATCAGTAATAGGAAAATAATCAATCTCTACAGCAAACACAAAATTATCATTGAATCCATTGTCAGGAAAGGAACCAACTCTGCATATACATCAACAGCCACGATTCTAATAAGGATGTGGTCATGTACTGCAAAAATGGGGGGAAATGAAATCCAAAGGACCTTGGTTCAAGAAGATCTCGAATAGATTTTCAAATTTATTGAAGAAGTATGCCAGTATGTCTTCTCGTTTCAATATGGGTGACGTAGGATTTGCCTCTTGAAGTGCAGCATTCAAGCATGTGGCAGGCTTCGCATTGTCAACATTTAAACCAACACCTGATTAAGACCAAAGGAATCCCATCCTTGTCAAAGGAAAAAAAAGAGATTAAATGCTTAGAATCAGCAAAATTGGAAAATGCATGTTTTACCGGTACAAATATTGTAGACTTTGGGTTCATAAGATGAGGTACATAGAATGCCACCAACTTTTAATCCTTTCAGATAGAGATCATTAGGCCACTTTATCCTCACATCAAGTTCTGGTAGTCCCTGAGTTTTATCACAAAGGCAGATTGAAATGGTAACTGAGGTAGTTAGCCTAATGAAAATAGGGGACTGACAATACAATCAATAAGCAGCAAACATGGGTACACTGAATTATAACCTAACCTTGGCACGGCATAGTTCCTTGATAGCTTCGGTAATAGAAAGGCAAACAACATATTGCATAAGGGGCAACTTCCGTGCATCCTGCATCTGTGATGTGAAAGAGAACATGAGACAGTCTGGTGGCGATTCCCACACATTCTTTGAACGGCCTGCATGATTCATGAACAAAGATTAAATTTGTTACCTCTCAATAGCACATAGTGCGTACTAAAATTATGTGATTACAAAGATCAAAGAAAAAAATGAAATGCATGTATGATCTGGTTTAGTCAACTAGTTAAGAATGTGTTAAACCAATGAATTTTAATTGCCACAAAAAGGTAGAATCAATTAAAACAGTTATTTTGATAAAGAGGTGTCACCCTACAGCCAGATTCCACTTGTGTTCACTAAGACTGCATTTTCAAGCAATTGATCTTAAAGATTACACAGCATTCAGCAGATAGTTTCATCATCTTATCAATGATATCATAATAAGTTGAAGAGACCATCAATCTCGCCTAAAAAAACTCGATAACTTCGTAATCCAAGTTGCAATTCATGAGGTCCAAAACACAGGCTCCTTTAGGAAGCAAGGGGGAGCAAAACCCATGGATGGAAAACCCCCCAAAGAATTAAGATAATAACTAAAATGATATCCCCATGGATTTTCCACTCCGGCAAAAGTTCGGGATCCCGGAAGAATTGAAGTTTCCAAATTAGGCCTACGGAAAAAAGCAAGCCCCTAATGATACGCACCTCTCCCTTTGAACTGCACGTCGGCAACGCACACAGCGCCCACCGGTAGCTTTGCAAAGTTCCTACGAACACGAGCTGACGGCAAGTCAAACAGAGTAAAATAAGATCAAACGAAAACCCAATCCCCAGGCGCGAAGCCAGACATCGCACTCACCACGCGATGAGATCCTACGTGGAACCAATTCTGGGCGTCCAGAGCATCCACCTCCCGAACCGGCGCGCCCGGAGCGCGCTCATATACGCGGCGGCGTCGAAGCCCGCGCCCTCGTAGGCGAGCGTGACAGCGACCTCACCGACAGGCTCGCCCTCCCCTAGGGCGACGGAACCGGCCGCGGAGGCCAGCAGCTCCTGCTCCTGGCTGACTTGTCGTACGCCACGAGCGTGGTGGCTGTTCCGGCGGCCGCGGACATGGACAAGCCGGCTGGTGGGTGGTGGCGGGAAGCGGACAGGTAGCGGCGGAGCACGACGGCGGCGAGTACGGCCCCGACGGTGGCAGCGGCCGCGGCCACGGCTGCGGTGGTTGATGGTGGCGGGAGGCGCACGGGGAACGGCATTGTTGTCGCTGTTGGTTTGGTAGTTTGGTGTGCTTTGTTTCCTCCGTCACTTAGTTTTTTTTTTTCAGTGTAAGTGGGCTGTGGAGCCCGACTCCGAGACATGCACAGGATTGATACTTGTGGGCTGGGAGAGTGGGCTCCAATGCTGAAGATATTGGGCTGGATCGGGTCCGTTAGTTCAAAGTCGTGATGGAGTGGAGCACTTAAGAGCAAGTACGTATATTTCTTTTTGACAAGGAAAGTACGTTTTTTAAATAACTAGCAAAAAGGGCCGGAACAGTATATACAATTTATCGTTCGCTTACCTATATAACCTTCAGCATGTAGATTCCTTCCACGACGATGACGTAAAGTGTTTCAATTCATCTATAAAAATCACACTATATACCTAGATAACTCGAAAACATCTGCTTCTCCTAGCTTTAACTTACTCTAATAGGCTTATGTGTGAGCAAAGGTCCGATTTAAGTATGTTTTAGAGAGTTTTACATGTAGAGCTATTTTTTTGAAATGGGTTACTGTTCCTGCTAACTCCAATGATAGTTGTTCCGGTGGCGGAGCTCGTCGATTTTGATGCCTAGGGCCACTTCCAAAGCCTATATACCGCCTACGCGAAGGCTTCCATCGGGTCTACTGCAAAACTATCTTATAAATGTATAAGTTTATACTTAAATCCACGATATAATTCATGAAAACATGAAAGTTGTTAAAAAATAACTAATGATGTTTGGTTCGCAGAAAGTTGGGTTTTTGGCACTAATGGTATAATTGGCATTGGAGCATGGGGGAGGATTTTAATATCTTGATCCTCCTCCTTGTACAACCCTGTTGACTTAATCAATTACTCATTCATGGAGTTTATAGATAGAGAAGAACATGGGAATGGATTCGAGGATGAGGGAACTGCAAGTTACTAGAGCTCAAAAGCCTAAGACAGGCAGACAAGCCACAGTGCCATATAGGAGGCCGGACCCGGACAGGCGAACAACAGAGAGCAGACAGCGCGACGGAGATGCCGGGTCAACGGCTTGCTGCTCGGTGCTCGTCGGCCATGACCAGACGTTCGGTGCGGGCGTGCGGCTGCACTGCTACAGGCTACGCCGCTGCGGCTGGTCAGGACCCCAGCGCCTCTGACCGCCGACCGCGGGCTGCGACAGGGACCAGGGGCCGAGTCACCGCGGTAGTCAGCAGGGGCAGGCCGCAAGCTTGCGGCAGGGGAGAGTCGCCATCGATGACCGGCGGGCGGCGCACAGAGAGCTGGAGACGGAGTCGATTCTCGATTGTGATGGGCGGAGAGCAGGAGACGGAGTCGATTGCGAGGGACGGGATCAGAGGAGTCGGGTGTCTGTGTCGGGTCGGGAGGAGTGAAACTTTGGCCCAACGCCTTGGGCCAAGCTAGAAATTTACATATAGTATAAGAGTTACTTTTGGGCCACACCTAGCTCTAGGCCCAAATCCGCCCATGTCTTGTTCGTGGAGCTGAAGGGGAAAACTGCTTCACTAAAATGGGGCCTGGATTGATGATGGAGCCCGGTCTGATCGCATGGAGTAAATCCATTTGTTTGACGGATCATGACGGATGAGGCAGGCGAATGTGGGCCATGCTTGCTCACATGCATTGCATGGATGGACGACGACAACGATGATTTGAGAGACGGACAGATGGATCGGTCATTCAGTCCAAGCTAGCAGCAAGCACCACCACATGCAGCAGCATTAATGTTGATCTCATCTGCGATGATCGATCAGGACATGCAGTTGTGACGACGATACTGGTAGTGTTCCTCGCTAGTCGGCCCTCAGTTAGAGTGGTGGTCATCAGATCAGCAGAGTTCATTTACAGCGTTGTCCGTGGCCGTGCGACTGTGCGAGCGAGTCAGTGACAGTGAGTGAGGGTAGGCGTGAGGCCCATCATCCCATGCATGCATGCGTAGTACTGTATGGCCTGACCACCGACGACTGGTGCTGTGGTTCGTCCACGAGGCCACCGCTGGCTCATGCCATGGTATGTAGCCGCCTTTTTGCCCATGCGTTTGACGATCGCAGCAGTTGACTACTACATCAAACATTTAGGGTTTACCGAAACCCATGAATCTAGAAACCGACATATGAAGGCAGCTCCAAGCCTACAAACCAAGATCGAAGATTAACCCCAAGATAACAGCAAGGGTTTCTAAAATGCAAATTAAAACGAGCAGCTATTGTTAGGTTTACAACTGAAATCACAGCCTTAGAATAACAGATATTAGTGGGTGAAACTAAAATCACAGCCTCAGAAGAAGTTGAACGGATAGCTATATACAATTATTATTGGGTGTAGGCCTACCCACACACAAAAAACAGCAATTACGGCCAAACTTTCACCATATTCGTAACACACTAACAAGACAAGCGCTCCCCATCAAATTGGCTCGAGCTCGACCACCCCTGAGAAGAAGTGTACATGCCGTTCCACAATCTGCAAATTTACCGGTGCTCACATGTAGAGATGCCAAAACCCTAAATAATTTCTGTTGACAACAAAATTTGGTTCGAGATAAGGAAGCCATAAGATCATAAACTTATCAAGGGAAAGTCGAGATATTCAGCAAGATCGGCTAACTAAATTGCCATCAACTTGACATCATCATTTCAAGCGAATGGGCCCCATCGGTAGGAACGACAGGATATGAAGCGAGAAGACGCGTCGGACTTCATAGAAAGAAAAGATTGAGGTCCAAGTTATCATAATTTAGGGAGCTTTGTTTCTTTTCCAAGTTTTGTGGTCGGTCTTATTCGACTAGGACTTGTAGTCAAGCCTCGGGTATAAATATTGAATCCTGACTATTTTAACAGATATCTCAGCGATCAATCAAAAACCAGTACCTTTACTTTTTGGCTTACGCCACCCCCCTAAGAGTAGGAGTAGAGTAGATTTCAGCGAGTTCTTCGGCAAGCAGGGTTGCCATCGGTAAAGTCTGACCTTCGGTTTGTCTGTGAGTATCCATCACAACTTATATTTTGTTTGTAAGGCTGCATCGGTTAGGTCTGACCTCTTACAAGCTTGGTATAAGTTAGTCATCGCCAGTTAATAGTAAGGTTACATTAGTCCGGCTCGTATCTCTTATTATTACCGATACAAGTTACCCTCGATTCTTATCAAAATTTGTACGGTTGCATCAGTCCGGCTCATATCTCATACAAATTTTGATACGGATTAGTTATCGGCTAAATCTATTAAGATCGGTAGGGTTTCCTTGTTGTTTTTAATAGATTTGCTAGTTATCGATATTGTTATGATTAGTTTCTTACTATTTGTAACAAAATCACCCTTTGCCCAATAAAGATTGAAATGGATCGACTTTATGTCTCTTCAAATCATCGTCTTATTGCTTTTTCCCATTTACGTCTTGTCGGTGCGAAAAGTGACCGATAAGTAAATATTTATAGTTTTGTCATGCGTTGTGATCGGATGTGACCTAGCACTCAATGACATAGGATTTATACTGGTTCAGGCAACATGCCCTATGCCAGTTTTGGTCGGTCGGTGACTTTATTTCTGAGCCCAGATGCTCAAAGTTTGCTGTGGGATTACAAACGAGTAGGAATAAGAAGGGGGTTGTTAAAGACACGGTCGGACTCTAAACCAAAGGGTCAAGAGTGACGGGGACTCTAATGTGAACTAAGTATTGGAGCGTATGCTCTGTGTAGCTTTAGAGTTCTAGAGCTATTGAGGTCCGAATAATCAGCCAGAGATAGCGTCCTCTAGAGAGGAGAGAGAGCATCCCCTTTTATAGTTGAAGGGGATGGCCTTACAAGTCAGAGAGAGAGAGAATGGATACGTGTGCCACCTAGTCTTGTTGCCCATGCTATTGGGTATGAGACGGTCGTCGGTGCCCACAATAATGTTTATGTCAGACGCATGTGGCAGGTTTTACCGTGTTCGCCTGGTGTGGCAAATGTCGGCGCCTATAATACTGTAAGGCAAATGTCGACGCCCACAACACTGTTTGGGTTCTGACACGCCTGGAAGGTTGCATAGTACCCATCTGGCATGACCTGGTGGTACTATCCTGTAGGTGTGTAGGGTATGGCAGGGTACGGTCCTCGGTATTATGGTTGACTTGAGCGCCTTACCCTATCTGCTCCGCCTAATCCTTGGGTCCTTACCGAGTGGGCGTCCCCGGTCGATCGTTCCTAGTCGGCTTCGACCGTGTCGGTCGGGGATGAATCACGAGCGGAGGCCCGGTGTATCCCCGGTCGGAAAAGGATGTCGGAGTCAGACTGTGTCCCCACCTTAGCCAGGCCTTCCGATCGGGGATCGGGTCATTTCCCTTGCCTATCATTATGTATCTGGGCCGGCCTAGAAGGTGCGTGTTGTCGCGACACCGTCTGCTGGGCCGAGAGTTTTGTAGGGGAGTGGGTCCATTGAGGACCCTGGGTTTATGAACCCAACAAGAGCCCCTGAGCCCTTTTGGGACTTCTGTGAAGTCATGAAGGGGTTGTTTATACTCGTTTTATGAGAGCACTAGGTGGGTGTAAGATTTGTGGGTCACCGTCGAACAAGACAGACTGCCAACCCAAGCATCGGGCGCGGTCGAGCGCCAACCCAAACGTCGAGCGCGATCGAGCACTGAAAGCATCTAGGCCCCTTGTTGGGTTTCGGTGATTAATGACAATACAAGATTACTATGACTAACGTGTGTTTTGCAGAGGCAATTAAGTTAGGTCATGGTAATGGAGATCAATTGGGCATTCAAAGTGGTCATGCCCCTTCGATGGAAATCGTTTCGGTTTTCAAAGGACGGACGACAAGGTTAAGGATGACTAGTTCTAAGTGTCGATTGGAGTTGGAGAGACACTTAGAGTAGTTTAGGACTTTGTTTTTCCTTTAGCCATACTATTAAGGGGGGTATGGACGAGTAGCTTGACCTAGATGAGTCTAGTGAGTTAGGTGTGGTGCACACTTGTCAAAACTAGCACTAGGTAGCTCCTACATATGCCTAAGATCCTATGAAGCAAACTTCATTCACATATGATCAAGAGTTGGAAGTGAGTGGAGGGTCAAATGCTGACCGGACGCTGACTCCGGTGCGACCGGACGCTGGCCGTAGGGTCCGGTCAGTTCATTTGACCAAGGAGATTGCGTCTGGCGTGACCAGACGCTGAGTGGTCAAGTGACCGGACACTGAGGTCCAGCGTCCGGTCGACTCCAGTAAGGTTCTAGAAGAGAATATCAATGACCGGACCCTGGGGGTTCAGCGTCCGGTCGAGTATAGTAAGGTTCCAGTGAGGGTTTAATGCGACCGGACGCATCCGGTCAGTGATGATCGGATGCTGCCAGCGTCCGGTCAACACTTAAACATTGGTGTGCGGGTTGAACTGATCGGAGCGTCCGGTCAACATGATCGGAGTGTCCGGTCACCCCGCAGAGGCACATAACGGTTCATTTTTCAGGCTGTCTTATAAATAGAAGCTCCACTCATGTGTGGAGTTACTTTTGCTCATTCCAACAGCTAAGAAACACGTTTGTGAGTGCCAAGAAGAGCAAGGTCCTAGTGAGGTGATTGTGATTTGAGAATCCAAGAGAGTAGCCTCATTAGTGAATCAAGAGTAGCAAAGTGTGCATCCACCATTCTCATTAGGCTTCGCGTGGTCAAGTGAGAGGTCGTGCTTGTTACTCTTGGTGATCGCCATCACCTAGATGGCTTGGTGGTGATTGTGAGCTTGGTGATCACCCGACGGAGCTTGTGGGTGACCCAACTCGAGTTGTGAGCGGTTGTGGGTGATTCACCACGACGGAGTGTCGAAGAATCAACCCGTAAAGAGCACTTGATCCTTGCACGGATCAAGGGGGAGCTACACCCTTGCACGGGTGCTCCAACGAGGACTAGTGGGGAGTGGCAACTCTCCGATACCTCGGCAAAACATCACCGCGTTCCTCTCTCTCTATTTACTTTGAGCAATTCAATACTTGTTTTTACATTCATAGAATTGCCATGCTAGAGTAAGTTTGGAACAAAGGTTGCAAGTCCTTTGTGCATTAGATTAATAGAAACACTTTTCTAGGCACAAGGGGTTAATTGGGCTAACCGTAGGATTTAATTATTGCAAGAAAATTTAGAATTAGCCCAATTCACCCCCCTCTTGGGCATCTTGATCCTTTCAATTGGTATCGGAGCCTCGTGCTCATGTTTTTAAGCTTAATCGCTTAGAGCAAGATGTCTCACGGGGATGGACATCCTCCTATCTTTGAGGGAGATGACTTTCCATATTGGAAAATTCGCATGGAGGCGTACTTAGAAGCTCTAGACGTTGGTATACTTAGAGCCGCCTCACAAGGCTTCCCAAAACCTCAGGATGCTACTAACTTACAAGGCGATGAGGTTAATTATGAAAAGTGGAATGCAAAGGCTCAGAACACCATCTTTAGAGGCCTTTGTAAAGATGTGTTCAACCGCGTAAGGAACCACAAAGACGCCCATGCACTATGGTCGGACATTTGTGCGCTCCATGAGGGAACCAAGAGTGAGCGTGAGGAACGCTATCATCTTGTAATTGAAAAGCTAAATTCATTTGAGATGCTTCCCAAAGAATGTGCTAATGAGATGTATTCACGTTTAAATGTTCTTGTAGAGGAAGTCAATGGGCTTGGACTTACTCAAATGTCACCATCCGACATTGTGAGAAAGATCTTGAGTGTCCTCCCCATTGACAAATATGGGCATATTGTGACCGTGCTACATCAAGGTGATCTTTCCGCTGCTACACCAACACAAATCTTGGGAAAGATCAATGCTCATGAGATGTACATGCACATCACGCCACAAGATGGCTCATCCTCTACCAAGAAGAAAGAGAAGGACTTAGCATTCAAAGCTAGCCAAGATAAGGGCAAAGCAAGACTTGAGTATGAGAGCTCAAGTGATGAAGAAGATGAAGATGAAAATCTTGCTCTCATGGTGAAGAAAGCCGCCAAGATGCTAAAGAAGCTAAACAAGAGTGGCATCAAGTTTGATGGCAAGAAGAAGAAGTTCTTCACAAGCTCTAGAAGGAAGCCAATCTCCGAAATGGATTGCTTCAATTGTGGTGAACTTGGTCATCTAGCACATCAATGCACCAAGCCCAAGAAAGACAAGTTCAAGAACAAGAACAAGGGCAAGAAAGATGACTCAAGTAACGAAGATGAAGATGAGAAGAAGAAGAACAAGCCATACAAGAAGAGAGATGGCAAAAAAAGGGACTTCCACAAGAAGAAGAGTGGAAAGGCCTACATCATCGGTGATTGGCTCACGGACATTGATTCATCTAGTGGATCATCCGATGATGATAGTGAAAATAAGAAGGTAGCCGCTATTGCTATTGATCTTTCATCTTCACCACCACCATCGCCATCATCCTCTACACACCTATGCCTTATGGCCAAGGGTGAACGCAAGGTAACTAATAATGATGATAGTAGTGATGATGAGCAAGCTAGTGATGATGATAGCGATAGCAATGATGATGATTCACCTTCATATGATGATCTTGTCAAAATACTAAGACAATACACTAAGATCATTAGAAAGAGTAGAGCTAAAAATGAAAAGCTTGATGCTAAAAATGATTCACTCTTAGCTAAATGCGATACATTGGAAAAGGCTAATGTTGAGCTTAAAGAAATAAATGATGCTATATCATCCAAACTCAAGGAGCTCAAATCTTCTAAGAAAGAGCTTAAAGATAAACATGATAAACTTGAGTGGGTGCACAATGAGCTCATCACTAGCCACAACAAGCTAAAAGATGAATATACAACTCTAAAGATCAATTATGATACTCTTGTTATTGCTCAAGAATTTTTACCAAATGAGCCACATGATGCTACTAACCATGTTGTTAAGATTGATATAGCTACATCATGTGATGATTTAATTGATGAGAGCATTGAGCAAGGATCTAGTAGCAAAGGCAAGAAAGTGGTTGAGTGCAATGACTATGATGAATATGTCAAGCTCAAGAATGAAAATGAAAAGCTCATGAAAGATCTTGAAGAGATGAAAAGCCACAACACCATTGTGCTAGAAACTCTTGATCATGATGAAGAGTTGATCCTTGAGAATGATAAGCTCAAAGAAGAGAACAAGAAGCTCAAGGAAGAGAACAAGAAGCTCAAGATGGAGAAAGAGCATCTTAAGATGGGATTGAGCAAGTTTGCAAGAGGCAAGCATCTCCAAAGTGAGCTACTCATGAACACTGTCATGAAGATGGATAGAAGTGGCATTGGATATGTGGCAAGTGTAGAGAAGAAGAAGGCTCAAGTTCAACAACAACAATCAAAGCCAAAGCCAAAGCTAAAGAGATGTTTTGAGTGTGGACAAGAAGGCCACTTTGCTCATGAGTGCCAAACTCCACCGCCACAACCCTTGCCCAAGCATGCTAGACCCTTTGCCTTCAATACTCACTACATGCTTAGAAAGGATTCTAGTGGAAAGATGAAAGTCATGTTCTTATGACCCCTAACAAGAATAGACCTAAGAAGATTTGGGTGGCTAAGTCACTTGTTGAGAAGGTGAAGGGCCCTCAACAAGTTTGGGTTCCTAAATCTTGAATCTCTTGTGTGTAGGTGAACTACAAGACCGGTGGAAGTCATTGGGTTATTGATAGTGGTTGCACTCAACATATGACCGGTGATCCTCGTATGTTCACCTCACTAGATGAAGAGGTAGATGGATAAGAGAGAATAACATTTGGAGATAACTCAAAGGGCAAGGTTAAAGGATTGGGCAAAGTGGCAATATCAAATGATCATTCCATCTCCAACGTGCTTTATGTTGCTTCATTGAGCTTCAACTTGCTATCCGTTGGACAATTGTGTGATCTTGGCTTCCAATGCTTGTTCACCGAGAAGGAGGTTGTTGTATCCAACGTAGATTATAATCAAGTGATATTCAATGGATTTAGATACAACAACTTATATCTAGTGGACTTCACCTCCGAAGATGCAAATTTGAAGACTTGCCTATTCACCAAAACAACACTTGGGTGGCTATGGCATAGAAGACTTGCTCATGTTGGGATGAGCTCACTCAAGAAGCTTATGAAGAATGATTTGGTGAGAGGGTTGAAGGATGTGAAGTTTGAAAAGGACAAGCTTTGTAGTGCATGTCAAGCCGGCAAGCAAGTTGCAAATACTCATCCAACCAAAGCTTTCATGTCAACCACACGAGTGCTAGAACTCCTTCACATGGATTTATTTGGACCAACAACATATAAGAGTTTGGGAGGAAACCTTTATTGTCTTGTGATTGTTGATGACTATTCAAGGTATACATGGGTATTCTTCCTTCATGACAAATCCGAAGTTGCATCTTGCTTCAAGAAGTTGCCAAGAGAGCTCAAAATGAATTTGAAGTGAAGCTCAAAAAGATTAGAAGTGACAATAGGAAAGAATTTGACAACACAAACATTGAAGCCTATTGTGATGAAGTTGGAATCAAACATGAAGTCTTCGCAACTTATACTCCTCAACAAAATGGTGTAGTTGAGAGGAAGAACTAGACATTGATCACTCTTGCAAGAACAATGCTTGATGAGTACAACACCCCCGAAGCTCTATGGGCGAAAGCAATCAACACCGTATGCTATGCATCCAACCACCTATTCCTTCAAAAGTTCCTTGGTAAGACACCTTATGAGTTGCTCAATGGGAAGAAGCCGGACGTCTCCTTCTTTAGGGTGTTTAGTTGCAAATGCTACATCTACAAAAAGAGGCAACACCTAGGGAAGTTCCAAAGACATTGTGATATTGGCTTTCTTGTTGGTTACTCATCAAAGTCCAAAGCATATAGAGTATTTAATCATGCCACTGGCTTGGTTGAAGAAACATATGATGTGGAATTTGATGAATCTAACGGCTCCCAAGGAGCACATGAGAATCTTGATGATGTAGGTGATGAACCATTGAGGGAGGCTATGAAGAATATTCCGGTGGGAGACATCAAGCCAAAAGATGATGAAGATGATGTACAAGTCATTGATCAACCTTCTTCATCAAGTGTGCCACAAGATGGTGAAAAAGATGAGAGAGTAGAAAATGAAGATACTCATGTCTCACATGAGCAAATGGTGGTACAAGCACAAGATGTTGATGCTCCACAACCTCCACCTCAAGTGGTCAATAGAAGAAATACACCTCTCCTACAAGATCATCCACAAGATCTCATCATAGGGAGTCCATCAAAGGGTGTAATGACTTAATCTCAAAAAACTTGCTTCATTTATTGCTCATCACTCTTTTGTCTCTTGCTATGAGCCTACCAAGGTAGAAGAAGCTCTTAAAGATCTGGATTGGATCAATGCCATGCATGAAGAGTGGAACAACTTCACTCGCAATGAAGTTTGGACTCTTGAAGAGCGACCAAAATGTGCAAGAGTCATAGGAACAAAGTGGGTGTTCCACAACAAGCAAGATGATCAAGGTGTTGTTGTGAGGAACAAGGCAAGACTAGTTGCAAAGGGGTTCTCCCAAGTTAAAGGTTTGGATTTTGGAGAGACCTTTGCACCGGTTGCAAGATTAAAAGCCATCCGTATCCTACTTGCATATGCATCACATCATGAAATGAAACTATATCAAATGGATGCAAAAAGTGCTTTTTAAATGGCTTTATTAATGAACTAGTCTATGTTGATCAACCTCCCGGGTTTGAAGACCCTAGATATCCTAATCATGTTTATAGGCTGTCCAAGGCACTATATGGGCTTAAGCAAGCCCCAAGAGCTTGGTATGAGCGCCTTCGGGACTTCCTCATTGAGAAGGGCTTCACCATTGGGAAGGTCGACACCACACTATTCACCAAGAAGCTTGATGGGCATATCTTCATTTGTCAAGTATATGTTGATGATATCATCTTTGGATCATCAAATGAAGACTCATGCAAAGAATTTGGTGAATTGATGTCAAAGGAGTTCGAGATGTCAATGATTGGTGAGCTTATATTCTTTCTTGGTTTTCAAAGTCAAGCAAGTGAAAGAAGGCATCTTCATCTCTCAAGAGAAATACACAAAAGATCTTCTCAAGAGATTCAAGATGGATGAATGTAAGCCAATCAAGACACCAATGCCTAACAATGGACATCTTGACCTAGATGAGGGAGGTAACCCGGTTGATCAAACTCTCTACCGTTCCATGATTGGTAGCTTATTATATTTAACCGCATCTAGGCCCGACATCATGTTTAGTGTGTGTATGTGTGCTAGATTTTAAGCTAATCCTAAGGAAACACATTTAATTGCCGTAAAAAGAATCCTTAGGTATCTTAAGCACACACCAAGCATTGGCCTATGGTATCCCAAAGGAGCTATATTTAAACTAGTTGGATATTCCGATTCGGATTATGCCGGTTGCAAAGTTGATAGCAAAAGCACATCCGGAGGGTGCCATTTGCTTGGTAGATCACTTGTGTCTTGGTCCTCCAAGAAACAAAATAGTGTGGCTTTGTCTACCACCGAAGCGGAATACATTGCCGCGGGTGCTTGTTGTGCACAAATATTATACATGAAACAAGCTTTGCTAGACTATGATGTAGTTCTAGAAAAGATACCTCTTTTGTGCGACAATGAAAGTGCGGTAAAACTTGCAAATAATCCGGTTCAACACTCTCGCACCAAGCACATAGATATCCGCCATCACTTTCTAAGAGATCATGTTGCTAAAAATGATATATCACTAGAAGGTGTAAGAACTGAAGATCAATTAGCGGATATCTTCACTAAACCACTAGATGAGGCTACATTTTGTAGATTGCGGAATGAGCTCAATGTGCTTGATTTTAGCAACTTCACTAAAAATTGAGCTTGTGTTGTCCCTTGCATTGCATTGTAATATACAACATGTTTAACGCTTTATAATGCATATAGGGCTTGTCTAACATGGTTAACATAACCGCCGAAAAGCATGTGAAGAAGCTTAACCTTGGATCAAACTTGACAAGCAACTAGATTTACTTACAAGTATTGCATATGCATGAATGTTGTTTTGTCGTTTTGTTCCATTTGCCCTCTTAATGCCTATTTTCTTAAAAAGAATTATAGCCTAAGGCAAAATAATTTGAAAATATGAGGGTTTGAGAGAGGTCACTCACATCAGTCCCAATTGGTGTTTATTTGGATCTTAATTGAGTTGGGACTTGATTGGGAATAGGCAGCGCGGAGGAACATTGAAGATTTGCTAGAAAAGAGTGACCGGACGCTGCACCGGACTCTGTAGTCTAGCATCCGGTCAATTCACGGGAGGTGAACTCGCTGCGAAGGAGTGACCGGACTCTGTCTTTCAGCATCCGGTCAGAAGACGTCTCAGCGTCCGGTTGTGTGAAGAAGACGAAGGCTAAGTTGACCGGACTCTAGATGCGTCCGGTCGGTGTCCATCGGACGCGTCCGGTCGCGATTCCAGAGGAATTGGACCTCTCTGGAATCGACCAGACGCTGGGTAGTAGCGTCCGGTCGCTACCACCGGAGCATCCGGTCAGTAGATTTCGTGCGGCTTTAGAACTCTTTCTTTGATTCCTTTTTCTGATCCGCTAGGGGCCACTATATATTGTCGCGTGCTCTTGACCTAACCTATCCATCGTCATCACCGTTGAAGGGTCGAGATGGTGGACTAGAGGGGGGTGAATAGTCTTTTCTAAAATTAATCGCGTCGGCTAACCGAAACAAGTGCGGAATTATAACTATCGGTCTAGCCAAGACTACACCCCTCTATCTATGTTCTCTAGCACCTTCCAAAGATACTAATCAAGCAACAAAGGTGCCGGGCTAGCTAGAGCTCACCTAACCAATTCTAGGAGCAAAGTTACACAAACCTATGCCACTAGTACTTTAAGCAACAAGGGAGCTCCTACACATGCTAGTAAGCAAAAGCACAAAGCTAACTAAGCTCACTAGCAATGCTCAATAACAAGGCAACCAATGCCTAATTAGAGAGCGCAAAAACTTAGCTACACAAACTAAGCAATGTGACTAACAAGGTTACTAAAACCAAATTAGCCACGCAAGGGAGCTACTTCTATGCTACACAAGCAAGAAGGTAATTAGCAAGCTACACAAGCTATCTAATTACAAGAGCAACTACACAAGCTTAATATGTATAAAAGTAATTGCAAGCTTGTGTAATGGGGATGCAAACCAACGGGAAGAATAAGGTTGACACGATGATTTTTCTCCCGAGGTTCACGTGTTTGCCAATACGCTAGTCCCCGTTGTGTCGACCGCTCACTTGGTGGTTCGGCGGCTAATTAGCATCACCCGGTAAGCCCACACATCGGGCGCCGCAAGAACCTACCCCTTGAGTGAGGGTAGCTCAATGACACGCTTTACTAGAGTTGCTCTTCACGGCTCCCACGGGGCGAGCACAATGCCCCTCACAAGCACTTCTCCGGAGCACCGCACAAGATTCTTGCGGGCTTCAACGGAGACCACCACCAAGCCATCTAGGAGGTGGCAACCTCCAAGAGTAATAAGCACCACCGGCTTGCAACTCGATCACCTAGTGCCACTTGATGCAACCTCACGATGCAATCGCACTAGAATCGCTCACTCACACAATCGAATGATCACTATCAAGTATATGTGTGATGGAGGGCTCCCAAGCACTCACAAGCATGGACACTAAGTCCCCTTAGGTGCTCCACACTTGCCATGGCCGAAGGCCACTTCTATTTATAGCCCCAAGGGCTAAACTAGCCATTACCCCTTCACTGGGCAAAAAGTCGGGCCAACCGGACGCTCCGGTCGTGTTGATTGGACGCTGGACCTCAGCGTCCGGTCGCCCACAGACGACCACGTGTCCCGATTCCAACGGTCACTTGACTGGACCAGACGCAGCAGCTTCAACTGACCGGATGCTGGACCTCAGCATCCGGTCGTTTCCAGTAAGGTACCGACCTCGACCGGACGTGTCCGGTCACACTTGATCGGACGTAGCCCAGCGTCCGGTCACACTCCAGCTTCTGCGTCACCGTACGTCAGCCTGACCGGACGCACCCTGCCAGCGTCCGGTGCTTTCAGACCCAGCATCTGGTCAGTTGACCGACGCCAGCGTCTTCGCGATCAACACGTTTTCACTTCTAACTTCTTCACCCTTGCTCCAATGTGCCAACCACAAGAATTTGCATCCGGCGCAATAGAAAATAGGCATTCCATTGTCCCAAAAGCGTCGAAACCCATCTGAACCCTGCAAACACCACCTCCTTTATAAATGTGCCAACACCACCATGTGTATGTGTGTTAGCTTTTCACAATCATTTCCCAAAGGATGTTAGCCACTCAACTTGCCACGCCACTCGCTCCTAGCGACGATGCAAAGTTAGATCACTCGAGTGGCACTAAATGACTGATATGCAAACAAGTTTGCCCCTCTTGATAGTACAGCCATCTATCCTAAACCCAGTCATATACTTCTCTACACACCTATGACCGGTGAAATGAAATGCCCTAGGTTATACCTTTGCCTTGCGCATTCCATTCCATCTCCTCCAATGTTGATGCAACACATGCACCAACACGATCAACAATGATATGATCCACTTCATATCATCACATGATCATATTGGTTTATCGATCTTGACTTTACTTGCTCTTCACCGTTGCTATCGTCCATCGGCGCCAAGTCTTGCTCAAGCTTCACCGCCACGCGGTCCATCACTCCAAAGCCTTTGACTTGCCCTTCACGCATGCAATCGGTCCATCAAGCCAAGTCTTGTCTTGATCTTCTCCACCTTGATCACATGACTCAATGTCATGTCTCATGTGCATTTAAGCTCCTTTATCATCACATGTGTGAGCTTTGCAACATCTCCAAGCCATTTTCACCTCCATGGCATATGTTGCTCACACACATGTACCTGTGGACTAATCACCTGTGTATCTCACATAAACACAATTAGTCCACCTAGGTTGTCACTCAATTACCAAAACCAAACAAGGACCTTTCAACCGTACACCTGTGCCCCAAGCCGAACGCCATCGTGCACGCCCCTACCCTAGCCGCCAGCCCGCGCGCACGCCGCTGCCAGCCCATGCGCACGCCACCGCCAGCCCGCGCGCACGCCGCCGCCTGCTCCCGCGCCGCCCGCGCCTCCCAGTGCCATGCCATGCCCTAGCCTCCACAAGCCTCACCAGCGCCGCCCTCCACCAAGCCAAGCTCCACCACAGCCGGACTTGCGCCGCCACGCCCTTGCTGCACTCCACCAGCGCTGGTAAGGCCTTACTCTAACGTTGTCGTGCCCTAACCCGCACTGCTATTACAAGCATTGACTTCAAATTGCAACCAGGGCCATCGATTCATCGCGAACCCTAACCCTAGCGGTCCCGGTGATCCCCCTCGTGATGCTTCTCTCCTTTTCTTTGGATCGTTAGTTCGTCAGTGAGTCGGTGCCGTTGAGGTGTTAGTTGCAGTTGACAGTTAACTTGGAGCCAAGCTCGCGAGTACGGATCGAGGCCAAGCCTCGAAAGTGCCAGTGGACAGTTGATCTTGTCAGTGGTAGTGGTTCTAGTTAGATCAGATGGCTCGCACCAATAATGTTGGTGGTGGTCTAGGAGATGAGGATCGAAGGCCCCTGCCTCGCCAGCCTACAGGACCTAAAGGCAAGGCGACGAAGAAGACTGCATCAAAGAAGCGCAAGTACCCTGATGCAGAGATAGCGAGAGTAGCTGCAGTCGCTGAGGCCGCAAAGCGTGCCGAGAGAGGAGGTGCCCACAGTGGTGTGCAGGGTAGACTTGAGCGCATTGAGCGTCTTCATGGTAGTCTAGCTGGGACTATCATGATGGCTGGACGACGTCTTCCCATTATGGATCCTCAGCCACAGGGGGAGTCACGGCAGGAGCCACAGTAGCAGCCCTCACCAGCAGAGCCAATAGAGCAGACTTAGGAGGGCTAGCAGACTGAGGAGGCCAAGGAGACCGAGCAGGCACCCTAGCCGCAGCTATGCCGCTCTGGTCGTACCCATGTTCCAGCCTCACCGAGGCCAGCTGCTCAGCGTAGGGGATCATGTCCACCGCCTAGACCATAGGGTCCACCTCCAGTGACCCACCTTGACTTGAGGGCCGCCATGGCCAAGCAGGTTCAGCAGCTTTGGTTTGTAGAGTTTCATGTATGGTTTCCTCCGAGGAGGGATGAGAGAGCATCTGATGGATTCTACACACCGCTCCAGGAAGACTTCTATAATGCATACCTGAACAGTGGGGCAGTTTTTAGATCTCAGCGGGTTTGCAGCATTGAGGCTATAGTCGTAGTTGCTGGAGAGCATATTCGCCCCTACCTTGCATATCTGCCAGGGCTGACAGATTTGATTGGACGGACTGGAGTATATGTTCCATCTTGGGTTCATCAGTTTTATGCTTCTCTCTATATTGACCCGCACCATAGATATATTCACTTTGCATTCAGAGGCAGAGACTATCGACTGACGAGTTAGAGGGTCAGGGAGATACTGAGGCTACAGGAACAGCCCGTCAGGTTACATGAGGTCTGTTATGGACAGACAGAGCCTCCCAGGCGTCCTCATGGTGGTTTGGTGCCCCCTACAGATCTTGTGTGCCATTGCTTTAAGGGGCCATTTGGTGAGGGGTCGAGGAGGAACCCCAGTGACCTTACTCCTACAACTAGAGTTCTAGAGGCTATCATAAGAAGGACACTACTTCCTAGGATGGGATACAAAGAGGCCTTGACTCGCCTCTAGCTTTGGCTCCTCAACGCCCTGATGTAGCAGACGGTATTTGATATTTGGGACCTCCTATCAGAGATGGAGGATACTATAGCTGAGGGCTTCAAGGGTCATAGGCAGCTTCCATATGCACATTGGATCACATTCCTTATACTCAAGGCTGTGCAAGTTAGGTCACCAGAGATGGTTGCAGAGTACAGAGGTGCCACCACCGAGTTTCCTGCCTATAACATGGCACAGAGGATCAGGCATAGCACACCATAGGCACCCAGTCAGCCTCGCCATTGTCCAGATATACCAGAGTCTATAGCTCAGCATGACAAGATCATTAGAGGCATAGCAGCTACTGAGGAGGAGCAACTTGAGGCTCAGGAGGAGAGGAGCGAGTCTAGTGATAGTTCGGATGACGACTACCTACCTATTCCTCATATGCCTCCATGCAGACATGATGCAGAGGCCGGCAGTTCTAGGTCAGCTCCACCTACCCTGCAGACGGACCCCGCTTTGATTGCTATCCTTGAGCGGATGCAGCAGGATCAGGCTAGATAGGCTCAGGAGACCGCTGCCAACTTTGCAATGTTTCAGGCTCATCAGGACAAGTTCCAGCAACAATAGCAGGTCCTCCAACAGTAGCAGTAGCAGGTGCATTAGCAGTAGTTACTCATGCAGCAGCAGCTATTGGGATTCATGCAGCATGTAGTGATAGCCATTGGGGCCCCACAGCCACAGCTTTCGCCCCAGATTGGCTAGCCTACTACCACTATGACGACTCCAGCAGTACAACCCAGTGGGCTTCAGAGTCAAGGATAGCCTCCAGCTCTGTTTGCTTCACCGACAGCACAGGTGTCCCAGTGGTTATCTTCACCAGTGGTTGCCCTGCGTTTCACACCACTTCAGACGGGCTTCACACCGGATTAGTCATCCTCACTATTTGTGCCTGACATGTCAGTCTCTAGGAGTCTTGGAGCATCTTTTAGCGAGTTGATAGGGATGCCTACACCGCCACATATGCATGCCCTAGGTCCTTCTACAGCAGCTCCTGTCGCCGTGACTACTCAGAGGCTCTCGTCTTCTGTTGCATCTTCAGATCCTACGATAGACATACCAGCAGCATCACAGGCTGTACCTGCCCTAGCTCAGACCCAGACCGCTTTAGCGACGCTTCCAGCCATAGAGGGTCAGTCAGTACAGAGCTCCAGGTCAGATGATGATGGCGCCCAGTTTCAGCTTGCTCCTCGTACCTCAGCGCCCGGCTCGTCCACTGCAGCCCCGCCGACCGACCCTTAGGTTTTGGTGTTTGATGCTAAAGGGGGAGAGGGTTCGAGTATGTAGACTTAGGGGAAGCGACTTTTAGGGGGAGCCTAGTTAGCTATTAGTCTATTATATACATTTGGAGTTTTATTTGTGTGATACACTATTACTATTATGCATTCGTGTATTCACCTTCATGCATACTATTATATCTATGTGATAGTGATATCTACATAATTGTGATATATGACATGTGTGCTCTCTACTTTGAATTATTTATATGTCATATCACTTGTGTTATGCTCATTTGCTTTTGCTTCCGCGCTTTACTCCGATGCAAATGAGCTTTATTACTTGTACTCATGCTTATTTCATATCCTTTGAGTACATCGTGTTGGCTTGGGTCATATAAGCTTGCCTAACTATTTTGTTCTTATTGACAAAAGCTTATATGCACCAAGCATGTCAAAAAAAACCTCACCCTTTCACATACTCATGGTGGTATTGTCATCAATCGCCAAAAAGGGGGAGATTGAAAGCATCTAGGCCCCTTGTTGGGTTTCAGTGATTAATGACAATACAAGATTACTATGACTAACGTGTGTTTTGTAGAGGCAATTAAGTTAGGTCATGGTAATGGAGATCAATTGGGCAATCAAAGTGGTCATGCCCCTTCGATGGAAATCGTTTCGATTTTCAAAGGACGGACGACAAGGTTAAGGATGACTAGTTCTAAGTGTCGATTGGAGTTGGAGAGACACTTAGAGTAGTTTAGGACTTTGTTTTCCCTTTGGCCATACTATTAAGGGGGGTATGGACGAGTAGCTTAACCTAGATGAATCTAGTGAGTTAGGTGTGGTGCACACTTGTCAAACTAGCACTAGGTAGCTCCTACATATGTATAAGATCCTATGGAGCAAACTTCATTCACATATGATCGAGAGTTGGAAGTGAATGGAGGGTCAAATGCTGACCGGACGCTGGCCACAGGGTCCGGTCAGTTCATTTGACCAAGGAGATTGCGTCTGGCGCGACCGGACGCTGAGTGGTCAAGTGACCAGACGCTGAGGTCCAGCGTCCGGTCGACTCCAGTAAGGTTCCAGAAGAGAATATCTACGACCGGATGCGTCCGGTCAGTACTGACCGGACTCTGGGGGTTCAGCGTCCGGTCGAGTACAGTAAGGTTCCAGTGAGGGTTTAATGCGACCGGACGCGTCCGGTCAGTGATGATCGAACGCTGCCAGCGTCCGGTCAACACTTAAACACTGGTGTGCGGGTTGAACTGACTAGAGCATCCGGTCACCCCGTAGAGGCACATAATGGTTTGTTTTTCAGGCTGCCTTATAAATAGAAGCTCCACTCATGTGTGGAGTTACTTTTGCTCATTCCAACAGCTGAGAAACACGTTTGTGAGTGCCAAGAAGAACAAGGTCCTAGTGAGGTGATTGTGATTTGAGAATCCAAGAGAGTAGCCTCATTAGTGAATCAAGAGTAGCAAAGTGTGCATCCACCGTTCTCATTAGGCTTCGCGTGGTCAAGTGAGAGTTCGTGCTTGTTACTCTTGGTGATCGCCATCACCTAGACGGCTTGGTGGTGATCACCCGGCAGAGCTTGTGGGTGACCCAACTCGAGTTGTGAGCAGTTGTGGGTGATTCACCGCGATGGGGTGTCGAAGAATCAACCCATAAAGAGCACTTGATCCTTGTGCGGATCGAGGGGGAGCTACACCCTTGCACAGGTGCTCCAACGAGGACTAGTGGGGAGTGGCGACTCTCTGATACCTCGGCAAAACATCACCGCGTTCCTCTCTCTCTATTTACTTTGAGCATTTACTTTGAGCATTTACTTTGAGCAATTCAATACTTGTTTTTACATTCATAGAATTGCCATGCTAGAGTAAGTTTGGAACATAGGTTGCAAGTCCTTTGTGCATTAGATTAATAGAAACACTTTTCTAGGCACAAGGGGTTAATTGGGCTAACTGTAGGATTTAATTATTGCAAGAAAATTTAGAATTAGCCCAATTCACCCCCCCTCTTGGGCATCTTGATCCGTTCAAGCACCAACCCAAACCGTCGGGCGTGGCCGAGGGGTCGGGTGAGACGGAGTCGCCAACCCAAGTGTCGAGGCATAGCGGAGCGCGAACAAGGAGTCGGGCGAGGCAGAGCGCCAACCCGAAGCATCGGGCATCGACGCTAGCGTCGGGCATGGCCGAGGGGTTGGGCGAGATAGAGTCACCAACCCAAGTGTCGGGAGCAGCCGAGGGGTTAGGCGAGATGGAGTCGCCAACCCAAGTGTCAGGCTCCAACCGAGGGATCAGGCTAGACGGAGTCGCCAATTCACCAACCCAAGCATCAGGAGTGACCAAGGGGTCAGGCGAGACAGAGTCATCAAGTCACCAACCCAAGCGTTGGGAGCGATCAAGGGGTTGGGCGAGATGGAGTCGCCAACCCAAGTGTTAGGAGCAGCCGAGGGGTCAGGCGAGACGGAGTCGCCAACCCAAGCGTCGGGCGTGGTCGAGGGGTCGGTCTTGTTTCGTGCATTAACCCATCCACGGTTTCCGCAACCAGAGGGGTTGAGCTAACATCGCTTGCCTCGATGGCTCAAGTGATGCGCTCGGTGAGCTTAATAATAGGTACATTTGAGTGGAATCTGGGTCTTTCGTTCGTAATAGGGTTGGTATAGCCCTCATGTGGCAATCCACTACTCCTTAACCCACCTCCTGGCAGATGCCCGAGCGGTTCTAGAGATCGACTTAGGTGGCCCGCTGGCCTCCCCCCCGATGGAGATTCTATGGGTATGGCTCAAGGTTACGATCGAACAAGAAGGTCCAGATGACCCTGTCCGCTTCAGAGCGGATCGGGCAAGAGTCACTAGGGCTCATCTACGCTTTTCTCCCTTGGCTCTGTTTGACATGAGGTGGCCTCGAGCCCTTCGCGGGCTAGCCTTCAAACCCCGGTCGATCGTCGCTCATATCGAAAGAGGCGACTACCGCTTTGTGACGCAACGCAAAGCGTTGTGATGCAACAATTGCATATGCAATGCTTGGATGTATGGGATGAATGTATGGATGAATGTATGAATGTATGCTTGAAAATGGATGAATGAATGATCATGCAACAAAAAACAAAAAGGGATTTTGGTAAAGTTACCTCGATGGCTGGAGTGACAGGTTCGGGGAGCTCTTTATCAGATATGTCTGAATGGAACCCAGGTCCATTGTTCGTGATGGAGTTGGTATAACCTGCATGAGGCATCCCGCTGCTCCTTACCTATCTCTCGACAGTCGATCGAGCCGTCTGATCAACTTGGGTGACCTGTTGGTCTCTCCTCGATGGAGATTTTGTTGGTGAGCCCTTCCAAATCCCTCCCGAGAAGGCAGAGGATCATTTACGTGTAGTTGCACCTTATTTCCCATGCTCGGGTTGCGGTAGTGGTGGGCCCTGCTCAGGCCATGTCCCACTAACCGGGTGATGTTTCATCGGGCAGGGCGCATCCCATCAGTCTGGGCCACGTCCCGCTGCACGCTTTTTCGCAATAAATAGGGGGGGAAAGGAGAGTTTTTTCCTCCCATTCTTTCGCCTTCCTTCAACCACCGCCATTCCTCCCTCACCCCTTTTGCCAAATCTGTTCATGCGCCACAATAGTTTCTAGGAGAGAGGAGAGTAGAGTGAGGGAGAAGACTCAAAGATTCATTCGTGAATCCAAGGCGCGTTGTCAAATTGGAGGCCTTCCAACATGGATGAGGAGGTGCTGGCCGCCTTCGCCGAGAAGGGGCTGCTCCAGTCGAAGGAGGTGGTGCGTTGGAGGGCTCCTACACTAGGAGAAATTGTTCCACAACCCTAGGCCGTTGAGGTTCTCCTTCCTCGCCTTCCACAAGCATGGGCTTGGGTACCCTGCGCACTTGTTCCTATGTAGGCTCCTCAATGAGTGGGGCCTGGAGCTACAACACCTCAATGCAACTGGGGTGATGCACATCGCTGGCTTCATCACCATTTGTGAGGCCTTCCTTAGGATGAAGCCACACATGGACCTCCTCTGGTGGATCTTCAGCGGGCAAGCCCTGTCCGAGGGGAAGCCGCCCAGAATCACACTAGTTAGGGGATTCGCCTTGTAGAAGAAACTGAAGCTAAAGAAACCGAAGTCGTCGGTCCCCTACCCTGCATACTGGCCCTATGACTCCAACCGGGGGTGGCATGGTGAGTGGTTCTACATCAGGAACCCGACAGAAGCTCCATTCTCGACGTTCACTGGAAGAGGGCTGGAGAGGAGGGAAAGCTGGTCGTGGGGCCTCACCGGTCGGCAGAACAAGCTGGAGGTTGTCGAGATGGTGCTTCAAAGGCTTGTGTAGTTTGGCCTCAATAGGTTGCGGGTCTTCCACACCTTCTTCTGCCATCGGGTCACCCCATTGGCAGAGAGAAGGTGGCTGATGTGGGAGTACTCTGGCCTGATGGATCCTAACCGCACGTCGCCGGAGGAGTTGCCAAAGGATGAAGTCTAGAGTCGACTTGATTGGGTGCTGCAACTAAGGGATAAAGACTTCCTCGAAGGGATGCTAGGACCTCTTCATGCCATGAAGCTGTCCAATCTGGTATGTACCCTTTTCCTGTGACCTTATCCTCCTTGTTTTGATGTTTTGATTGATTTTGAGTTGTCCATTTCGAAGGGACTCTCAGGCTATAAATCCTGACCGTATCTTCTGAGAGGGCCAGAGGGCACGGCTTGGCAAGCTGCCCAGAGGGAGGTGGCACTTGCTAAGAAGAAAAAGAAAGTTGAGAAGGTCCAGAGGAGGTTCAAAAAGGAGAAGGAAATCAGCCGGCAGGTCTAGGGGGGGTGAGAGCCAGAGCGACATGGAGGCAGTGCTCGAGTTGGAGGAGCCCATGGAGATAGGTGGCAACACGAGTGCCTCCAAGGACGAAGGAGACAGGGGAGCTATCAGGACCTCAGTGGAGCACCATGAGCCTGCGGCCGCATCCATCGGTAGCAGGCGTGAAACAGGGACGTGCGACGACGTTCCTAAGTCAAGGAAGCGCGTTGCGAGCAAAAACACCGCTGTCGAATGAGAGGCGAAGCAAGCGCGGTCGCTGCACCCTTTGGAGGCGTCGTTGGCTTCACGCCCCCCTGCTCCGAGTGTGGTGGAGCACACTAGTCGGTTAGGGGGACATGATCATTCCGCTGCATCTTCGGGATCGGCACGTGTGCGCGACCCCCAATGAGGAGACGCCCCGCCAGTTGCTCCGGTGGGTTCGCCACGAGCTGGCGGTCGTGGCCATTCACGGGCTAATCAGGGATTGGCCAGGTTGGCTCCTCCCTCGGTCGATACGAGGGGGCATGGGTTGTGACCTGCGAGCGGTCCTCGTCCGATCGGCTTGCCGTTAGCTGGTCGGGGCTTCAAGGTTCTGCCACTTTCATCTAGGTAAGCATTCATGCTCGCTCCTATTCTCATTGTAGAGTTTTGGAGTGTGACTAACCCGCACTTGTTTGACAACAGCCAGGGGCTAGCGGGACTAGGAGTCTCCCCACCTCCCATGCGAGAAGAGTGGAGACCCAGCCTGCAACGAGTCATGATGAGTGGCGAAGGAAGCAGGCTAGTGGTGGCGCGACCTTCCTTACTGGGGGTTGGATCTTCCCGACCAGTTGTGAGCACTGCGGTGGTGGTGATGGCGGCGATCCCCATGGTGATGGTGGAGGTTGGGTCAGAGGTAACCCTCGCGATCCCTCCCCCAACAGTTGTGGAGGAGGAGAGGAGGGAAACTAGGCTCCCTGCCTCACCCGGCGGAGGAGCGCACGGTTCACCCTCCTGGTCAGAGCTAGAGGGGTCAGGAGGAGATGCGCCTAGGCCAAAGGTAGAACATCAACCTACAAGGCATGGAGTCTAGGTGGTGGAGATCCCCTTCTCTGGTGAGGAAAAACACCAGGGTGGAGCCGCTGGCCATCCCACCGTCCCAAGAGTCGGTGATGATCCAATCGTCGCATGATACAGGGATGGCTGGATCTTCCAGCGGGTCGGGGGTGACCCGTGAGCTGGTGTGGCCTTGCCCTAGTGAGCTAGGAAAGGCCCAGTTTGTCCTTTGTGATGAGGAGGAGGCAAAGCTCTGGCATCTGCTCGGGGAGAGAGGACTATCGATGGAGTCTGATCTCGCCATTACCAAGGCAAGGCTCAAGGAGGCCTTGGAGAGGGTTGAGCTCTTCCATCAGGTGGTGACAGTCGATCTGCCACGCGTTGTAGAGGTAGGTTCTCTGCATTTTTGGTGTTATCCTTGACTCCTTGGCCTTTCAATGGTTGTCTTAGCATGCCTGCTTCTTGTCTCACAGGATCTAGAGATGATGTCGATTTCTAAGTCCTAATTTCTTTGAGAGGAGCACGGTTGGATGGAGCATGAAGTGATGGTGTCATAGCGGGTTGACGAGCTCAGGCACCAGCTGGAGTCTGCCCACCGTGAGTCCCAAGACCGGGTGGTTGAGGCGATGGGAGCACGAACGGTAGAGCTACGTGTGGTCGAGCAGGCAACTTCTACCAAGTAGGAACTCGATGCGGCGAAGGTCCACTTGGTGCAGACCGAGGTGGAGCTTCAAAAGTCCTTGGAGGCTCTGGAGGTGGAGCGGAAGGCCTGGTCGAACACCAAACAAGAAGTAGTTGTGCTCTAGGAGCAGATGCTCGGGATAGAGGAGTCGAACGCTCGATTGCTCAAGATGGTGACCTGGTAAGAGGAAGGGCTCTCCATTCTCAAAAGCGCCCATCTTGGTATGTATCTGTTCTACCTTCGGTTGATGTCTTGATTTTTTCTTTCCTTTGCTTCTGAATTTTCGTCTTTTTCTAGAACTGGGTGGAAAGATCGGCTCTCTGGAGCAAGAGCTAGAGACGGCCAAAGCAGCAGCCGGTTGAGGTGTGGAGGCGCCAGCCTAGTCCCTTGAGGAGTGACACACTCTCAAGGGAGAGCTCGACCAGATTTGCAATGTCGCACAGGTGGTCATCTCCGAAGTGTTCGGGTTAGGACCGAGCACCAGTACGCCTGTCGTCTAGCTGGCGAAGGTCCCGAATGAAGTTTGGGAGCACATCTCCGATGGCATGTTCTACGAGACATCGGGAGTGCTGACCTCGGTGGCGACCGATCACCCCAATCTGGACATCGTGGCCATCTATAGAGGGTACGCCAATGGGTGGAGCGCAGATGAAATCCATGCACTGGGGGAGAGTTTGGTGCCATATGCACAGATGGTTGCCGAGCAAGTCTTCACATAGTGGGTGATGGAGGCTCGTCGTTCGAGCATGGCTAAAGACGTGCGCTGAGAAGATGTTGTCCAGCCTATGGAAGGAGTGGAGACTGGGTCGGAAGCGAGAGTCATCCCTCCTCTGACCGAGTCGAACGTCGTCCCAACCGGAAGTGAGCTGCCTTCATCCTCGTCGACTGTCCCATCGGTCGATGCCGCTGGGGGGCCATAGTAGAGTTTAGAGTAGAAATAGTCAGTACATGTAAAAGACAAGTTCGTGGGGGAGCCCCCGTGTGAACAGTTTTACATTCGTGAATATTTTGATTTTGGTTTGTGATAGAATCACTCATAAGAGGAAGCTTGTCCCATCCACCCTTGTTTTTACCCTAGCGTAGCTTTGTTTTTTGTCCTTTCTTTTTCGCACCTGTCCGTTGACCCGTAGGCTACAACCTTAAAAACCTGGGCATGGCCCGTGAGGCTCAGCTGCTCGTAACCGTAGGTCGTGGCGGGTGTGATCGGTTGGGAGTTTAAAACACAAGTTACGTAGTGTAATCAAAAGGAACAAAATGCCCTTCGTTTGGGTGACGCCCTTTTGTTTTGGCAAAAAAGTATTACTATATGATAGTAAAAAAGGGAGGGTGGTATCACTCCCCCGTGGATCCCCCAAGCGATCCAGGCTGAGAGTGCTCAGGCTAGGCGCTGTAGGAACAAACATTGAATGGAAGGAGAAAACGGTAAGACCGAGCTTTTGGGGCAGAAACAATATAACTGTTCGATGTTCCTTGTGTTGATGAGAACGTTGTTGTTGTTGTTGTTTAGCCGGTAGGCACCCAGTCAAATCACCTTGGTCACCGTGTAGGGTACTTCCCATGGTGGAGAGAGCTTATGTTTGTCCTTAGTGGAGTGGGCTCTCCTAAGTATGAGATCATCGACCTTGAGGATCCTCCCCATGATTTTTATTTCATGGTACCTACAGAGAGTTTGCTGGTAGCGAGCGGAGCGAATGATGGTTATCTCATGAGCTTCCTCAAGTAAATCGACCGCATCCTGCTAAGCCTCCGTGGCTCGGTCTCAGTCGAAGGCCTTCACTCTTGGGGCACCGTGATTGAGGTCAGAGGACAACACTGCTTCAGCTCCGTAGGCCAGGAAGAAAGGTGTGAACCCTGTGGATCTGTTCAGGGTCATTCTCTAGTTCTAGAGGATCGCTGGGACCTCTGCAACCCATCGCCCACCATACTTATTGAGTTGGTCGAAGATGCGAGCCTTAAGTCCTTAGAGGTCCATGCCATTGGTCCGCTCAACCTGACCATTAGTACGCGGATGTCTGACCAAGGCCCAATCGATCCTGATGTTGTATCCATCACAGAAGTCTAGGAACTTCTTTCTGGTGAAGTTTGTTCCATGGTTGGTGATGATACAGTTAGGAACACCAAACCAATAGATGATGTCGAGGAAGAACTTGACCGCCTCTTCTGAGTGGATATTTGTGATGGGCTTCGCCTCTATCCACTTGGTAAACTTGTCCACCGCTACAAGCAGGTGAGTGAAGCCGCCTGAGGCCTTTTTGAGGGGTCCGACCATGTCGAGGCCCCAAACCATGAATGGCCAGGTGATGGGGATGGTTTGAAGCTCCTGCATCGGCAAATGAGTTTGCCGAGCGTAGAACTAGCATCCCTCACATCTATGGACGACCGCCTCTGCATCTCATAGCATAGTGGGCCAGTAAAAACCTTGGTCAAAGGCTTGGCCGACCAGCGACCTTGGGGCCATGTGATGTCCACAGATTCCAGCGTGGACTTCGAGAAGAAGTTGTTTCCCTTAGTCAGTCGGGACACATTTCATGAGTACCCCCAACGGGCTCTGGTTGTAAAGTTCATCACCAATGGCAACGAACGTCTTGGCATGTCGAGCGATTCATCGTGCTTCAGTCCTTTTCGGTGGGAGAACCTCCTCGAGGAGGTAGGCGAGCAAAGGTGCTCTCTAGTCGACCGGATCGAGTGTCATCATGGTGATGTCGGTGGGTGATGTTGGCATGAAGGTGCCAAGGGTAGAGCCCCCGAGCACTTGGTCGGGGTCGGAGCACGTCGGGAGGTCGAAGCCCTCGAGTGCCAGATTGGTGTTGGAGTGCGTCTGAATCAGATCCTCCAGAACATGGGCAGACGACTCATGGAGATCATTAATGAAGACCTCATCTAGAGACGGAGCCCGCCTAGCCACCAATTTTATGAGGAAATCGGCGACATTGTTGTCCTTTCAGGGGACATGATGTAGTTCAATCCCTCGGAATCTATCCTCAAACCTGCACACCTGCTAATAGTATGTCACCAAAAGAGGGCTCTTGTTGGAGGACTCCTTCATGACTTGGTCGATGACCAACTCCGAGTCGCCGCAGACATATAGTCGCGTGGCGTCGAGCTCGACGGTGATGCATAATCCGCTGATGAGGGCCTCGTACTCCGCGGCGTTGTTTGAGGCTGAGAAATGGAGACAGATCACGTAGCAGATCCTGGTCCCATTCAAGGAGATCAGAATCACTCTAGCCCCTAAGCCGGGCGCCATGACCGAGCCATCAAAGTACATCTTTTAGTACTCATGGGTGACGTCTAGGGTTGGGAGCTAAACCTCTGTCCATTCGGCGATGAAGTCGGTGAGAGCCTAAGACTTAATAGCAGTGCGAGCAATATACCTGATGTCATGGCCCATGAGCTCGAGAGCCCACTTGGAGATTTGTCCCGCTACATCGCAATTGCGGACGATGTCTCCCAGTAGTTACAAAGTGACGACCATAACTTCGTGGTCGGTGAAGTAGTGCATGAGATTCCGAGTTGCCATCAGCACGGCGTATAGAAGCTTCTAAACCTAGGGGTATCAAACCTTGGTGTCCATGAGTACCTCACCGATGAAGTATACTGGTCACTGGACCTTCAGGGGGTGTCCTAGTTCCTCCCTCTCAACCACGAGGGTGGCACTCACAACATGGTTGCTTGCCATGATGTAGAGGAGGAGGGATTCTCCCCGTTCAGGAGCGATGAGAATTGGGGCCGATGTTAGTGATGCTTTGAGGCTTTTCAAAGCCAATTGTGCCTCCTCTATCTAGACGAATGCGACTGTCTTCTTAAGAAGTTTATAGAGAGGCATCCTCCGCTCGCCCAGTCGGGAGATGAACCGGCTCAGGGCGGCCAAACAGCCAGTGAGCCTCTGTACGCCCTTGACATTGCGTATAGGGCCCATGTTTGAGATGGCCATGATTTTTTGGAGTTTAGCTTCGATGCCGCGTTCGGACACTATGTATCCGAGTAGCTTCCCCTTTAGAACCCCAAAAACACATTTTTCAGGATTCAATTTGACGCTGAACCTTCAGAGGTTCGCAAATGTTGCGGACAAGTTTGCGATCAGGTCGCTGGCTTGAGCTGTTTTCACCAATATGTCATCTACATAGACGACGATTGTTGGTTTCGGCCGCTTGACTTGGTCAGGCTGGTCGAGTGGGTCGATTTGGTCGGCAAAGCACCGCTATATGCACCGTTGATAGGTGGCGCCTGCTTTCTTCAGACTGAAAGGCATGGTTACATAACAGTACGAACCATACGAGGTGATGAATGAAGTCGCGACCTGGTTAGACTCTTTCATCATGATCTGGTAGTAGCCAGAGTAGGCATCTAGAAAGGAGAGGATTTCGCATCCTGAGGTAGTGTCGATTATCTGGTCTATGCGTGGCAAAGGGAAATGGTCCTTTGGACACGCCTTGTTGAGGCCAGTATAATCAACACACATTCTCCATTTCCTAGTCTTCTTTTTAACAAGAACAAGATTGGCTAGCCAGTCAGAGTGGTATACCTCTTTGATGAATCCGGCTGCCAGGAGTTTGGCGATCTCCTCGCCTATGGCCCTATGCCTCTTGTTGTTAAAACAACACAGGCATTGCTTGGCGGGCTTTGAGCCCAGGACGAGGCGTAGTGCATGCTCAGCAACCACCCTTGGTATGCCTGGCATGTCAGAAGGTTTCCATACGAACACATCGCGATTGGCGCGTAGGAAGTCGGCGAGCTCGCTCTCCTATTTAGCCAAGAGCTTGGTCCTGATCTGCACCATCTTGGTCGGGTCGGTGGGGTCGATCCCCACCACCTTGGTTTCCTCGGTTGGGTCGAAGGCATCCGAGGAGGTCAGCTCGTTGCAGTTAGGGACTACTAGAGTCAACAAATTCCCGAGCTTTGGGAGCTCGGTGGAGTTGATGATAGTAGTGGCGAGCTCATAATGCTCATGGTCGTACGTATAGGCGTGCGAAAAGGTGCTACCCATGGTGATGACGTCATTTGGTCCTGGCATCTTCAACTTGAGGTAGATGTAGTTGGGGATGGCCATGAACTTGGCGTAGCATGGCCGCCCTAAGATGGTGTGGTAGGACCCTAGGAAGTCCACCACCTCGAAGGTCACCGAGCGGAAGTTGGCTTGGTCACCAAATGTGACAGGCAGGTCAATCTGCCCGAGCGGGTATGTCTGCGTCCCTAGGATCACGCCATGGAAGGGAGAGCTCACTGGACGGAGCTCCGACCGGGGGATGCGCATGGCGTCGAGGGTGTCGACGTAGAGGATGTTGAGGCCGCTGCCTCCGTCCATCAGCAACTTGGTGAGGTTTCTTGCGGACAATGGGGTCGATGATGAGCGGGTAGCGACCCAGTCGGGCGACATGGGAAGGATGGTCCCTCCGATCAAAAGTGATCGGGGAGTTCGACCAGCTAAGGAAAGAGGGGACGGCCGACTCGGCGGCGCAAGCCTCTCTATAGCGTACCTTGTGCTGGCACTTAGAGTGGATGGCGTCGGATCCCCCAAAGATCATGAGGCATTCCTTGGGGTTAGGGAAGCCATCATCATCCTTGCCTATCGTGCCTCCTTTCCTGGCCGCCTCCTCCTTGCCTTTCCCTTCCTTTAGCTTGCCGGCATGCCATAGAAAGCACTTGAGGAGCTCATAGTTCTTGTAGAGGTGCTTGATGGGGTAGGCGTGGTTGGTGCATGGACTCTCCATGAGCATGTCAAAGTGGTCGGGCTGGCCCTATGGGGGCTGCATGCCCACATGATCGGTCGCGGTGACCAAGGCTGGGTTGGCTGGTCAGTGTCGATTCTTCTTGTTCTTCTTGCCCCTTTGTGCGGAGGGGCCTTCACCTTGGTCCTCGCGCTTGGCCTTGCCCCTGTCTCGACCATCGCTGAAGACCACCCCTACCGCCTCCTCGCCGAAAGTGTGGTTTGTGGAGATGTCGAGCAAGTCACGGGTGGTCTAGGGCTTCACACGGCCGAGCCTATGGATCAAGGACTTGTCAGTTATCTCGGAGAGGAATACGCTGATGTTGTTCGTGTCGATGACATCAGGAAGGGAGTTGCATTGCTTCGAGAACCTATGGATGTAATCTCGTAGGGACTCGTTGGGCTCCTGCTGACAGCTCTTGAGGTCCTAGGAATTCCTAGGGCAGACATATGTCCCCTAGAAACTGTCGACGAAGACTATCTTGAGCTCTGCCCAGTCACGGATGCTATCGGGCGGAAGTAATTCGAGTCATGCTTGAACATGTTCCCCCAAATAGATGGGGAGGTACTGGATGATGAAGTGGTCATCATCCACTCCTCTGGCTCGGTAGGCGAGCTGGAAGTCTTCGAGCCATATATCGGGGTTGGTCTCCCCGGTGTATCTGGTGATGTTGGTGGGTGGTCGGAAGCGTTGTGGGAACGGTGCTCTCTAGATGGGACGACCAAAGGTTCGTGGCCCTAGGCCGTTTGGGCTTGGGCTATGGTTGTTTGGTCGGTAGCCATGCCTAGGGTGCGTGTCACCACACTCCTCGATGGTCAGGCTGAGATCCGCGCCGCCTGCTCTCACCGCCACTCGATAGACGTCATCGTCGTGCCGGGCATGGCGCCGATTATTGATGACGCCGCGAGCATCACGGTTTGGCCCAAGACGTTCGCGCATAGGTGGTCGGTGTGGAGCAGGCGCTGGGTTGGGCTGCGGTGTAGCCCTAGCCTCCTGCCCCACTCTCGGCAACTGTAGTGATGAGAGGATAGAGCGATTCGACTGGTGTGGCCCCAGTCCCTCGGTGGGGCATGAGACCATGAGCCAATGTCACGACGCGGAGCTCTCTGCCTACTGAACGGCGGTGGTCTTCACCAGCGCCCAGAGGTTCCGGTGGATTACCTATTTCTGCGGGTCCCTAGGCTCGGGGAGGTCGCGCAGAAGCATCGCAGCAGCAGCGATGTTTTGGCTAGCCTGAGCAAACTGAGGGGGATTGTTCCCTCCATCTTGGAAGTTACGCTGGACCTGACGGGCGCGACCCTGAGCACCACTCACTGGGTTATGCGCACGCGGCACAGCATGCTGTGCCAAGCATGACAGCGTAGGTGGTGGCTGACTCTGCCACCTTTGTCATAACTCCTCGTCGTGCTCCTACGCACGTGTGAGGGCCTTCGCACGAGGGTCCAGAGGGGTGTGAGTCTGTAGAGACTCCACTACCACCGGTGGCTGTCCTAGGGCGTCTGCCATAGCACACTCCCAGGACAAAGGGTGGCCAGGTGCCACGGCATCGTCGATGCTAGAGTCGTCGCTTTCGACCTCGTCATCCATGAGGTCATGAAAGGAGGCGGGAGCATAGCTCGCCATCCCCACAAATTCAGATGTGAGAGGGGATGGCGTTAGCATCCTTCGAAGCCCCCGTGCACACGCATCCATGGGGGACGTGAAGCCATAGGGGAACCAGTCGTACGGCGGTCGTGGTGAGGACAACGGGGTCCCTCTGGAGAGTCGGCAAAAGGTGTTAAATGATGAGTAAAGAACAACATGTACGTTACTCACCGTGGGGTTTGAGCACAGAATGGGTTCGTGGTGAAACGCGAGTGTCTCGACGCTGAGGTCATCGAGTGTCCTAAGGCCAGTGGAGAGCACTCCTTCTCCAATGGACGCTGGGATGAGTGCCTCCTCGTGGAGGCGCAATACGTCAAGCCGGTCGGCGACGAAGTCTAGACTCCCGAAGAGGAAAGTCTGGAGCGGCTAGAAGACGGGAGGAACCCACATCCCAACAAGTGGGAGCATGGAAAACTCCAACGAGCCAAGGCAAATTATATTGCCTGAGTCTGTCATGACAAAGATGGTGGAAAGGTGAGCCATCCGATGACCAAAAGCATGAACGCATGATGTCCTCCCCACAGACGGCGCCAACTATCGGTGCGAAAAGTGACCGATAAGTAAATATTTATAGTTTTGTCATGTGTTGTGATAGGATATGGCCTAGTACTCAATGACACAGGATTTATACTGGTTTAGGCAACGTGCCCTACGTCCAGTTTCGGTCGTTCGGTGACTTTATTCCTGAGCCTAGGTGCTCAAAGTTTGCTATGGGGTTACAAAAGAGTAGGAATAAGAAGGGGGTGTTAAAGGCTCGGTCGGACTCTGAACCGAAGGGACGAGAGTGATGGGGACTCTAACGTGCGCTAAGTATTAGAGCGTATGCTCTGTGTAACTTTAGAGTTCTAGAGCTATTGAGGTCCAAATAATCAGCCAGAGAGAGCGTCCTCTAGAGAGGAGAGAGCGCATCCCCTTTTATTGTTGAAGGGGATGGCCTTACAAGTCAAAGAGAGAGAGAATGGATACATGTG
The DNA here is from genome assembly GCF_019320115.1 of Miscanthus floridulus. Classification (NCBI taxonomy): domain Eukaryota; kingdom Viridiplantae; phylum Streptophyta; class Magnoliopsida; order Poales; family Poaceae; genus Miscanthus; species Miscanthus floridulus. Next base: position 96,054,155 of record NC_089595.1, read on the forward strand.
CCACCTAGTCTTGTTGCCCACGCTGTCAGGTACGAGACGGTTGGCGGCGGCCATAATACTATTTATGTCAGACACATGTGGCAGGTTTTACCGTGTTCGCTTGGTATGGAAAATGTCGGCGCCTACAATACTGTAAGGCAAATGTTGGTGCCCACAACACTGTTTGGGTTCTAACACTCCTAGAAGGTTGCATATGTATCTAGTCCGGACTAGAAGGCACACGTAGTCGTGACGCTGTCTGCTGGGCCGAGTCTTTTGTAGGGGAGTGGGTCCATTGGGGACCCTGGGTTTATGAACCCGGCACATCTCGTTTTGATGATGGTTTTGGTTAGTTTAGCCACTTTGATTCAATCTTGATCGAAGATAGCTTGTGGTCAGTACATGTTTAACCTTAAGCAAAGCTTGATAGTTGATAAAATCTGATCTAGAACTACTATTATGGCTACCATCGAATCTGGTCGACCCCCACTGTTAGCACTATAGATTGGAAATCGTTAAATAGTAAGTCTTGCTTATGGTCAAACATAGCCTCTCACTGCATGCTATGTCTGCATCAGATATTTAGCTGATGGCCTATGCTTCCACGATCGTAGGCATGTTTTCATGATTCTGTTGAGCATGCATAGATTCATATTCTTTGAAGGTTTAACCTTGTTATCTTTATCATGGTTGCATCGGTCCGGCTCGAACCCCACTGTTAGACATAGTAGATTAGATCTAATGAATGTATGAATTTATCCACGTTTAACTGGCTAAATGCTTGCATGTTACGAGTTTACTTTCATCGAAATCTATTTTAGCAGATGTCCTGTCCCTTTGAGAATATATTGGCTATTTACTTGCTTTTACTTGTTTTTGTCTTGGTAAAAAACTAGTATGTTTCTCATTGAATATGAATGCTTCCATGTCTACTTTTTACATCTTTTGCATGTTTTTGTGATCATTGGCTATTTAGATCTATACAATTGAGCAACTGATAACTGTCAATATGCTCGTTTTTACTTACCATGCATCATGAATATGCTGGATATCGACTCTCGAGTCGATAGCCTTATCTCGTCAGTTACTTAGCCGCACATTTAGAACTGTCTAGACAAACACCGGCATGTTCCACCTTAAATTACTGATCAATCTTGTCTCCTTGTCAATTGTAGGGTCAAATTGACTGGCACGCCCTAGGTCACGACCATTCGGTCTGGTATCCTCCTAAGTCTGAGGAGAGCTCGGAATATGCTCCATGCGGTTTCTCTCGGCTTGCTCCGCGTGCCGGTGGCGGGGATCGACCCTCACTTTTCATCGTTGAAAGCTCTAGTTTGGTTTTGGTAAATTGATGAAACCCTAAGTGCTAACCTAATTTATCTAAGTGATCATGAGATAGGTGGCACTATTCAAAGTGGCAGAGCAGTGATGAAGATCATGATGATGGTGTGACCATGGTGATGATCAAGTGTTTGGACTTGGAAAAGAAGAAAGAGAAAAAAAAAGCTCAAGGCAAATTTGAAATTTGATAGGAGCTTTTTGGTTTGGTGATCAAGACACTTAGCGAGTGTGATCACGTTTAGGATCGATAGCCATACTATTAAGAGGGGTGAAACTCGTATCGAAATGTGGTTATCAAAGTGCCATTAGATGCTATAAATCATTGCATATGCATTTAGATTCTAGTGAGTACTAACACCTTTGAAAATATTTGTGAAAATATGCTAACATATGTGCACAAAGTGATACACTTTATGGTTGGCACATTTGAGCAAGGGTGGAGAAGTTAGTGAAGTAAAGGAGGTGATTTTCAATGATTTTCAATGACCGGACACTGCTCTCGCAGTGACCGGACGCTCAGGTGGGTGAGTCCAGTCTCCGCTGACGCAACACGGAGGAGCTGACCAGAGAGGACCGGACGCTGAGCGTGTCAGGTCATGTTGGATCGAGCGCGTCAGGTCATGGTTTTGCCTCTCTAGAACCTCTCTGGAGTCGACCTGACGATGCACAGTGGTGGCGAGCTGCGCGTCCGGTCGTAGGGTGAAGGCTTGGGCACGCGCAGGCTAAAGTGAGCACCAGCGTGTTTGGTCTTGGACTGTGGTGCGTCCGGTCGTTCTTTAACACGCGCGAGGAAGCGAGTTGACCGTTAAAATTGTACGCGCGAGGTTGAACGCAGGGGACACATGGACGGCGATCGGTGACCATATGCTGGGGCTAGTCCGTCTGGTCGATCTGATAGGTGCATACGGTCGCCCCGAGTTGGGCTGCAGTGAGAGCCCAACAGCTCTATTTCGTGGAGGGTTCTATTTAAGCCACATGGCCGGCTCAAGCTCACTCTCTTGGCCATTGGCATTGACATAGCAATCTTATGAGCTTAGCCAAAGCCCTCCTACTCATCTCCATCATAGATTGATCATCTTTGTGAGATTGAGAGTGAATCCAAGTGCATTGCTTGAGTGATTGCATCTAGAGGCACTTAGTATTCGTGTTTCGCTGTGGATTTTGTTTGTTACTCTTGGTGGTTGCCGCCACCTAGATGGCTTGGTGCAGCGAGGATCGTCGAGCGGAGGAAGGTGCTTGTCCCCGACTCCGATCGTGGTGATTGTGAGGGGTTGTTGACCTTTCCCTGGCGGAGAGCTAAAATATACTCTAGTGGATTGCTCGTGGCTTGTGTGATCCTCATCTTGTGTTGGTTGTGCGACACCCTATTGAGGGTTTAGCGTGTGATGCCAATTAGCGCGTGAATCTCCAAATGAGTGTATCGCCAGAACGGGGAGTAGCTTGCCGCAAGCAAGTGAACCTCGGTGAAAAATCATTGTGTCATCTCTCGTCACCGGGACTCTATTGTAATTGATGGCTTCATCTTGTGATTGGCACACCTCTCTACACGGCGGTATAAACATCTCAACCACTTGTGTATTTATATTCATAGTGTAGCTAAGTTCTTTAGTGTAATTAGTTTTGAGAGCTAGCTTGTATCGTATCTAGTGGTTAGTGAGTCTCTTTAGTTAGTCATTGAGTGCTCACTAACTTAGTGTAGTGATAGCCTTTGCGTGCCTAGATATCATAGAGACTAGAATTATGGTAGGTGGCTTGCATTTTAGTAGGCTAGCACAACATTTGCTTTCGCTTCATAATTGTCTAACCATTTTATTTAGTGTTGTTGTAGAAATTTTTATAGGCTATTCACCCCCTCTAGCCATTAGGACCTTGCAGCCGTCGACGATTTCTAATTCTGTGGTTTTTTGCACACTGATATAAATAGGTACTCCCTTTGATTTTTTTTAAATAATCTTAGATCTGAGACAATCAAACCTTTTAAATTTAATTAAGGTTATTATAGGAAACAATATCAACATTTATGTCTCAAATGGATTATTATAAAACATATTTTTATAATGATTCAAATAATATTTACTATTTGATATCACAAATGTTAATATTTTTGGAACTTAGTTCAATCTAAAGGTATTTGATTCTTTAAAACCCGGAGTTACTGGTAGGGTATATCCTTTTGAAGTCGGAGGAAATACAATCACTTAGTACGGGAGAAAACGAATCATGCAAGTGAGAGCATCCCCTCCGCTGTGCCTTTTATGTGTGCTTCATCAGACCAACTAGTCTCGAATGAAAAAGTAGGGTGCCCCGTAGAAGCTATAATAGCCTCATAAGAAGAGAGAGAAAATGGAGACTAATAGAGAGGAGAGAAAGTTGTGGTAACAACCAAAAAAAAATGCTTACGCTTGAATGAATAATAGGAAGTTTTCTATTAACCTTACTACTTGTACTTTTGAATAAAATCACTCACTGCTACGCCCCATGCTTTCCTTGGCTATATGCCCCGAGGTGACCATGCGCGAGCACGACACGCCGAAAGGATGGCAATAGCAGCACTCCCTCGCACTAGGCAGTAGCTAGCGCACGTATGGTGTGGAGCATCAGAGCTAGCATGCGGTCACGCGGACAACGCCCACCGTTCGTTCCGTTCCGTTCCGGATCGGCTGGCCGTGGAGGCCACGTACGCCTGGTCAAGGGGCGGGGCCGACGGCGCGAGTCAGCCAACACGTGTGGCGTGACTGGCGTCCCTGCGCGACCGCCCACATCCAGCGTTTGTCCTGTGTGGGCGTCAAAGTTGCCTTAAATTTATAAGGTAAACAAACCTTACTACTCCTACTTGACGTGTTTTTCGAACACTACAAAAGCAAACCTTGGCTTCCAACGTTGAGTAATTTGCCGTTAATCCTACCACAATTTGTTCCAAATACTATTCTACCGTCCATAAAAATTATAGAAGGCGTTTGTTTTCTAGCCACATTTTGTCTCACCTCATCTTAGACATTTAACCATGTTGGCTAGTGTTTGTTGACAACTAAACTTTGACAAATTTCTTTTGAGCTTTACAAGTCATAGAGTAAAAAAAAGTAAGACAAGGTTTTCTTAGATATGACAAAGTGTGACTTTAATTTTCTAGCCACATTTTTACGGCTTTCCACGCTCGCCTAAGGCCTGGTTTAGATTGCCTCAAAATTCCAAGTTTTTTCACTCTCTCTCCATCACATCATTTTTTGGACGTATGCATGGAGCATTAAATGTAGGTAAAAAAATAACTAATTACACAGTTTTGTTGTAAATCACGAGACGAATCTTTTGAGCCTAATTAGTCCATGATCGGACAAAGTTTGTCAAATACAAACAAAACGTGCTACAGTGTCCAGATTGCAAAAATTTGCAATCTAAACCAGGCCTAAGTTTAGTTATGCCAATCTATGGCCAGGAACAGGCAGCCCCGTAATTCTGACTTATGGACACCGAGAAGAAGTTTGCAACAAAATAGAAAAAAGACACATGCACATGCTGCACCTCTACTTTTGTATTGTCTCATGTATTAATTAAATAAAATCGTCTCTCTAGTTCAGCTGTGAAAAAACGTTTGTATTAATTACCCCTAGAAACTCTATTTTTATCTCCCCAGTCCCATAAAAAGTGTCATTGTCAATTTCCAAGAAGTCAAACATTTTTAATTTTGACTAAACATATATAAGAAAATATTAATACTTGTGGTATGTAATGAGTATCAATTAAATAAACTTATTTAGAGATACAAATATTACTAATTTTTTCCACGAACCTAATAAAATTTAAGAAAGTTTGACCAGCACGAGTCCTATAGTGACTCTTTTATGGGAGGGAGAGAGTATGTACCTATATAACATTATTTTTTAATTTGTTTAGTTCAGTTATGAGTTATGAAAAAACTGTTGTAAGCTATGAGATATGGAAAGAGTTATTGTGAACTATTAGCTGTGAAAACTATGAGTTGTTTGGTTAAAACAACTATGAAATATATCTCTCTTTTTATCTCCATTGAAGCAACTCTAAAACGTCTATCCATTTCCACACATTTGAAAAAACAAAAAGTAGAAAGCGGTCCTAGGTGCCGCGGAAATTATATTATGTGAAAGGGTTTGATTCTACCCTTTTTGTTTGTGTTATACTTTTTTTTTGCAGCAGAGCATTTTTCTGAAGCTGGACCAATTACAACCTTAGAATACTACATCTAGTTTGGAGTAGTCATAAGATAGAGTTATTGAACAATCCTTTAGCAAAGAATATCGAATATATGACACTTTAGCTAGTATTACTCTATAGAAATGTTTGTGTTCGGTACAGCGGTTGTTGCAGCTGCTTTGGCCGCAACATCTAGAACTACTTCCTCCACCCCAAAATATTTAGACATCTAGGTTGATGGCAAGTAGATTAGTGTGTCTATGAGATTACATTCCTACCCCTATAAAAGAAACTGAGGACTGGCCTGGGCACAGGGACAAGACAAAGCCCTTGCCTCTTTTTTTCTTTGAGAGGGAAATTGTTTTTTCTATTATATTGGTCTTACGTTGATATTACAACCTTATGATTGGCAATAGCAGTACCGCTACACATTGCCCCACACCCTGTATAGCTATATCACCTCCTATATAAGCTTTTATATTAGGATAAAATTTGAATCATAAAGATAAAAATATTTTGGGACCGAGGGAGGATGTGTTATTGTAGCGTGACAACGAACCAAGGTCAATCTTTTTATCAGAGGTTAAATCGATCCTCGGAAGAAGAATTAGGCCAAAAATTAGGATATATTCTGGGAAAATGAAACTTTCATTGAAGAGAATCAAATGAAACACTTTCATAAAAATTCTCGTAGAATCGAGAATGAAGTTTACATTCTATACATGCTAGATCATGGATTAGTAACTGCAGCCAATCTCCGAATAGTCCCGATTGTTTCGTTTTTTAGAATGGGATATTTACGGAATCCCATGAATTGGATCAAACCTTATTCCATGCTATTCCCATAATATTCCTCTTTCTTATTCTTAAGCATACAGCTCTAACCGCTCTGGCATTAAGCAGAAGCGATCAGACCCGACGGGATAGTAGCATACCCTGCGTCCCATAAAGAAAGGTGTTATTCTCAATTTTTAAAATTTAAACATTTTAATATCTAATATATAAGAATTATTAATATTTGTAGTATACAATAAATATTATTATATAATCACTAAATATATTTTTGACTAAAATATAAAAAATATATTTATATTTATGATACATAATAAATATCATTAGATTAATTATGAAATATATTTTCATAATAAATTTAATTAGAGATCTAAATGTATATAATATCTTATTAAATCTAGTTAAATTTAAGATTTTTTGGACTCCTCGGGAAGTAATTTTTGCGTTTTTTTTATAAACGGAGTATTTGGAGATATAAATGTTGCGGTCAATCTTTACTCCGTAGAACGTTTGACTTGTATACATGTCCCGTAGCAACATTTTTTTACGGAAAGGGTAGTACTAGTGCTAGAGTTGATGGAGAAAAGACCGAGTACGTCATGTCGTCATGTTTGCGTTTTGGGATCTGTGATTTTCCTCCTGAAGGCAGGGGAACAACCGATGACTTCACACGTCCGTCCGGCGAGGCGGCGAGCAGACGACGTGCGTGATGCGATGCGACAGGCGCGCGCGAGGTGAATCCGGTGACAAGACATGAGATACTGGCCGGCAGGCGTCGTCTCTGCAAGTCTGCAGTGCACGCAGGCGCAGGCTCGCTCTTGCTTCCTTCCTGAATGCATGCCATTTGCAGACAGACATGGGAGAGTTCTGAACCTCTGATGAACTCCCAAGGGGATAGTATTACCTCCCCGTGGCTCCGTTCAAAAAAATCATAATTCTAAAATACTTTTTGTTGAGCTATGTTAACTTTAATTACATTTATATAAAAATACTAATATTTGTCAAACTATAAATTGGTATCATGAAATCGTCATAAAACATATTTTTATATAATATTTATTCGGTGTTATCAATATCAATACTTTACTTAGTACATATTTATCGAACTTTATAAGGAGTGAATTGTGTGGTCCGTCCTTAAATTCTCCCTACTTCTCACCTAGGTCTAAGAATTTTTTTCACTCATTTGAGTTGAGTCCATGAACTTTGGTTATATTCTAATTGCTATCCAAAGTAGGCCATATAGGACTCTACTGCCTTACGTGGCTACTGATGTGGCGCCACATGCTCTTTTTTATTTCGTAAATTGGCTGAAACATTGAAAAATGTATAAAATTGTAGAAAAATCGTAAAAAGAGAAATCCAGTTTTGTTAGACTCTACATGAGTAGATCTATGCAATAGACATATAATATGATATACTTTAGTTCAAATTTTTTGTTGTAGCTATGGCTCTCCGTAGATCTATGTGTTTCTGTGTTTAATTCATAACTGCAGCTCTTGTGCTCCAACTTTAGTGAATTTTTATAGGCAACTCAATGTATGCTTGAGCTATGGTAAAAGTTTCATCTTCATTGGAGCAGTTTGACTGAGTTATTGATTTATCTAGGTTTATGCTTGTTTAATAGTTAATAAATAATTAAAAACATGCCCATTATTATTTGGTGGTGTACCAAACATTTCATTGAAGCTGAGATTTTTATGGGTGGTAGATGATAATAACAAAGCATACAACAACAACAACAATAAAGCCTTTAAGTCTCAAACAAGTTGGGGTAGGCTAGAGTTGAAACCCAGCAGAAGCAATCAAGGTTCAGGCACGTGAATAGCTGTCTTCCAAGCACTCCTACCTAACGCTAAGTCTTTGGGTATATTCCATCCTTTCAAGTCTCCTTTTATTGCCTCTACCTAAGTCAACTTGGATCTTCCTCTGCCTCTCTTCACGTTACTATCCTGGCCTAGGATTCCACTACGCACCGATGCCTCTGGAGGTCTCCGTTGGACATGTCCAAACCATCTCAACCGGTGTTGGACAAGCTTCTCTTCAATTGGTGCTACCCCTAATCTATCACGTATATCATCGTTCCGAACTCGATCCCTTCTTATATGACAGCAAATCCAACGCAACATACGCATTTCCGCGACACTTATCTGTTGAACATGCCGTCTTTTCGTAGGCCAATATTCTGCACCATACAACATAACAGGTCTAACCGTTGTCCTATAAAACTTGCCTTTTAGCTTCTATGGTACCCTTTTGTCACATAGGACACCAGATGCTTGCCGCCACTTCATCCACCCTGCTTTGATTCTATGGCTAACATCTTTATCAATATCCCCGTCTCTCTGTAGCATTGATCCTAAATATCGAAATGTATCCTTCCTAAGCACTACTTGACCTTCCAAACTAATATCTTCCTCCCCCCGAATAGTAGTGCCGAAGTCACATCTCATATACTCAATTTTAGTTCTACTGAGTCTAAAACCTTTGGACTCCAAAGTCTCCCGCCATAACTCCAGTTTCTGATTCACTCATGTTCGGCTTTCATCAACTAGCACTACATCGTCCGCGAAAAGGATACACCAAGGGATGTCCCCTTGTATGTCCCTTGTGACCTCATCCATTAATAAGGCAAACAAATAAGGGCTCAAAGCTGACCCTTGATGTAGTCCTATCCTAATCGAGAAGTCATCCGTGTCTTCATCACTTGTTCGAACTCTAGTCACAACATTGTTGTACATGTCCTTAATGAGCCCGACGTACTTCGTTGGGACTTTATGTTTGTCCAAAGCCCACCACATAACATTCCTTGGTATTTTATCATAAGCCTTCTCCAAGTCAATAAAAACCATGTGTAGATCCTTCTTCTTCTCCCTATACCGCTCCATAACTTGTCTTATTAAGAAAATGGCTTCCATGGTTGACCTTCCGGGTATGAAACCAAATTGGTTCATAGAGACCCGCGTTATTGCTCTCAAGCGATGCTCGATAACTCTCTCCCATAGCTTCATAGTATGACTCATCAACTTAATTCCCCGGTAATTAGTACAACTTTGAATATCCCCTTTATTCTTGTAGATCGGTACCAATATACTTCTCCTCCACTCATCAGACATCTTGTTCGATCGAAAAATATGGTTGAACAGCTTGGTTAGCCATACTATAGCTATATCCCCGAGACATCTCCACACCTCGATTGGGATACCATCCGGTCCCATCGCCTTACCTTCTTTCATCCTTTTCAACGCCTCTCTGACCTTAGATTCTTGGATTCTCTGCACAAAGCGCCTATTGGTGTCATCAAAAGAGTCATCCAATTGAAAGGTTGTGTCTGTATTCTCACAATTGAACAATTTGTCAAAATACTCTTGCCATCGATGTTGGATCTCATCCTCCTTCACCAAGAGATGCTCCCTTTCATCCTTAATGCACTTAACTTGGTTGAAGTCCCTTGTCTTTCTCTCACGAACTCTAGACATCCTATAAATGTCCTTCTCTCCTTCCTTCGTACTCAAACGTTGGTAAAGATCCTCGTACGCTCTACCCTTTGCCACACTTACAGCTCGCTTTGCAGTCTTCTTTGCCACCTTGTACTTCTCTATGTTGTCCACACTCCTGTCATGGTACAAGCGTCTATAACACTCTTTCTTCTCCTTAATAGCCCTTTGGACTTCCTCGTTCCACCACCAAGTATCTTTAGCCTCGCCTCCACTTCCTTTGGTTACTCCACACACCTCTGAGACCACCTTCCGAATGTTGGTTGCCATCTTCTCCCACATGTTGTTTATGTCTTCTTCTTCCTTCCAAGAGCCCTCTTTGATAACCCTTTTCCTGAATACCTCTGACGTCTCTCCTTTCAGTTTCCACCATTTTGTTCTTTCAATCTTAGCTTGTTTATCCCTACGGGCACGCACCTAAAAACAAAAGTCTGTCACCAAAAGCTTATGTTGAGAAACAACACACTCCCCTAGTATCACCTTGCAACCCAAGCATGCTCGTTTGTCCTTTCTTCTTGTGAGGACAAAGTCAATCTAGCTAGAGTGTTGTCCGCTACTGAAGGTCACTAGATGAGATTCTCTCTTTCTAAAGAAAGTGTTGGCTATCATCAGGTCAAAAGCTACCGCGAAGTCTAGAACTTCCTCCCCCTCCTGATTCCTACTACCATACCCAAAACCTCCATGAACTGCCTTGAAACCTGCGCTTGTAGTATCTATATGCCCATTAAGATCTCCTCCTATAAAAAGCTTTTCACTACTAGGTACAGCTCTAATCAGGCCATCTAAGTCTTTCCAGAACTGTCTCTTAGCACTCTCGTCGAGGCCTACTTGGGGGCATACGCACTAATTACGTTCAAGACCATATCACCAATGACAAGCTTGACTAAGATAATCATATCTCCTTGCCTTCTCACTCCCACCACACTATTCTTGAGGCTTTTATCAATCAAAACTCCTACTCCATTTCTATTCGCAACTGTCCCTATGTACCATAACTTGAAACCTATATTGTCCACCTCCTTCACCTTCTGACCCTTCCATTTAGTCTCTTGAATGCATAATATATTTACACGTCTCCTAGTCGCGGTATCAACTAATTCTCTTAACTTACCTGTAAGCGACCCTACATTCCAACTGTCTAAACGGATCCTAGTTGGTTCGACTAGCTTCCTTACCCTTCGCACCCGTCAAATCAGATGTGAAGACCCTTGCTCATTTTTCACTACACCCGGGCGCCGATGTAGCGCGCCACTAAGGATGCGACGATCTGATCCTTGATCACTTGACACCGTGCCCAGATCGCGACACGGCGCGTCACGGGGGTGATGACCCAGCCCTTGCTCATTTAACACCATACACGGGTTCCGATATGGCGCGTCGCTAAGAGGGTTACGCCCCAACGATTTTCTTTCGGGTTTTATCTCCATTAGAATGGCTAGATTTAACGTTGACTCGCCACGCCTAACATAACCCTCCTTCTTTACCAGGGCTTGGGACCTGCTATGTTGAGACAACATAGGCGAAGTTATAATAACAAAGCATAGTTACTATAAAAAGATTACATGTCCATAATTAGTAGATTAATTACTATAATAAAAATAAGTTTTAATTGCAAGAAAATATGCGATGCAAAGATAAATCTAAAGCTCAACATTTTATGTAACAACGTAGTGATGTTAAGTGTTCACAATGCATAACCAACATCGTCACAAGGCAATGGAACCACATTTTTTGTTTTTACATTTACACCTTTTTAATTAGCCAACCAATACCTTAGGATCCAAACGGCACCTCTGAAAGAATTTTTAGGCATGTGCATCAAACACCCCGGTGGTGGATTGCCATTTTTAACAGCTCCTAGTTCTGTAGAGTTGCAGATCGAAGACGAGTAGGCGACGACCTCCCTCAGCCTCGGTCCTTGTGGCTCTCCCTCGCCACTTGCCCTGCCTGCCTGTTGACGTCCAGTCCAATGCCCATGGCATCAGATATCTTTTTAGAGCACACTTGTCTTGTTTGACACGTCTGAGCTGATCAGAGCAGACGACGTGCGTGTCTACGACGACACTGTGCGTAAGCGCAATGCGTTGCGTGCGACGTGAATCCCTTAAGACATGGGATATCAATGGCTGTTTGCTGCCAGCGTCGTCTCTGTAGGCAGGTTTGCACTTAGACCGTCTCCAACACACTACACATGTAGCGATCCAAATACAAAACACATCGTGCACACGAAAAAAAATAGCGTCCAATGAAGTAGGTATACCAAGCACCTATTTTATGTAGAAGGAGAGAGGAAACCTAAATGTACGTCCTCCTTCCATCTTCTCTCTCGTCAACCTAAATCTATGGCGCGTAGGAGGCACCGGGGTGGGGCGGCCTGTAGCAGCGGCAGCGACGCCCTCGACGGCGGCAGAGGCCTCTACGACATCGTCCTCCTCCGGCGCGAAGGCCTCCTCCTCCTGCTCTGACTTGGCGGGTTTCGCGTAGTCAACCCCGACGAAGGACTCGAAGGTGGAGTCTGAGGCGGCGAGCAGCAGGAGGCGAGCAGCAGGAGGCGGAGCAGGCGTCGGGGCAGGGCCGGCACGAGGAGGACGAGGAAAAGGCAGGAAGGGGCTTCACTTCATAATTGTGTAACCGGTTTGTTAAGTGTTGTTGTAGAAATTTTTAATAGGCCATTCACCCCCTCTCTAGCTATTAGGACCTTTCAGCTGTCACTGGATATTTTATTGATGACTCATTGAGGTGATTACCTGATTTTTCTTGCTGCACTATTTTTATGATATGGATTTATTGGTTTTTCTTGCTTGCTAAAGTTTTCTATCGTTTTCAGGTTTATTTATGTGCCATGCCCTCATACAGCAAGTGTTATTTGTGATGCATTGCTCAAATGCCTCCAGACTTGAGATATTGATTGCAGGGTGCCAACAGTGACCCTTGATAATTGCAGCACCAATGACAACATGATTGGACAAATGGAAGGAAGGATTGGAGCAACTAATATGTTGTTGGGTGGCAAGCACCTTCATATGCGGTGCTGCGCGCACATCCAGAACTTAATTGTTCAAGATGGTTTGGAAGTGATTAAGAAATTTGTTGCAAGTATCAGGTAAAGTATTGCTTATTGGGTTGCTACACCAAAGAGGTATGAGAAATTTGTGAAAACAGTACAGCAACAAAAAGTTGAATTAACTAAGAAGTTGTGTCTAGATTGCAAAACTAGATGGAACTCGACTTATATCATGCTTAGTATTGATATACCTTATAGGAAAGTTTTAGAACGGTTAGGAACCCTTGATCAAAGCTTTGATTGCCCTCCAGAAGATGATTGGAAATTTACTTCGCTTGTTTGTGAGAAATTAGAATTGTTCAATCAGCTCACTACGTTGTTTTCTAGAACCAAGTATGTGACAGCTAACATCTTCTTCCCCAAAGTATGTGAGATCAAACTTAAAATTAATTCTTGAAAAGAAGATGAAAATGAGATAATTAGGAAAATGTCCATTGCCATGATAGAGAAGTATGATAAATATTGGTCTGACATCCAAGGTCTTATGGCTTTAGCTCTTATTCTTGATCCACGTCTTAAGATGATAATGTTGAAAGCTTGCTACATTGCTCTATTGGGTGAAGATGAAGCTGATAAATATGTCAAAAAGAGCTATGAGTTGCTAATAGAGTTGATGCATGAATACCACGTGCAAAGTGACCAAGAGGGTGTGGGTACATCATCTTTTGGTGCTTCTTCTTCTACTGTTAGTGTAGCGGCTGTGCTGTCCATATTCAAGTCACTTGCTGCACATAAACAAACTTCAAGTTTGTCTAAAGCCAAGAATGAGTTAGATCACTATTTGGATGAAGAACCACTTCCTTATAATGAGAGTGAATATTTTGATGTTCTTGGCTGGTGGAAGGTTGCGGGAACTCGTTTCCCAACTTTGAGGATGAAAACTCGTGATATTTTGGCTATTCTAGTCACCACAATAGCTTTCGAGTCAGCTTTTAGCACTGGTGGTAGAGTTTTAAGTGAGCATCGCAGCCGTCTTACTCCTCAAATGGTGGAAGCTCTTATGTGTAGCCAAAGTTGGCTTCGTCACTCACTTAAAGGTAATAAAAATGGTCATTTTTTATGTTTCATATATTCTAAAATTTGTAATCTATAGGCTGCAACTACTAACATTAAAAAATACCTTGCTGTAGATCAAGATGATGATAAGGTTGATATCTTTTGGTCTTGCCTTGAAGACGTAGAAGAAGAAATGAAGAATCATGCATCACGAGTGTCGACTCTGACTGATAACAGCTTGTTGAAGTTGAACTATGTATACTATACTACTGTGTCATGTGTGACAGTGTGATCTATGAACCATATTTGGTGTAGAATTTGATATTGCCATGTACATACTGTACTGTACTGATGTTATCCAATTGCCTTGTTAGTTACTTAGTTGTTACTTTTCACTCTCTGTTTTTTATATTTGACGGGCTGGTGGGTGTGCCCGTGGGTATTCTGTGCCTGCGGGTGGCGGGTGCGGGCACACTATTGTACCCGTCGAGGGTAATGGACGCGGACGTGGGTGTGGGTTTCAGCTCCCAGGTGCGGGTTTATATACAATGTACCCGTAAAAATTGTGCCCGTTGCCATCTTTACCTCGGAGCAACCAATGATGACCTATATGAGAGCTAAGTTCTTCTTTCTCTCCCTTCTCTCCTTCACATTAGCAAAAATTATTGACTAGCTTAACTATAAGATCATTATTTTATTATACTCGCTACTATTATATTTTTTTACAAAATAATAAAACTATTTTTTTATTTCAAATGAAAAACAAATTAATTAATTAACAATGCAAGCAAATGTTTTTTTAGAATTACACCGTACAACGTAAACGCCCACACATACGTATACTCACCCCTATGAACACACGTACGTAAATCCTATCCCTATGAGCACCTTCGAAGGACTGAGCTGGCAAATCTCGAGGATCACGAAGTCAACACAGACGCTTCGCTGTTGATAGGGACGTCGTCTACCACTAAAAACATAGCGCCAATAAATTCTAAAATAAATTCAGAAAAATATGAATACCCGTATCAAATCGAGAATTTAAATCTCGACAAATTCCACCGTAAGGAACCACAAACTTATCTACGATCAGTTCGCTAATGCAAGCAAAGTCTGACAGGCTGTAAAGAGAGTTAAAAACGCTCGGTTCCTTCCGGCGCGCGCTAGCCGTTCGATCGACGGGGCGCGCATTTGAGCGGCGGGGGTCTGTCTCCATAGTCCATACCCGTGAAACGTGGCGACCACTTCCATCGGGCCACTCGCCGCCGCTGTGCTCGCGTCACCGCGCGCCGCCGCCCGCCCCGCTCTTCCCCCGGGACAAGCGATCTCCCCTCCTCTTCGGCCCTTCCCCTTCCCCGTGGGCGAGAGATTTTTTTTTCTCGGTTGCAATGAAGAGTTCTCCATGGGCGGGGGCCCGCCCTGCTGCCGTCGTGCAGCTCCTCCTCTTCCTCGCCCACCTCGTCGTCCGCGGCGGCGCTGCCGAGGGAGGCGGGAAGGGCAGCTCGGTGTACCCGGCGGCCGGCGTCTACCCGCATCACTCCCGCCAGATCTCCTGGAAACCCAGGTGGGCAACCCTCATCACCGTTCCATCGCTCGGTTGTTCTCGATTTCATCGAAAACAAATGAGATGTGTCTGACTGGAGATCCATGGTGCTTGTACGGCCCAGGGTGTTCCTGTACCAGCACTTCCTCAGCGACGACGAGGCCAACCACCTCATCTCCCTCGTCGGTGCCACTCTCCCGCCCCCAATCCCACAGAACGCTTGTCTTTGCTTCTCGATAATGCCCCGGACTCGACTGAATTTTGGGATTTGCTCGTTTTCATCTCTTCAGGCGAGAGCGGAGCTCAAGAGGTCGGCGGTCGCTGATAATATGTCCGGCAAGAGCACGCTCAGCGACGTCCGCACCAGCTCCGGCACCTTCCTCAGGAAGGGCCAGGTTAGGCCCTTGTTACTTTCGCTGTTCGGTTAGACTGCCTCTGCTAAACAAAACCCTTTACCCGGGCTGGCATAGCAATCGTGCATGCAAACATTGTTTTATAAAGGACATGCCATAGATATTGCACAATGGAACTGCATCATCCCCAACAAGAGGCATCTCACTAGTTCGAGCATCGCAGATTACCCTTGGAACGTTGGAATGCATACTTTTTCAATGAATGTGTTTGCCTGTTGCTCATCCTAACTAGCGGATATAGTTGCTTTGTGTTCAAATCAGGCTACAACACATTTTAGCCTGTTGGCCATGGTAACTACTTGAATGAACTTTATCGGTGTACAAGATATTGCTGCAGAGGCCAAGAGGGGCAAGCAGAAACCAGAAAATGCTGTTGTGATTGAATGAATGAGAATAGGGAATTCTGAAATATCATATAAAGCTTTCCAATACTGCCATTTAGCCCTATGGCCCGAATTGCTCTATGGGTTTCATCTCCATAAGAGTAGCTAAGTTTTTTCATTGGCTCGCCAAGCCTAACACCCGAATTGCCCTATGGCCCAAATTTATAATTCTGATTGCTGGTACTGCTACTTTGAATCAGAGTTCCTCCTCGCTTTAGGATTACGAGTTCATACCTCTGTGTGTATTTGTGTTTCATCGCATAGGCAGGGAAGAAAATAGTCTTTTGATCGATCTGGTGTATTTGTGAATGCCGAGCATCTCCTTGGCATGCATATTAGAATGAAAGATGGGATTTGACTGTGTCTTTTTGGGAGTTTTTCATGTTTTCTTCCAGCTAAATAGAAGGATGGGGGCGATCTGCTACTGAAACATTTGTATTTTCTTACATCTGGTGACTAATCGTACCTAGTGTCTGAGAATGAGGGTGCAGTATAGTCGGCTGTTGAGGCATTTCTCTTGTTCGCATGGTTCTTACTTGAACAATGCTGCTCAAATTTGTAGGATCCAATTGTTGAGGGTATAGAGAACAAAATTGCTGCATGGACATTCCTTCCAAAAGGTTGTGGTTCTCATTGAGGCATTAACACTGTACTTTTATATTCTTGCGTTTTGGAGGCACAAAAATCCTAATACTAGTGCTTGGCAGATTATCATCACCATTGTTTTTCCTTTTGTTGAATTATATCTAGTGGTTGACAAGTTACATGATAAGAGTACAGCTCACAGTTTTCAGAATTTTTTGTTAAGAGCCATGACCATGCATGTATTAGAATCATGCCTTTAATATAGTAGTAGTCTCTAGAAATTCATGACACACTCTCTCTTTCTCTGACACTCATGTACACAATCTGATGTCAATCAGTTGGCTGTATGCTTATATCAGTTGGGGGAGTCAAATCTAGTATGTCACAACCTAAATAAGCCAGACATGTCTCTTAGGCCTTAGCGCTGAGCTATATGACCTAATTTTGAGGATTAGCTTATCCAAGATTTTTCTAGCATCTGTTCAAATGTTGGGCCATCGAAAACTCTGATTTGATAATAGGGTGATTATTTTAACACGTTTATGTTGTTACCCTTCTGTTTCCATGTTCCTATTTCATGTATAGGTTGGACCTGCCGGAACAATGAAAAATTCATATCGCTATTAATTTTTTTCTTATGGGTGTTCTATTCTGATCAGAGAATGGTGAAGATATCCAAGTCCTAAGATATAAGCATGGGGAGAAGTATGAAGCGCACTATGATTACTTCACTGACAATGTTAACACTGTTCGGGGTGGTCATCGCTATGCTACTGTTCTTTTGTACTTAACTGATGTAGCAGCAGGAGGGGAAACAGTTTTCCCCTTGGCTGAGGTAAATTTCTTCTATTTTCAGTGGCGTTAGTGTTTAAGAAGATGGTAGACAGTGGTTAAGAATTTCTTTTGCTTTTCTGGCTACATGCGTCTATCATGTCCATTTCCCATTTCCTGTCTTCTCATATTACATAATGATCTGCGTGGATTCTTAAAAGGAGGTCGATGATGCTAAAGATGCAACCTTCTCAGAATGTGCTCAGAAAGGCATTGCAGGTATTGCATTTTATCCAGAGTGTCTCTTGGTATTCCTTATTCTTGTTTTCTTTGTATGCCATCTGACACATTTCTCAATTGACCTGAAACTTCTTCCTCAGTGAAACCACGAAAAGGAGACGCCCTCCTTTTCTTCAACCTTAAGCCAGATGGCACCACCGATTCAGTGAGCCTCCATGGTGGTTGCCCAGTCATAAAGGGCAAGAAATGGTCAGCTACGAAGTGGATCCGTGTGGCCTCGTTCGATAAGGTCCATCACCCACAAGGCAACTGCACCGACGAGAATGAGAGCTGCACGAAATGGGCGGCCCTAGGGGAGTGCATAAAGAACCCAGAGTACATGGTGGGAACCGCAGCATTGCCCGGTTACTGTCGGAGGAGCTGCAATGTGTGCTAGGGTCAGAATGTGAGAGGACAACGGCCTGTTGGAACCATTGATCTTGACACAGAAACAGGTTACACCAAGTTGTTTTGCAAGGGTTTGGCCTGGATTCTGCTGGTTTTTGTTGCTCCTTGCTCCTAATTAGATATTGGTTTTTTTGGTTACCCCTAGCGGTTTTGAGCGGTAACCAGGCAGGAGCTTGGAAGAGTACTCTTTGTTACTGCATACCACTTGTATCCATAATCCATAGTCTGTTCTAGGTCTCCTGTATCTCTCATAAAAGAAATATGCGATAGGCTATGCTGGATTGAGATGCATTTAGAACAAGCCTAGTGTTTTATTTATTGATTTATTAGATTGCTTGGTTCTGCTAGCTCATAATTTGTACCAGAATCTTAAAAGATCTTGATTCGTTGTCATCTGTAGCCTTTCTCGATATGTGGTATAAATTTCTGGTAATCCCACGAAATCACTAGATCTCTCCGATCCTACAAGTTAAGCATTCGTGTGCTTTGTTTATGGTATGCAATTGATATCCCAGCGAACTGATGAGGAACTGTGATATACTGATATGGCTACAGTCAAAGCCATTGACGTCAAGCACAATAGCATGCCACTGAGCTACTTGCCACAAGCAAGAAAGTGGTGGTGAATGCCCAAAAATTTTGGCACAAAATCAAAGATATAATATATGTGTTAGATATATTTACATGTATAGTGCATCACATCGAGCCTCTCTCTCCTTAAAACAGGCTTCTGCCAGTATCATCCCATTTTCTTCTCTTTCGTACCCTAATAAATCTCATGCAACGTCCATCTAGCGATAGCCCGAGCAGTTCAGAGCTCCAATCTGTCACCTCCTCGTTCCATCATTAGTCATGGACAAAAGTGCAGCCACAACCATGCAAGATGTACTGGATGTGGTTGGCATAGCACATAGGACTATAGGAGGAAGCAAGGAGCTAGTTTCTTTTATTGGTTCAAAAGAAATTGTTGAATGGTAGATTTAGTGGTGAATGGTTGCTTCTAATTTTTTTCTCTTGAAAAAATGATTCAGAATTTATTTTATTGTAATGTAGTAGAACATAGAGTATATTGTTTAGAACCTGTTATTGACCACATGGATCTCGTGAAAAAAATAGAATACTCGTGGACGGTAGCACTTTGGAGTTCTCAGGTCGAAGTTTGAACGGACAGGTTCTAATCCCGTTACCGTCAACATGTGCAGGTTCTTATGTACCGTATGATCAACGGAGCCACGGCCGGTCCGTATGCTACGCGTTCGACTTGGGGCACAACAGGTCGTGGAGTGTGGTGACGATGGCATCATCAGTTTTTTTTTCTTTATTCTACTTACTAAAAAGTCATGACGTACTGTTTAATGATTTGTTATGAAAAAAAAATAATGTTCGTTCGTTGAAATACTACGCCTCACAACCAGCGAACAGTGTCAGTACCGTCTCCGAAAACCTTCACTCGCATGGCGATCGGTAAAAGGAGGGTCAGAAAGTTACTCCTACTCCACAACTGAAACCTGAACCTGACTCCTGAGCGTGCCTGCCTGCCTGACCCATCTGGCATTCTGGCCATCTCATGAATTCTCCTCTTCCTTTTTCCCCTCTCTTCAGCCCACCCAACCCAACCGAATCCCGGCCACACATGGGCCCATTCGTGTGTCATTAAATTCGGCCGGATCCGTTTTTTTTTATCCAGAGTGTTTTTCTCTTATAAATTTCTTCAGATTTATCCAGATCTTTCAGATTCCTTCAAAATTCATCCAAACGAACGGGGCTGAACAAAATCTTTATTGGGCGCTCCTTGCCGTTGCAGTTCTGGCCACAACTGCCTCCCTGGCCTGGTGGTGTTCGCAGCGGAACTGCCGGAAAGGCTCTGCCGCCGAGGCGCCGAGCTCAGTGGCGTCACATGGGATGGCCATGCCCATGCATGGGAGCGCCGCCCATCAAAGCGGCGGTTGGGGAATTCAATTCAGTGGACGACGGGTCATCAACGCAACGGACTGACGTGCTCGTTTCGTTCATCCACTCGCCTCGCTGAATTCATTCAATGCAGGCGAGGCGGCGACACCGCTGCAGTGCGCTGGCCTCACCCCTCACGTCGGCGGCGTTGCTCGATCTGCATTGCATGCGATGATGCGATGCGACCGAGCTATGCGTACGTACGTACCCGATCACATGGGAAAGGCATGAATGGAAGGAACAGTGCGCGTGAACAGTCACTCAACTGGGCGAGGGAATCCAAATCGAGGGAGTTATATGCGGGGCTGGACAAAATACTGGTTGGTTTTAACTTTTTCACGAGTTGAGTTGGAAATCTAGCTCGCTATTTTAACGAACCAGTTCGAGTCAGCTCGTAAATTGCTAACGAGCTGAGACCTATCAGCCCATGATCATAAATCCAGAAGATGGTGATGCTGACATAGAAGTGTATACCAATTCTATCTGTACATAATCCTTATTTTCAGTTGTTTCGTATGAATTTTGATTTTATAATTGGTGTGGTACTTAAATATTGATTTTATAGATTGTTTTTCTGACATTGAATCTGTGGACTTTTCTAAGTTTGTAGTGACAAGCAACTAGTTAATATGCTGGAACTGCATGATCATGGATGGACCAGCTATGTTACATGGTTGGTACTTTTGATGAACCTGATATGTATTAATCATGTATGGTTGCATAATGTTGGATGTCACCTTCTGAATTTAATGTAGCATGAACATTATAAACATGTGTGTCATATTTTTTAGTAGCTCACGAGTTAAACAAGCCAACTCCCTCTAACTCGAAATATTTAGCTCATTAATCTAACGAGCCAGCTCAAGCTGGACCGAGCCGAGCCGAGCCGGCTCGATATCCGGCACTAATTATATGTCAACACGTGAATGCATGGGACCAGTAATCTCATCTCGGCTGGCAAGAAACAAGGCTAAAGCCCAGCCCACGGTAATACGTACACGCGAAGATCGAGCGACAGCATAGAATATAGAATAGAACATGATAAAAAGCATATACGCAATGTCTGTCCTGGTTGGCAATGTTGATACGAATGAAGGAATCATCGATCTAGAGCATCCCGCTGAAGGCGGCGGCGGACAGCGGCAGCATGGCGAGGGTGACGAGGTGGCTGCCGGCGGAGGAGCGGCGCCGCGCCGCGGTGCTGGTCGACGACGGCGGCGAGGCCAGCGGCGATGTTCCTGCAGAATAATGCACATGCACGTGTGGGTTCATTAGTAGGATTTAGGAAGCAGGCATGAGATTTGTTCGACTCGTCGTAAACGATTGTAGATTATTTACTGCTGGTCGGTGTTGTGTGAGAGAAAAATACTGTTACAGCTTATAATCCACGATTATATACGAACAAACGAACATGCTGATTGGTTTGTGATGGTCATTAAATACGTGACAAGTACATGAGCCTAGCTAATAGCAAACTGTACGGCGCGTCAAACCAGGGCCTCGTCTAGTTGCCCGGAATAGGCGCCGCCGAAATTACGGTAGATTACTGTTACATTTCGTTTATATTCAGTAATAATTGTTCAATCGTTGACTAATTAGGCTCAAAACGTTCGTATCGCAAAGTACAACTAAACTGTGCAATTAGTTTTTTATTTTGTCAACATTTAGTACTCCATGCATATACCGCAAGTTTGATGTGACGGAGAATCTTCTTTTTGCATAGTGCCAAAGTTTGGATTTTGGTGGAAACTAAACATGGCCTAGATAGATCGTGCACAAAAGCAATGTACTACTGCTAATTCGATCAATCACACTGTTCGCTTGTTGATTTTAACCAGGCTTATTCAATCAACCAACAACGTTTTCCTCTTACAATAAACCAGCACCAGCCAGCCCAACCAACTCAGAAACAAACCAATGAACACGCCGAATGAGTTTGATAAGAACATTTTCACGGCACGATCGAATCGATCAATAGTTGTAGGAGTACATTTAGCTAGGATGGAGCATTATTCGTGTTCCTTTCAATTCATATTTTCATCTCCTGCTAAAATTTCTACGTTCAAACAGCTAGGGTAACAACTAACTATGCCGCGATTTTGGCCAGCGTGCATGCATCGACTCCTACACAGTGTTTTAATAACCAACCACACAAATAAAAATGATGTGCTTACCTGGGAACTGTGGGCCCTCCCCGGAGGGAGAGATGCCTGACATGGGCGAGGGTGACCCTGACATAGGCGCTGCAGCTGGGCCCACGCGGACGTCATACCCCAAGGCTGCAATTTTGCATCAGTAGTAAGGACGTGTTTAGATGATTTTTTTTTTGTTTTGGCTACTGCAGCACTTTTGTTTGTATTTGGCAATCGGTAGTAAGTTTTATCTCGTAATTTCTCAGCAATTAGTTTTTTTTTCATCTACATTTAGTACTCCATACATGTGTCGCAAGATTCGATGTGATGGGTACTGTGCGAAAATTTTTGAAAACTAAACAGGCCCTAACCCACGATTAGCGTGCGAGAATCCAATCTACGATAGTGCCGTGCAGAGTGCAGAGAGAGACTGACGAGGTGACTCACGAACTCACCTGTGCAGGTGGAGACGGGCGGGGTGGCGACGCGGCAGATCCCGGGGAGCGCGATCGCGCGGGCGTAGTCGACGGCGATGCCGTAGGAGTCGGCGGCGCCGGAGAGGAGCTCGCAGAGGCAGACCGGGTTGGAGTCGACGAGGCCCGCCAGCTCCGGGCAGCACGGCGTGTCGGGCCGCCGCGCCGTGCTCCCCTTGGTCACGTACGTCAGGCAGTCCGACATGTTGAGCAGCGAGTTCATGCACGCCGAGTCCATCCCGCCCCCCGCGGGCCCCGGCGCCGCCCCTGCCGCCGGCGACGGCGACGACACCGGCTGCGCGATCGACGGCGATGGAAGCAGCAGGAGGAGCACTAGCGTCGACGCCGCCGCCACCAGCAGCGTCGTCGTCGGTACCACCATGGCTAGCTCTAGCTGTGCGCCCTGCGTGCGTGAGCGAGGTAGCTAGGCTACGCCGGCCGGCTTGGGAGATGTGGCGGCCGGCGAGCACTCGTAAAGCGGCGGTGTGCAGTGCAGGGGATGGATGGATGGATGGATGGATCAATAAATTCGGAGGTGGCCTGTCCGAGCGATAAGCGTGGTTTATATAGACACAAGGCCAAGGCAGCCGTGCGTGTAGCGTAGCGGTACACGCCGCGCGCTCCGTGTGTATGCGTGCCTGGCCGTTCCGATCGATCCGACGGGCACAAGCCCCTGGAGTGGACCGAGCTGCGGCCAGCAAGGCAGCAACAGCCGCCGTGCTCGCCCCGCCCGCCGGACGACGAGAGGTTTGCCTGGCTGTGATTCAACGGCGTTCGCGATGCTAACTTAGGTTGCGCCCAGATCGAGAGCGGAACGTGTCGGGGGGGGGGGGGGGGGGGGGGGGGGGGGGGGGTGCCGCGGTGGCCATAAACTCGCTGGTCGTCTAGTCCCCGTTCAGATTTCTCCCCGTCCCGCCGTGGCTGTTGCAGTTGCAGTTGCAGCGTGCTGAATGCTTGAGCTCGTGGCTGGCACTCTGGCAGGTAGGCGCCAGGGTGTGCCGAATGCCATTGCCGGTTTTATCGATCGATGGTGTACTCCACCATCGTGCGTGCGGGACCTCCACCATTAGTGACGGGCGGACGGCAGCAGGAGCACCGTTTAGAACGAACGAACGACTCCGGCAATCGACTGCCCATCATCAATCAATGGAACCGCAGCGATTCCGGCTGCCAAAGTACCCCATCTACTGCTGCGGGGCTGCCTGCTGCTTCCTCTCTTTTCTTTCGATTTCCTTGTTCACGTCTCGGCGGCGGCATGGCGTGGAATGGCGGAATGGCACGGATTGCGTGTGACCCCGCTCACACCGTCGTCGTCGTCGTCGTCATGGCCACGGGCGCCCGCGCGCTCGCTGATCTTCCTAACAACAGGCAGGCTAACGTAGTAGCAACATGCATCGTCTCGAGGCCGTCGGGAACCGCCCTTTGGAAGGCACGTACGTACAGCCGTACAGGTCACTCCACTGTATACATCTTTTTTTAGCAAAACTCCACTGTATACATGGCTGTATGCGTGCGCGCTGAATCGGCGAGACGCCCATGCCGCTGCCGCCTAACCGGCCGGCCGGCGACGCGTGTGCCGAAGCCGGAAGGTGCGTGCCACGGTTTATAGGCAGACCGATCGAGAGCGAGAGCTGGCAGAAAGCCGCATGCTCCAGCTTCCTCTTGCGCTTTGTGCTATCTGCCGGAATTCGCTGCTCACACGAGAAAGGTGCACTCATTACTCTTTACTCAGAAAGTTCCGACCATGCTCGCCTCTAAGCCTCTGATGTTGGACGGTTGAGGAAGCAATGGGGACATTTATTCACGTCACGTCGCCTGAAACCCTGATGTCTCCATACCTGAGAGGAAGCGTGAAGACCGCCGTAGGTCCGTACTCCGTAGCATCGATCGTGTTTGGTTCACGTTTTTTGCCCCGTTATTATCGGTTTACAGCAGAACTGGATTACATTACTTCCCGTTAGGTTTGGTTGTCATGTAATCCGTTGACGCGGTATGGGATACAAGCCTTCCGAAGCATGATACCGTCCTCTCTTTCCGCAAAAGGTAACCAAACATCTGTTTTTTCTTTCCCGATAAACAACTTTAACTAAATATTAATATTTATGGTACATAGAAAAGATCTTTAAATCTATTTTTTAATAAATTTATTTAGAGATACAAATGTTACATGTATTTTTCTACAAATCGAGTCAAACTTATAGCACGCACACTAAAACCGACAGTTATTTAAGGACGGAAGGAGTAACTATGAAACACAAGATTCCACTGAAGAAATTTTGCAACCTTTTTGAAGCCTCGGAAATGTCAGGGTGTCACAGCTGCGGAGTCATGATCGAGCCATAGGAGTCTCAGGCCTCGTGCCCTCATAGCTATGATGGGACCATGGAGCAAATCTAGAGTCCGCTGGAATCACTAACCATTATTTACAAAGATAATGTTTAAGATACAACCAAGGTTATATAGCGACATCAAAGTTATAAAGGTTTGAAGGATAAAACTGAAGTGACTTCAAAACTTAGAACTGAAGCCCGGTTCATGAGCGACAGCTAGCTGCCATGATGTCTCGTGGTCAAGAATCAAGATCAGGCCATTCTCCCAAAAAAAAAAAATCAAGCTCAGACCATCTCAACTTCGGTGACTAACGGTCGCCGCCATCGCCACGGAGCGTACCGAGGCCGGACTAACCAAGTCTGGGAGGCACAGTAATCCGATCCTTGGTGGTGCTCAAAATCAACCAGCGATACATGATGCAAATTCAACCGGAGAAAAAGGGACCAGCAAAGATGAGAATTCAGCGTGCAGCAATACAGCCACCAAACAAACAAGCCCTCGTGATAGTACCGAGCAAACATAAGATATGGAACGGCAAACGCAGGAGGAACGATGTGCTAACAAATTAGGCGACCATTTTGCTATGCCAAGAGAGCCAGACAGGTCGAGATAGTGGTAGTACAACGCCTCAGACAGGTGACGAGTATACAGCACATTGTAGAACACAGCACACAGTAGGACATGGTATACCTTGCACAAGCCAAAACAGAAGCACGGAAAGTTAACAATACCGCGAAAACATCTGATACCTAGCTCCTTGACCAAATATCCTCCCAAAAACACCCCCACACCTGATAGTCACGACTATATAGTTCATAGCTGCAATGGTAGAGGCAGTTTGCACCCAAGTATACAGGACGTTTCCATTGATTGAAGTCCCGCCTAGATGCTTCAAGCCTAATAGAGAAATTAAGGACAAGTGGTCAGCAGCGTGAAACTTGGGTTCGCATTTCTAACAGAAAATGTGCAAGCAAAAGCAAATGAACCTTAGTACATTGATAACAAGCTGCACACAATGAATATGTTTGCATCAATCCATTTAAGTAGCTATATGACTATCTTACAGACTCAGGGCACCTTAAAATCTTAATCAATGTGCATATATTCATTTGATTGATCAAACTGTAATGAAGTTACCTTGTTGGCGATGTTGTTCGAAAGCCAGTCAAGCCCCTCATACAAACCCTCGCCAGAGGTAGCACATGTGCTCTGGATGTACCTGCAGTGAGTAAAGATGGACACATTAATGATTTGGATCGCTTCAAATTCAAGCAACAATTCTGTTGTCAAGGAGACCTAGCATACATCACTTGCATATTGCAAGCTGAGCAGAATATTTGGTGCCTAAGTTTAAATATTTGATTTATATATGCAAAATTACTGTAATAAATACTATTCCTTTCTGTATCAATACACAATTCCTTTGTCAATCAAATAGTGCAGGACAGCACAAACTTTCAGAAAAGATAGGACACATACCAGTGCCGCTGCCGCAGCGAGTGCAGGCCAAGCTTATCGGTGATTTCAGCAGCGTTCATGGCATTAGGCAGATCTTGTTTGTTTGCAAACACCAAAAGCACAGCATCACGGAGCTCGTCCTGCCAGCATAAGACAACAAAATAATGTCACTAGATATATGAAACTGTAAGAACTAAACTTTTTCAAAGAATGAAAAACATTTTACATGAGTGTTTTAAAGTTAAATTAAAACAAAGGAAAGTGATACAAGCATTCCTCAGTGCAAGGTAATTTTAGAAAATTTTATTTTAAGGCTAAAATATTTGAAACTAATAAACAAGTAGATTGATCTTGGCCAAAAAAAATGCAACCATATGCCATCCATAATTACTACAGCAATCATAGTTCATTCAACTGCAAGTAGTAATACACTTCAATTTTACCTCGTTCAGCATCCGGTGGAGCTCATCTCTGGCCTCAACAACACGCTCTCTGTCGTTGCTGTCTACAACAAAAATGAGGCCCTGGGTGTTCTGGAAGTAATGCCTCCACAGGGGCCGGATCTGTAAAAGAGCACGGGAATCATCAGGCCACAAGAACATGCAGGCTAAAAGTAACATAGCACAAAGCTGCAAATGTTTATGAAGGACAGGTACGTTCCAAATAAGAACTTCAAGTTGAAGTTCTTTTTTTTAATGCAAATTTAAATGCATCCCACATATCAAGACAAGGCATTACACTGAAGCCATGTATAACTCTGCATTATGCAAGTGATAAGTTTCATATTATCATACAGCACAGGAGAACACCAAACAGCATGGTATTAAAAATGCCATAACCAAAACAAAAATAAGTTTTAGGCAAATTGTTACCTTGTCCTGACCACCAACATCCCAAACAGTGAAACTAATGTTCTTGTACTCGACAGTTTCAACATTAAATCCTGCATTTTCAAGGATAGCAAGTTTAATTAAAGGAACATAAATGATACTCAGATCACAAAGGCAAATTCTTACAACAGGAAACAATCAAAAATTTACTTTAGTATAAAGCTATACTAAAAGCATAATATGACGCCTGAACAAAACAAAAAACAATAAGAAATATAGAATATGTTCACAAACTCATGAGCAATCTAGAAAGCCAAAAATGGGTCATTGGTATGACTATAATAAAGCTTTTAAAACAGACATAGGCAATTTTACTTTTGAAAACAGTTTCCATTTATTTAATGGCTTAATTAGGATAACAAAATGACAGAATGCCAAATAAGTCTATCCTATTAAGACCATCTTAAAGATGTCCAAAATGTGCATCACTAGATAAAGTGTTGAAAATATTATCTAATGAAAGACTTACTACCTCAGGTTGAACTCAGGAGGTCAACCATTAAAAAAGGTACAGCACATAACAATAGTCTGACGACTGACTAGTTGAATTAGAATCAGTCTGGCAAAGCTTATCTCCCTTGTAGATGTTAGCTTACAAGACTCAATTTTCAGAAAGCCAATGAGATGAAACATGTGGCCATGGTGTCAAGATGGAAACAAATACTAAAATAATATTAACTTGCATAGAAATTCAACTACAAGTCAACTGTGAATATCCCTAGATCCAATTTCCTACAAGAGCCCAAGGTATCAGTTATCATGCAACTTAGTCAGAGGGAAGAATCATTACACCTGCATAGTACAAAATCCTAGGCCTAAACTGGAGCTAGAAATCGCAATTTAGTAAGATGGAAGAATCATTACACCTGCATAGTACAAAATCCTAGGCCTAAACTGGAGATAGAAATTAAAAACCAAAATTACCGACAGTTATAACAACATAAACATTGTGTAACAACAGTAGCGCATGATACCAGATGTTGATGAGGGGCGTACCAATGGTGGGAATGGTGGTGACGATCTCGCCGAGCTTGAGCTTGTAGAGGATGGTGGTCTTACCAGCTGCATCGAGACCGACCATGAGGATCCTCATCTCCTTCTTGGCGAAGAGGCAGCCCCATCTCCGCTCCTGCGCTGAGATGGAAACGAAAGCAAAGGGTTCAGCCCATGGATCCACTCAGAGTATGCAGATGATTTAACATAATAACACCAGAAACAAAGCCAATCCACGGAACCCGATGCCACAAGCACGCAGATCCGAGCCAACAGCGCAAGCAAACCGCGGGAACGGATCAGATTCGCGGGGCCGCAAGCGAGGAAAACCTCCCCTAGATTCGCGAGCACCCGCGTGGTAACGAAGCTGAATCGAGCGGAGCCGGTCAAAAACGCCCAGATTCCTCGAATATTCCAGCAAAATCGATGAAGCGTATCAGTGAAACTAAGGAATTGAGCTCCTCAGATCCGCTGGACCTAGCAGACAATCCGATCGCCGAAAGCGCGCAGAAACGCCGCGGACCCAATCGTAAGTGATCGGATTGAGGCGGGTTCACATCGACCAAGAGCTCAGCAGGATTGAGGAGTTCTAACGAAGAATTTAAAGGAGGGAATGGTGGTTACCGAGATCGCGAGGCCGCGCCCTGGTGATCAGGTGATCCCTTGTCTTCCCTGCGGGTGCGGGCTCGGATCGCAGGGGAAGAGAAATGGGGGAGGCGGAGAGAGAGACCGAGGCGTCGCGCACGGAGAGCGGGATATATAGGAGAAGGGGCATGGGTCACGGGCAGGTGGGCCCAACGTGTTTTTGGAGAGCAGCCAGGGGCCTGCTGGTGAGTGGGGCCAGCAACCTAAGGCTGTCCGCACCGCGCAGCGGTAAGCAGGCGGTACGTCAGTGGTAGCGTACCGCGTGTCCACGTCGCGCGCCTGGAAACGGCCTGGGAGCGTATCGGCTGCACAGAAAACCGCCACAGATCGCGCACGCGAGCTAGCCACGCTAAACACTGTAGCAAAACTGTGCAACACTGTAGCGCAGAGAGAGAAAGAGTTAGTGAGAGAGAGGGAGAATAAAATATGAAATAGTGGGTATAGAGTATATGATAGAGATAACACGGGTGTGAGAGAAATAGATATAGAGTAGAGAATCTCGATGACTAGGATCGAATATTCCTTTTTAAGATGAAAATAAAGGTGGACGAGTGCGGATAGCCTAAGACAGTGTGGATAGCGTTTGCGTTTATGTGGTAAATGCTTTTGTTCCCCTCTACAGATTTGGAATTGCATATGCACCCTCGTCTTAGGCTGTGCCTCGAGATGAAGGAAAGGCCTGAAGCAAAGGTACAATTGTTGCCTTGTTGGGTTCGTATAATTCACGTGTTAAAGTAAAAATTAGTTATTTTTATTTTAATTCATCTCAATGCACATATGTGCAACTAAATAAGACCTCAAGATCTTGGCGTTAATTATCGTTCAAATTGCATCAAACCATTTCTATCTTTTTGACAACTTTGATTGCTGAAAGTGCTATCTAAATCGAATATTATGTGGGTTAATATATCAAACCATGTAAACGTGTAGTGTAAATTACATATGAAATCATCATCATCATTTCCCCAATGTGGGGAGTTCACCTACTTATCATTATTGTTGTAGAGAATAGATAAGATGACCCATAAAAAAAGATATAAGAGCCAGATATATATAAAATGTTGTTAGGCCAATTCTAGTGGAAGTTCTATTCGCAATTAACGAGGTGCACACTGAAAGGATCAAGATGCCCAAGAGGAAGATAAATTGGGCTAATTCTAAATTTCTTTGCAATAATTAAACTCTACGGATAGCCCAATTAACCCATTGTGTCTAGAAAGTGTTTCTATTAATCTAACGTACAAAAGTTTAGCATCCTAAGTTCTAATCCTACTCTAGCATGGTAATTCGAGGAATGTAAATGACAAGAATTGAATTGCTCAAAGTAAAGAGAGAAGGAGAAACGCGGCGATGTTTTGCCGAGGTATCGGAGAGTCGTCACTCCCCACTAGTCCTCGTTGAAGCACCCGCGCAAGGGTGTAGCTCTCCCTTGATTCGCGCAATGATCAAGTGCTCTCTACGGGTTGATTCTTCGACACTCCGTCGCGGTGAATGACCCACAAACCGCTCACAACTTGAGTTGGGTCATCCACGAGCTCCGTCGGATGATCACCAAGCTCTCCAATCACCACCAAGCCGTCTAGGTGATAGCGATCACCAAGAGTAACAAGCACGAACTCTCACTTGACCACGACAAGCCTAATGAGAAGGGTGGATGCACACTTTGCTACTCTTTATCTCACTAATAAGGGCTCTCTTTGGGATTTTTAAATCTCAATCACCTCACTAGGACCTTATTCTTCTTGGCACTCTCAAAGATGTTTCTCAGCTGTTGAAATGAGCAAAAGTACCCCCACACACAAATGGAGGAAGTATTTATAATATGGGCTAAAAAACAAACCGTTATGTGCCTCTGTGGGATGACCGGACGCTCTGGTCATGTTGACCGGACGCGCTGATCAGTTCACCCCGAACTCCAGTGTTTACAGTGTGATCGGACGCGTCCGGTCGTGATTTTCCCTCTCTTGAACCTTACTGGAGTCGACCGGACGCTGGCCCTCAGAGTCCGGTCACTTCACCTCTCAGCGTCCGGTCACTTCCAGACGACTTTACCTTGATCAAATGAACTGATTGGACTCCACCAGCGTCCGGTCACACCGAAGCCAGCGTCCGGTCAGCATTTGACCCTCCATTCACTTCCAACTTTCGATCATACGTGAATAAAGTTTGCTCCAATGGATCTAAGGGCTTTTTAGGAGCTACCTAGTGCTAGGTTTAGCAATTATGCACCACACCTAACCCACTAGACTTATCTAGGTCAAGCTACCCGTCTATACCCCCCTTAATAGTACAGCCAAAGGAAAAACAAAGTCCTAAACTACTCCAAGTGTCTCTTCAACTCCAATCGACACTTAGAACTAGTCCATCCTTTGAAAACCGAAATGATTTCCATCGTAGGGGCATGACCACCATGATAGCCCAGTCGATCTCTATTACCATGACCTAACTTAATTGCCTCTGTAAAACACACGTTAGTCATAGTAATCATGTATTGTCATTAATCATCGAAACCCAACTAGGGGCCTAGATGCTTTCAATCTCCCATTTTTGGTGATTGATGACAATACTACCTCGAGTATGCGAAAGAGTTGAGGTTTTTGACATGCTTGGTTCATATAAGCTTTTGACAATAAGAATAAGAGAGTTAGGCAAGCTTATATGACCCAAGCCAACATGATGTACTCAAAATATATGAAATAAGCATGAGTACAAGTAATAAAAGCTCATTTGCATCAGAGTAAAACGTGAAAAAAGCAAATAAGCATAGCACAAGTGATATGACATGTAAACAATTCAAAGTAGAGAGCACACATGTCATAAATAACGATTACGTAGATATCACTATCACATAAATAAGTTTAATGCATAATGCATAAAAGTGTATCACACATAAAACTCTAAATGTAATAGATAGTCTAAGTAAACTAAGCTCTCCCAAAGTCGCTCCCCCCAAGACTAACATACTCGATCTCTCTCTCCCTTTGGCGTCTAACACCAAAACCTAAGGGTCGGTCGGTGGGGCTACAGCGGACAAGTCGGGTGCTGAGGTACGAGGAGCAAGCTGGAACTGAGTGCCGTCATCATCTGAACCAGAGCTCTGAGCGGTCTGACCCTCTATAGCTAGAAGCGACGCTAAAGCGGTCTAGGTCGGATCGACAACTGGAGCTGCTGTAGACTGTGCAGGTATGACTGGAGCAGCTGGCTCTGATGATGCCACTGAGGAAGAGAGCGTCTCTGTAGTCCCGGTAATAAGTGCAACTATAGAAGGACCTGGGACATGTAAATATGGTGGAGTAGACTGCCCTGTCAACTCACTAAAAGATGCACCAAGGCTCCTGGATACTGTAGTCTCTGGCACTAGCAGCGAGGAAGTCTGAGCCGATGTGAAGCCCATCTAGAGAGGTGTGAACTGCGGGGCTAACACGGGTGAAGCAAACCACTAGGACACCTACTCTGTAGGTGAAGCAAACTATGCTAGTGGCTGTCCCTGACTCTGAAGCCCACTAGGTTGTAACACTGAAGTCATAGAAGTGGTGGCAGGCTGACCAAGCTAGGGTGAAGGCTGTGGCGGTGGAACCCCAATAGCTATCACTACATGCTGCATAAATCCAAGGAGTTGCTGTTGCATGAGGAGCTGCTGTTGATGCATGGCCTACTACTGCTAATGCATGGCCTGCTGCTGCTACTGCTGTATGGCCTGCTGCTGCCGCTGAAACTCATCCTGTCGAGCCTAGAACTGTGCAAAAGTAGCGGCGGTCTCCTGAGCCTGACGAGCCTGATCCTGCCTCATCCGCTCAAGTATGGCAAGTAGAGCGGGGTCAGTCTGCGGTGCAGATGGAGCTGAACTAGAGCTACCGGCCTCATGATCATGTCGTCATGGAGACATTTGTGGAATATCGCGGTAGTCCTCATCTGAGTTGTCACTGGGGTCGCTCTCGACCATCCCCTCCTGCTGAGCATCTAACTACTCCTCCTCAATAGCTGCTATGCCATTGATAGTATCATCCTATTAGGTTGTAGTCTCTGGCACCTCTGGACGACGATGCGGCTAGCTAGGTGCACTCGGTGTACTATGGTGAATCATCTGAGTCAGGTTATATGCAGGGAACTCTATCGTAGCACCACTATACTCAGGTAGCATCTCAGGCGGCCTCACTATAACTGCCCTGTGAATAAGAAACATGATCCAGTAGGCATAGGGCAACTATCAGTTACCTCTGAACCCCTTAGCAATAGTATCCTCCATCTCTAATAGGAGATCCCAAATATCAAACACTGTCTATTACATTAGTGTGGCAGAACCGACTAATCTAATGCCTCACAGGAGTGCTTGTCTTCCATTAGACACTAAGCACTCGAGGGAGAACGCTAAATTACTCGATCCCGTCGGGCACACCCCAGGGGAGAACCCGAAGATCCACATTTTTGCCATTAGGATCACAAATAAGAGAATAAAGCTTACATCATTCGTAACCATTTCTTACATCACTTTTAATACAACATCAGAGTATAATATTTATTAATATAACAGCGGAATGAAATCATATTATCAGAGTTATAAACAATTTAATTGAACAGCGGAATAGAAACATATGAACAGAGTTACAGCGGAAATAAACATCTATTAATGACATGATGAAGTATTGATATATACACTACGACAACAGATTATGAAACTTTCATTTATAAAAGCATTTGGTGAGAGTTATAAATAGCAACTACGATCGCAGCATAAAGGAAATCCTCGCTGAGCCCACCAGGAGGAATCCACATAAAAAGGTCGGCTCTAGCATCCACCTGTCACCTGCAACAGGGGGAATAAAACCCTGAGTACTCAATTGTACTCAGCAAGACTTACCCGATAGGAGAAAAGAAAAGACTCCAAGGATATGCAAGGCTATCTGGTTTGTGGGTTGCATTTGCAGAAAGCATTACTAAGCGTGCGTCCTTATATTTGATTTTTAGTAAGAGCCGCATTGGTTCATTAGCTAACCATTCTATGTAAGCACCTGTGCTACTTTCAAGCAAGTGGTAAGCAATCAGATTTCCTTTTGTCCATCTTCCATCTTTCATCTTCAGTTCTTACTACGATGCTAAACCGTAGACAAGCCGTACCGGATAGCCCGGCGATTCGCGAATCAATGCCCCCAGCTGGGTACCCCGAAAACACACGCCTCGCTTGTATCCCAGGCACAAGCAGGACCAACTCATCACTCTCCTGTCCCGGGTGTCCAGGTCCCCGTCCAAACTGGGACTCCAAGCCCCCGCCCCTGAGTCCCGGACTCAGTGCGGCGCAAGGACCTCCTCCACCAAAAACAAACCCTAACAGTCGGTCCGGAAAGAGCCGGATCCGCGACAAGAGAGCAACAAGTCTTCCAAGCGCCCATACACAAGTATGTGCTCGGGATAATAAGTCTGTGACCTGCCTAGAGTCATATGCAACGATCGGTCCTTAACCGACCAGACAGGGAAAAACGGTGTACCAAGCTATGACCCGCCTCCGCGGCGACACAACTTCTTACACCCACCAATATCCAAACCACGTCCCTGCCCGGTCACCATTTTTCTTTCCACCATTGAATATATTCCAAGTGATGATCATATAGTAACATATTTCCTATATCTCGCGAGTGACAGGCAATCACTCGACTTCTACCGGAGTCCTGTAGCATAGCAATCTACACGATCATGTCATACTAGTAAGACTCATGGGATGAAGATATATATGCAAGTGGTTTCATTCAACTCCTTGAAACTTAATGCACAAATATAATTTAAACCGCAGAAAGTAGGGGTTATGCACCGGGGCTTGCCTGGGTAAGATGTATTAAAAAGTTAGTATCTGCATCTTTAGATCCTCCACCAGCAGCTGGATAGAAAGCCCATTGCACCATCTCCTGGAGAGAATACCAGTACACCATCTTTGGATTCCCAATCATCCTTCGATCGATCCGTTGATCCATCATCGTACCTAGATGATATGCATGCGATGAAATGCAAAGATGTAATTACTCAACTGCAATCGTGACTCGTAAAATACGACGTACGCCTCTCGAGTTAACGGGCTAGTTCTACGACGACCGTACTTAGGCTACATATACACGTTGTCGGATAAGACGTTATTTCCCAACCATTATTTTAGTTATATAAACCAATGGTGTTTCTTTATTCCAGAGTTATAAAAATTCCACTGAGTACCTAATATTGCTAAAAGCCTACAGTACAAATTTTAGATTCAACAATATCACCGATTTATCCCTACAATTCGTATAAGTTATATTTTTACAATATTAAGTATCCCAATTTAATTATATAGCTCCTAAAAATATCATCAAACTATGTGAACGAATTACACTAATAGGTACATCCTGGTTTTAGGGACTCAACCAAACTGGTGTGGCATTTTTGTGACTTTTCCATGATTTATTACTAATTTTACCAGTTCCCTGTCTTTGATAAAAGAAAATACTAAGAAAGGAACAAGGGCCGCTTGGGCTAACACCAGCCCCGCTCGGCCCACGCGCTCAGCGGCAACAAGTGCAGCGGCACAGCCGACCCAACGCGTGGCGAACGGCCCAGACTGGGCACAGCAACCGGCCGTCCCGGCAGCGCAGACAGGCCGTCGCCCAACAGACCCGACGCGGCCTATAGTGTGGCGGCAACAGATTCAGCCCGGCAGCCACAGTGGCCCACGCGGGAGCGACTGCGCGCGCAGCAGGCCGGCCCAACGAGCAGGGAGCCTGCGCGCACCGGCTTCTTTTCAAAAACGACCCCGAGCTTTGCGATATTTATACCAACATTATCCGCACTATTCCTACCGACAGCAGTTTCACGACCAGGCCCTCGTAGTATTCGTCTTTACAACGGGGAGGTCCTAGGGACCCCCGCGCACGACGGCACGGCTCCGGGCGGTGCAGCGTGACCACGCCGGACATCGAGGACCCATGCTGGCCTAACTACGGGGTCGACCACCGTCTACGACCCGGCCGATGCCGATTGGACGCGGTGGAGCATGGGGAGGTGCCCTAGGGCCCTCTACAGCCGCAGCGGTGGTTTACGGTGGTGGCGCGGCTGTTCCGACGAACTATCGCGGTGACGAGAGCAACGGGGAGGTGAGGGAGCAACAAGAGCTTACCCCGAAACAAGCCGCGCAGCCGGTTGCGATGGGGAAAGTCCAGAGGATCCCGGCCACGTGCGAGCGACCAGAGCAGCACGCTCCACGGCGGACATGGCCGTGCCACCGCGTCGCTTGGCGAGGAACCTAGCGAAAACCGGTGAGCACCTGATAGAGGGGAACAAATTACGACAACCGGTGCCATCAATTGAACCTCTGCCGAAGGTTCAGACCTTGCCCCAACCGTGCTCTGTTCTAGAGAGAAACAGTACGGCGACGACGGCTATGCTTCGCGCGCGGCCGCTGGTGGATGATTCCCACCACGGTTGGCTGCAGTGGTAAGCCTAAGACCTCGGGCACCAGTGCGCGCGAGGAATTGGTGGGAAACGCACCGTGCCCGATGAATTAGGAAGGAAAGGAAAAGCGGCCATGGCGACTGGCGACGACGAGATGGCTTAAAAACACAGAGCAGAGCGGGTCAGCGAGCCGACCGAGTGATCAGGGCATGGTGGGGGGGGGTAGGACGGCCGTGGCACACGTGACCGACAAGGCGCGTCGGCTAGCACGGATAACACCAAAGGCAGTGCATGCGCGCGGTCAATGGCAATAGCGCCGCGTCTGCCCAGCCTGCGCACAACAGGGAGCGAGTGCGACCTTAACGGGCCCGGTGTGCGGTCGACGTTCATAGACTGGCCAGCGGGGCAAGGCATGGCAGACGGCACCCAAGCGCGCTGGGACAGCAGCGCGACGTCGGTGGCTCCGCGTGGACAGCTCTCAGCCAGACATGGCCAAGCGTGCAGGCACGCCTGGTGACCGCAACCCCAAAGGCCAAAAGGGCGAAATCAGTGCCGTGCACGCTTTTTAAAGCGATGCCAAAGCTACCAAACAGTTAGGTTAAGGTTCGACCAACCTCGCTAACTCAAAGTTAACACCACCAGCTGCCTAGGAAAACACTTGGCGCGACCAAGGAGCGACTAGAGAAGAAAATGCGAGAAGGCCAAGACGGGTTCGTCACACAGCGCGTCGGTTCACGAATAGAGCACCGAACGTAGTTCTACGTGCGTTCTAAAGGGTTCCGAAAACTTCTAGGGCAACCCTGCTACTTCAGACCATTCTACGCACCACCCCTCACCAAAGTACTTACCATGATACAACCAGCGATACAATAATATAAAGTTAACGTTTAAGGATTTAGCGAGAATTTAAATGCTAACACGTCAATGTCAATCGTTTCTGATTTAGGAAGTTATAACTTTTAGTTTTGACTGCATCCTAGAACTATTCAACTAGCTAGTGCGATATAACTTGCCACGAGTGATACTTTAAAACCTAAGTTAAGACTTCTAAAGACCGGGAAACTTGTTTCGGTAAAACCCGTTAGGTCAAAATTGTGGCGCTAAATAAGATCGTAACACCGGGGTGTTACAACCAACCTCCCTTAAAAAGAATCTCGTCCCGAGATTCGAAGCAAGAACCAGAAGGGGAAACATGATTACATTCCGTAGATCGGGGAGTACACGAAAGATTACATGACTTTGAATACTAAACCACACGGGGACCTAGGGATACATGGTTAAGAGCAACTTGGTACAATCGAGATCTAATCCAGAAGTCGAGATAGACGAGGACAATGGAGAAACAACAGTAAGATGATTATCCAAAACATGGCGTAGCACCAACAGATCCAGAAACAGTCGACTGAGAAGTAAAACATTGTGAATCCTAAGGCCTACTAACCAAGGGAACTTGAACTTCTTCGACGAACTGGATCCTTTCTTCTTCTCAGACCTCAAACGGACGAATCTAGCTTTACAACGTTGAATGAATTTCGTAGCTCTGCTGTGAATGTGAGAGGAAGGTGGATGAAGAAGAAGAGCAAAGACCAAGGGGTCTTATATATAGGCGAACGGAGGTGGGAAGTAATACACCGGAGGTGGATGCGGCGGGGATGTGATACACAGACGATGCATGCTATGGAGATAAGGTCGGAAACACGGCGTGCTTCCTGCGCAAGCGGCGGAGGGGGAAATAAAGGAGAGTAGAGGGGGTCCGCTCAACGAGGCAGGCGTGCGGGCGGTCGTGTCACCAAAAGAAGAAGGAAAAGAGAGGGAAGGGGGTCTGGTACGAGGGACGAGGCGTGAGAGTCGAGAGCTGACCGGATGCTGGGGAAAAGGAGCCACGCACAGTGCACAAAGATGGTGAGCACTGCACGATGCCGCGGCCACGCGAAAACGGGACGATAATGGACCCGACACCAACGGCGTTCGCAGGGCACGCAGCAAAATGACCCAACATGCGTAGCGGTCAACTAAGCACAGGGCTTTGGACAAGACGTCCACTCAGAC
Organism: Miscanthus floridulus; assembly: GCF_019320115.1. Lineage (NCBI taxonomy): Eukaryota > Viridiplantae > Streptophyta > Magnoliopsida > Poales > Poaceae > Miscanthus > Miscanthus floridulus. Next base: position 96,092,704 of record NC_089595.1, read on the forward strand.
CTTTACGACTACCCACGGCTAACCTTCCGTTACTACTCTTCTTTTGCTTTCCTTCCTTGACCACATCCGTCTTTTCTGTAAACCCAGATCATGTCATACTTTCTTTCTCCAAACCATCTCTTGTTTACCTGGAGAGAACACTTCTGCATGAACCCGTTGTGGATTTCCCGTTTGAACACCCGAACATTTTCAAGGAGAAAACTTTAAAACAAAATAGTACGGCGGTGTAACTTGGTAAGGGTACTTGGTTAACAACCTCGATACCAGCGCGTGCCAAGCAGCGTCACATGTGGCAGCTATTCCACAGGGAGCCCTCGGTTTCGTCGCGGCACCATAAGCTTTTAACCAGGCAACTACTACCAACTTACACGCCATGAAGGCAGTGGGGTCATAGACCACAGAGTAAGGGGGTATCGCAAGGGAAAAATTCAACAACAAAGGTTTCCCTCCACAACAAGGGACAAGGAATTCAAATCCAACGATGGATTTGTTTTAAAAAGATTCAAGTGTTCTGCTGGGACATTCACAATTAGTTGATACAATGTCCAATAACATCCAATCACGGCTGATCTGCTTGGCATCTGAATGGCAACTTCTCTTGTAACCCACTTGATATCACCCATGAAACTCTTAAGCACACCTAACGAAGGTAGATGAACGCAATAAACACATCGAATAAATAAAATTCATGTTCCAACAGGCTTATACGGGTACAACGTACAGGCATTCAGGCTCACATTCACGACGTAGCATTCACCTACGGTCGGACGATCCCAACAACTACGGACGACAACAACGGCAAGAGTACAATACCGAGGGACAGCGATGAACTGCACTACTACTACGGATACAGCATCCCAAGGCAACTAGTCTACATCCTCGCGGGACAATGGCTGAGCGAGAGGAATCAAGGGCTCTGCTTCTAACACTTCCGACGGTGGAGGTGCTGGCGGTTCTGCATCACCGGTTCTTCTTCTCTCTAGCGGGTAGAGAGGGATCCCTTCCAAGATCGGGGCATCCTACCTCCCATCAACCAGCGACCTCCGCCTGGCCCTAGTGAATAGATAGGCCTCACCCAGCTGATGGACATGCCGATCTTCAGCCTCCTCCAGAGATTCCTCCATGGTAGCCTCTTGGCTCTCAGCAGCTGCAGCGCTGGCATGCGCTTCGGCGAGCTGCACCTGGAGCATCCGGTTGAAGACCTCGGCTTCCTCGGCGCGCCGAAGGCACGCCCTCAGCTCCAAGGCTTGACGATCGTACTGCTCATCCAGAGCGAGCAGGTACGTGGTCAAGTGCACCATGGTGGGACTGTCCTCTTGCACATCTCGTCCTTGCAAAGCCTCCATGCGAGCCCTCCATGCCCGCCGGTTCCTATCCAACGGTGGAAAGAACCGCATGGGGGTACGGGCAATGGGCTCCTCATAGATCTGGCAGAGGTACCGTAAGGCTTTGCGGGCCACAACCTGGTAGGTGTCGATGAAGCTAAACCCGGTTGCGGTCACACTCCAGGCTTCGGTGAGGTTAGGGAACTCTTCACTCTTCCCGATGTAGACTGTAACCTCACACCGCTCGGTGCCATGCTCCTCATACTCACAGCCCTCATACTCGGGGCGATCATTGACTCCGAGCTTTTGCAGGGTGGCATGCAGGATTTTGGGAAACCCCTCAACATTCAGGCAGTAGGTGCTAACCCAGGCTCCTGCCATCTCTGGCGGTGGTTGCAAGGAAGGCTGAGTGAAAAGCTGGCTCAAAGGAGAAGCTAAGCGAGCTAAAGTGCGCTGAGTGGTGGTACCAATGGCTAAGCCAGGCTCTACTTATAAAGGCGGAGCGTTCAGTGGTCCTGGCGCGGTTCACTAGGGTTCCCGCGCGGGGTCACTACGACAAATCGACCAATTCCCGCGCGTTCGAGGCGAGCGACGTGCGATGCCATTACTGACTAGTACGACTGCAGGGCAAGGGTCCGACAAGAGCGCAGAAAGGGGTACGGGGAGACGTGGGTCACGATCGGCGTGAACCACGGGCGAACGCGAGACACGAAGCCACAGTTCAGACCTAACTCTAGAACAGGACGAGTTAGTCGTGCACAATACGACACGCGTGACACCTATGGATGGCGTATCTACAAGTAATACGAGTACTACAATGCATAGGCAAGATATGCATGAATGCACGTCCTATACGTCCTTTCACTGTTGCCACATATAGGGCAACCGTTCTCAAAGTTTTGGCACATCGTTCTCTCCCTGTAACTAGCCGATACTATCGGACTAAGCTCGAGTCAGTGTACCTGCAGAAACTTGATTAAATCTACCTAAGTCAGCAAAGTGCCATCTATCCTGGATACATAACCATAGTAATAGGGCTACTTATATAACTTCGCATATAAACGTCCTAACTTTTTGCAACAATGGGTTGTCAATTTTTAGTTTAGAAAAGGTTTTCGAAGCTTTATTTCCTTATTTATGCTCTGATACCACCTGTGGCAGAACCGCCTAATCTAATGCCTCACAGAAGTGCTTGTCTTCCATTAGACACTAAACACTCAAGGGAGAACACTAAATTACTCGATTCCATCGGGCACACCCCAGGGGAGAACCCGAAAATCCACATTTTTACCACCAGAATCACAAATGAGAGAATAAAGCTTATATCATTCGTAACCATTTCTTACATCACTTTTAATACAACATCAGAGTATAATATTTATTAATATAACAGCGGAATGAAATCATATTATCAGAGTTATAAACAATTTAATTGAACAGCGGAATAGAAACATATGAACAGAGTTACAGCGGAAATAAACATCTATTAATGACATGATGAAGTATTGATATATACACTACGACAACAGATTATGAAACTTTCATTTATAAAAGCATTTGGTGAGAGTTATAAATAGCAACTACGATCGCAGCGTAAAGGAAATCCTCGCTGAGCCCACCAGGAGGAATCCACACAAAAAGGTCGGCTCTAGCATCCACCTGTCACCTGCAACAGGGGGAATAAAACCCTGAGTACTCAATTGTACTCAGCAAGACTTACCCGATAGGAGAAAAGAAAAGACTCCAAGGATATGCAAGGCTATCTGGTTTGTGGGTTGCATTTGCAGAAAGCATTACTAAGCGTGCGTCCTTATATTTGATTTTTAGTAAGAGCCGCATTGGTTCATTAGCTAACCATTCTATGTAAGCACCTGTGCTACTTTCAAGCAAGTGGTAAGCAATCAGATTTCCTTTTGTCCATCTTCCATCTTTCATCTTCAGTTCTTACTACGATGCTAAACCGTAGACAAGCCGTACCGGATGGCCCGGCGATTCGCGAATCAATGCCCCCAGCTGGGTACCCCGAAAACACACGCCCCGCTTGTACCCCAGGCACAAGCAGGACCAACTCATCACTCTCCTGTCCCGGGTGTCCAGGTCCCCGTCCAAACTGGGACTCCAAGCCCCCGCCCCTGAGTCCCGGACTCAGTGCGGCGCAAGGACCTCCTCCACCAAAAACAAACCCTAACAGTCGGTCCGGAAAGAGCCGGATCCGCGACAAGAGAGCAACAAGTCTTCCAAGCGCCCATACACAAGTATGTGCTCGGGATAATAAGTCTGTGACCTGCCCAGAGTCATATGCAACGATCGGTCCTTAACCGACCAGACAGGGAAAAACGGTGTACCAAGCTATGACCCGCCTCCGCGGCGACACAACTTCTTACACCCACCAATACCCAAACCACATCCCTGCCCGGTCACCATTTTTCTTTCCACCATTGAATATATTCCAAGTGATGATCATATAGTAACATATTTCCTATATCTCGCGAGTGACAGGCAATCACTCGACTTCTACCGGAGTCCTGTAGCATAGCAATCTACACGATCCTGTCATACTAGTAAGACTCATGGGATGAAGATATATATGCAAGTGGTTTCATTCAACTCCTTGAAACTTAATGCACAAATATAATTTAAACCGCAGAAAGTAGGGGTTATGCACCGGGGCTTGCCTGGGTAAGATGTATTAAAAAGTTAGTATCTGCATCTTTAGATCCTCCACCAGCAGCTGGATAGAAAGCCCATTGCACCATCTCCTGGAGAGAATACCAGTACACCATCTTTGGATTCCCAATCATCCTTCGATCGATCCGTTGATCCATCATCGTACCTAGATGATATGCATGCGATGAAATGCAAAGATGTAATTACTCAACTGCAATCGTGACTCGTAAAATACGACGTACGCCTCTCGAGTTAACGGGCTAGTTCTACGACGACCGTACTTAGGCTACATATACACGTTGTCGGATAAGACGTTATTTCCCAACCATTATTTTAGTTATATAAACCAATGGTGTTTCTTTATTCCAGAGTTATAAAAATTCCACTGAGTACCTAATATTGCTAAAAGCCTACAGTACAAATTTTAGATTCAACAATATCACCGATTTATCCCTACAATTCGTATAAGTTATATTTTTACAATATTAAGTATCCCAATTTAATTATATAGCTCCTAAAAATATCATCAAACTATGTGAACGAATTACACTAATAGGTACATCCTGGTTTTAGGGACTCAACCAAACTGGTGTGGCATTTTTGTGACTTTTCCATGATTTATTACTAATTTTACCAGTTCCCTGTCTTTGATAAAAGAAAATACTAAGAAAGGAACAAGGGCCGCTTGGGCTAACACCAGCCCCGCTCGGCCCACGCGCTCAGCGGCACAGCCGGCCCAACGCGTGGCGAACGGCCCAGACTGGGCACAGCAACCGGCCGTCCCGGCAACGCAGACAGGCCGTCGCCCAACAGACCCGACGCGGCCTACAGTGTGGCGGCAACAGATTCAGCCCGGCAGCCACAGTGGCCCACGCGGGAGCGACTGCGCGCGCAGCAGGCCGGCCCAACGAGCAGGGAGCCTGCGCGCACCGGCTTCTTTTCAAAAACGACCCCGAGCTTTGCGATATTTATACCAACATTATCCGCACTATTCCTACCGACAGCAGTTTCACGACTAGGCCCTCGTAGTATTCGTCTTTACAACGGGGAGGTCCTAGGGACCCCCGCGCACGACGGCACGGCTCCGGGCGGTGCAGCGTGACCACGCCGGACATCGAGGACCCATGCTGGCCTAACTATGGGGTCGACCACCGTCTACGACCCGGCCGATGCCGATTGGACGCGGTGGAGCACGGGGAGGTGCCCTAGGGCCCTCTACAGCCGCAGCGGTGGTTTACGGTGGTGGCGCGGCTGTTCCGACGAGCTATCGCGGTGACGAGAGCAACGGGGAGGTGAGGGAGCAACAAGAGCTTACCCCGAAACAAGCCGCGCAGCCGGTTGCGATGGGGAAAGTCCGGAGGATCCCGGCCACGTGTGAGCGACCAGAGCAGCACGCTCCACGGCGGACATGGCCGCGCCACCGTGTCGCTTGGCGAGGAACCTGGCGAAAACTGGTGAGCACCTGATAGAGGGGAACAAATTACGACAACCGGTGCCATCAATCGAACCTCTGCCGAAGGTTCAGACCTTGCCCCAACCGTGCTCTGTTCTAGAGAGAAATAGTACGGCGACGACGGCTATGCTTCGCGCGCGGCCGCTGGTGGACGATTCCCACCACGGTTGGCTGCAGTGGTAAGCCTAAGACCTCGGGCACCAGTGCGCGCAAGGAATTGGTGGGAAACGCACCGTGCCCGATGAATTAGGAAGGAAAGGAAAAGCGGCCATGGCGACTGGCGACGACGAGATGGCTTAAAAACGCAGAGCAGAGCGGGTCAGCGAGCCGACCGAGTGATCAGGGCATGGTGGGGGGGGGGGGTAGGACGGCCGTGGCACACGTGACCGACAAGGCACGTCGGCTAGCACGGATAACACCAAAGGCAGTGCATGCGCGCGGTCAATGGCAACAGCGCCGCATCTGCCCAGCCTGCGCACAACAGGGAGCGAGTGCGACCTTAACAGGCCCGGCGTGCGGTCGACGTTCATAGACTGGCCAGCGGGGCAAGGCATGGCAGACGGCACCCAAGCGCGCTGGGACAGCAGCGCGATGTCGGTGGCTCTGCGCGGACAGCTCTCAGCCAGACATGGCCAAGCGTGCAGGCACGCCTGGTGACCGCGACCCCAAAGGCCAAAAGGGCGAAATCAGTGCCGTGCACGCTTTTTAAAGCGACGCCAAAGCTACCAAACAGTTAGGTTAAGGTTCGACCAACCTCACTAACTCAAAGTTAACACCACCAGCTGCCTAGGAAAACACTTGGCGCGACCAAGGAGCGACTAGAGAAGAAAATGCGAGAAGGCCAAGACGGGTTCGTCACATAGCGCGTCGGTTCACGAATAGAGCACCGAACGTAGTTCTACGTGCGTTCTAAAGGGTTCCGAAAACTTCTAGGGCAACCCTGCTACTTCAGACCATTCTACGCACCACCCCTCACCAAAGTACTTACCATGATACAACCAGCGATACAATAATATAAAGTTAACGTTTAAGGATTTAGCGAGAATTTAAATGCTAACACGTCAATGTCAATCGTTTCTGATTTAGGAAGTTATAACTTTTAGTTTTGACTGCATCCCAGAACTATTCAACTAGCTAGTGCGATATAACTTGCCACGAGTGATACTTTAAAACCTAAGTTAAGACTTCTAAAGACCGGGAAACTTGTTTCGGTAAAACCCGTTAGGTCAAAATTGTGGCGCTAAATAAGATCGTAACACCGGGGTGTTACAATTAGATAGTTCAGTTGCCACAACTATATGCGAGTCAAGCCCTCACGATACCACACCCTCAGAAGCAGTGTCCTCCTCATAATGGCATCAAGCACTCTAGCAGTGGGAGTGAGATCACTGGGTGTCCTACTAGACCCCTCACCGAATGGCTCTATGAAGCAGTGGCAGACTAGATCAGTAGGGGGCACCATCCCGCCATGAGGATGTTTGGGGGGCACTGTCTGTCCATAACAAACCTCATGTAGCCAGACGGGCTGCTCCTGAAGTCTGAGTATCTCTCTAACCCTAGTGTTCATCAGCCTGTAATCTCTGCCATTGAATGCAAAGTGTATGAATCTATGCTGTGGGTCAATCCAGAGAGAAGCATAGAACTGATGGACCCAAGATGGAACATATAAGCATGTCCGTTCAAGTAAATCTATCAGCCCTGGCAGATAAGAAAGGTAGGGGCGAATGTGCTCTCTAGCTGCTGCAACAATAGACTCTATATTGCACACCCTCTGAGATCTAAAAATAGCTCCACTGTTAAGATATGCACTGTAGAAGTCCTCCTGCAGTGGTGTGTAGAAGCCCTCTGATGCACGCTCATCTCGCCTCGGTGGAAACCACTGCTCAAAATCCACAAATCTCAGCTGCTGCACCTGCTTGGCCGTGGCGGCCCTTAGATCTAGATGAGTCACTGGAGGCACACCCTGTGGTCTGGGTGGTGGATGAGAACCCCTCTGCTGTGTATCTGCCCTTGGTGTGACTAGAGCACGAGTATGACCAGAGCGGCAAAGCTGTGGCTGAGGTGCCTGCTCTGTCTCCTCGGCCTACTGTCCCTCCTGAGTATGCGCTGCTGCCTGTGGCTCCTGCTGTGACTCCCCCTGAGGCTGACTCTCATCTAAGACAACTCATCGTCCTGCAACTATGACAGTCCCAGCTAGACCACCATGACGGCGCTCAACCTGCTCTAGTGCAGCCCTCATAGATGGAGAGAGCTGATCTACGATCTAGACTCCACTCCTAGCACCTTCTGCCTCTGCACGCTCTGCTGCTACTACAACTGTGGCTGCTCTAGCTGTGTCTGCATCTAGATACTTCCACTTCTTTGTTGCAAGTTTCTTCGTCGCCTTGCCTTTTGGATCTGTAGGCAAGCGAGGCGGGTGTCTCAGATCCTCATCACCGGGACCACCTTCAACATTCTTGACATGAACTATCGGTTGGATCTGAAAAGAACAACTGCCGCTGACAAGAAACAACTATCAACTATCACTTTCGAGGCTTGACCTCGTTCCATACTCGCGAGCTTGACCCCGAGTTGACTGACAACTACAAATAGGACCACAACGGCACAGACTCGTTGCATGATAGAATAGAGGATATACAAATAATCTTAATTATCTATCTAGAGATGTGAAACCCTAAGAAAGCAAGCAATTAGGTATGAAATTGAATCGAGGGCTTGCTACCTAACGAACCGATGATCCGAAGAGATGAGAAGCAACACGCGGGGAACCACCGAATCGGCTAGGGTTAGGGTTCCGGCTCAACAAAAATCGGCGACCAAGATGATGTGGATGCAGTGGCTTAGGGCACGAGCTCAGCGGTGTGCTGGCATGGTGTGGGCACGGCGACGTAGGCAGGGTGGCGCGTGGGTGGCTCTGGTGCAGCGCGGGCGAGGCACGACGGCTCTGGTGGAGGAGACGCGGGGAGGCTGGCGTGGCGGCGGCGGCGGTGCGTGGAGGCGCAGAGGCGCGATGGGTGGCATTGCATGGCATGGAGGCACGACGGGCAGCGTAGGGAGCGGTGGTGCGGGCTACGGCGACCGATGGCGCAAGAGCGAGGCGGCGATGTCGGCGGGATAGGTCAACGCGCACGGGCGGCTTGTGGTTATAATGGGGTCCCCCGACGTGACAAAGTAGGAAACAGGAAAGCGATTGAATCCCATACGTTTTCAACTGACCGGACACTCCGGTGGTAGCGACCGGACGCTGCCACCCAGCGTTCGGTCGATTCCAGAGAGGTCCAAATCCACTGGAATTGCGACCGAACGCGTCCGATGGACACCGACCGGACGCAGCTAGAGTCTGGTGCAAGCTCTCCTTCGTCTTCGATCGACCGGACATAGAGCCACCATCTGACCAGACGCTGGGAGAACACTGTTTCAGCGTCCGGTCACTCCTTTGTAGCAGGTTCACCTCCTGTGAACTGACCGAATGCTGGACATCAGAGTCCGATGCAGCGTCCGATCACTCCTTTTCCAGTGAATCTTTAAAGTCCTTCATGCTGTCTGTTCCCAATCAAGTCCTAACTCCAATAAGATCCAAATAAACACCAATTAGGACTGATGTGAGTGACCTCTCTCAAACCCTCATGTTTTTCAAAAATATTTTGCCTTAGGCTATTATTCTTTTTATGAAAATAGGCAATAAGAGGGTAATTGAAGATAAACGATAAAACAACATTCATGCATATGCAATGCAATACTTGAAGATAAATCTAGTTGCTTGTCAAGTTTGATGCAAGGTTAAGCTTCTTCACATGCTTTACGGCGGTTATCTTAACCATGTTATACAAGCCCTATATGCATTACCAAAAATTAAACATGTTGTATATTACAATGCAATGCAAAGCACAACACAAGCTCATTTTTTAGTAAAGTTGCTAAAATCAAGAACATTGAGTTCATTCCGCAATCGACAAAAAGTCGCCTCATCTAGCGGTTTAGTGAAGATATCCACCAATTGATCCTCGGTCCTTACACCTTCTAATGAAATATCATTTTTAGCAACATGATCTCTAAGAAAGTGATGTCAGATATCTATGTGCTTGGTGCGAGAGTGTTGAATCGGATTATTTGCAAGTTTTACCGCACTTTTATTGTCGCACAAAAGAGGTACTTATCTAGAACTACACCATAGTCTAGCAAAGTTTGTTTTATATAAAGTATTTGTGCACAACATGTAACACCCCCGGTGTTTATCACCAGTTAAGCAATGGGTTTGAGCTCAAACATGACATGTCAAGTGGTAATCAAGGTGTCAAGGTCAAATCTACATGATGGAGCTCTAACTTAAACTTGGGCCACGCAAAATTGCTTACATATGGACCCTTGTTAAGATTATGCAAGAGTAATTCTAAACATGCTTCTTCCATGTACATTACATCCACATGCATCCATCTAGACCCGTGGAAAAGTTTCATGAAGTTTGGAATTAAAAAGTCACATGAAATGATAAGTCATATCTTTGCATGAATTGCTTTATCAAGTGGATGGAAACCTATGAAGTCAACCAAACCTTGGTACCTTGCTCAAACAACTCTACTTGCACTCATGAACAAATGTTATGAAGGGTTCATGTTGAGCAGGTGGCCAGAAAATGCACCAATGGATCAAAAAGGATAATATAAGCTTCATCGTGATCCTATTTTGGTCAAAGTAGAACAGTAGGTTCTATACCAGTTTTGAGGTTGGACCTTAAATGAAAGTTGTAGTCCATATCATGTAGAACAAACTTTGTTTTTGGAGCAAGAGCTAGATCAACTTGGGATTAAGTCAAACAGAGGCTCGAAAATTGAATCAGCGGCTGTTTTCAGACTTAGAATTTTTCTAAGTCTGGAATTCATCATCGTCGCCATTGGCATCCCGCGTTCTCCGAAATTCGTTAAGCAACTTGAGTTGGTCCAAAAATAAAAGTTGAAGGTAATATATTGGATAAGAGCATACAAAAGGTTGCACTAAGTTTGACTCCGTTTTGGTCCTCAATTTTGCGTTTACTTAACCGTTATCAAGGCACTAACACTGTCATTTTGGGGCTTAATTAGCCACTAACCTACAGTCCTAATGGCCAGTTACCCTTAATGAAAGTTGGAGAGTACCTAGAGAGCAACAACTTTGGTACAGGCACCCAGGTCTGAATCCATGTGGATTATGCGAAAAATGGACTCCAAGTCGGGCACAGCGACGCACGCCACGTATTCGAGTTTATGTCCGCGTGGCCACCATGCACCGAGAGCGCCCCCACCATTGCTGAGCTTCGCTGCCGCGTGCATCCATGCCCCTGCCTCCCTGTCGCGTCCCTGTGCCCTCTAGAGGTGGATGCCGAGCTCCCTCTGGCTCACTCGTTCGCCCTCCCATCGCCCCTCTCGCTCGCCCTTGCCTCTGCTTACTCGCACAGAGCGCCGGCGGTTGCCATGCCCGCCTTGCCAGCGAGCGAAGCTTCCACGCCGCCGTTCCTGCTTCTTGCTGCGTCTTCCTTGCCCGACCAACCATCTGGCTCCTTTGCTTCGCACGCGTGCTCGTTCGGTCTAGCGCTGCCGGGGACCGCTCGTTGCCACGGGCAGCCATGGGTGCAGCCCCTCCTTGCGCATGTGTTCGGGCACAGCAGGCCCCAGCCGGCTGAGTCTGGGCCAGGGCACGACCACGGCCGAGCTGGCCGCCCCCCCTTGCCGCGGTGCCTTTTCCCAGCCGGCCGATGCAGCCGCGGGCCAGTTCCGACGCCGCAGCGCCCCTCTGTCGCTCGTGTGTTCAGTTTGAAGAAGAAGGACCACGCGCGTGAATAGAAGCTTTCCCAGGGGGTTTTGTGAAGAACTAGTGACTCTAGTGAACAGTGCCAAAAAGGATCAATTTGTTCGTGTTTAATTTGTGTTTTCCGCAGGGACCCCGATGCAAGATTTCAATCCCTTTTTCTCTGGTTTTTACAGATTTGAATGCTCCACTTTGAAAATTCGTAGTAATTTGTAGAAAAATCGTAAAATAGTAAATGAGGACTTTTTGGAATCCTTGTGAAATTCTCTGTGCACTAGATCTATAATATTACATGTTTTAGTTTAAAGGTTTAGCTGTAAAAATAGATTTAGGCAGTTAGGTTCTTAATGCTAGTCATGTCTTGTCTTTTTTATAACTGCAGTTATTTTACTCAAATAAATGTGAAATTTTTATGGAGTGTTACTGATGTGATTAGTGATGTCTGGTAAAAATTTCAGTATTTTAGGCTTGATAGTTTAAGATCTATAAAAATAACAAATTACCTGTATTGCCTTACCCCTATTCTGAATAGGTCTGCAAGATTAAATTAATTGGCTTAGTTATATTATGAATCATGACTTTGTGATAATACATGAGTTGTAGTACTTTTATTAAGCTTTTCAAAAAGCTAAATATCATGATTTTTGGTTAAGTAGATCTTGAGTTATACTTGCTTAAATATCAGTGGCTGTTTCTGCCCAAACCCTAACAGGGTTACCTTGTTGGTATTGTGGGGCCTTCTTAATAGTAGAATTAGCTTTAGGTGTTTACAACAAAGTTGTTTAGAATTTGATAAGCTTTCTAAAAAGTCTAGAACCACATTTATTTGACATGTATAACTCTATTTATAGCTGTTTAAAGTGGCATGTCAGTTTCTATCTATGTTTTGGACAGAGATGCAATTATTGGATTAATTGACCCTTCTAACTGTAGAATCATCTTAAGATGATAATAACAAAGTTGTAGATAACTCACCTAACTAGATTGTGTTAAATTTTCATGGCATGTGGCCAAGTAGTTTGTGAGTTATGACTGTTCTAAGTTGGTCTTCAGAAATTGTAGCTTTCTGGAATTTCTGGACCAGCCTTGATAAATGTGCCTGTTTAACCTTGTTAACTTTGGAATCATGCTGATAGGTTTAAATATGAATTGTAGACAATTTCTATGGATTTTCATAAAGTCTTAGATCATCCTTGTGGGATGGTTGTAGCTTAAGTTATGTTTGAAACAAGTGACTGTTTGCTGCTGTCCAAATCTGCTTGTATCTAGAATTGTTTGCTTCTACTTGCTCTTGTTTGTATGATTGCAAATGGTTATCTTGGACACCTAGAGTTAAGGTAGCAGGCCTAAAATGTTTTGCTAAATTGTGAAGTACTTGATCATGTATAGCTAGCTGGTTGTATGACATGCTTATGTGTGTAGAGTGTAACATATGCTTGTTTAGTATGCTTGTTGCATTCCTTCATGTGTATTCTTTATGTTCATGCATCTGCATCTATGCATCTCATCCTAGGTACGCTAGGTACAGCACGTGGATGTGGAGCGCATGATGTGGAGACAGACGATGGTGTAACGGTGGGCTGTCCAGAAGATGGAAGAACCCCTGAATGCAAGTGCTAGGACCTGAGATGTCACCAGGACGGTGCAACCTAACTGAACTGACTTGTGTCGGATCCCAGGCAAGTCCCGGAGCATTCTAAGCCTCCAATGTTTTTACAAAGATCTTGAGTCTCTTTTATTGTTGATGATGCATTAAGTATAGGAACTGGTTGGAACCAATTGTTGCATTATATCCTTACCTTGTCCAGATAAAATCCTATGAACCTTAATTAAGTGTAGGATCGAATGATGCTTAGCTATGCTTAGACCGGTAGAAGTAGGGTGATTTCCTGTCACTTGCGAGATGTAGGATGAGCTCCGGTCATGGTTGGCTATAATTGCTATCATGGAAAAGAACCATGTGTTAATAATGAAAAGAGACCGGATGGGATGATGGTAGTGCAGCAACAAGGCATGGAGGTCTTGGGTGTGAATCTATCCCCGTCTGTGTCGTTTAAGGACCGATTTGCTGTACGTCCTCATGTCATGTTGAACGCATGCCTATCACTTAGTTGGCCGGATAACTCGTTCCGACCTCGAAGCCGAGTAGCTCAACTCAGGCCGAAAGACCGAGAAGTGAAAGTGCGCACCCTGGCGGTAGTAAGGATGTGCGGGGAGCTATTGGCGTAAGTCCGAGGTGAGATTGACCACCTGGCAGAGTGGACTCCTTAAGGGTGCGGCGTTGCTCGGAGCCGCGATTCCTGAGATGTACCAAAGGTGACCCGAGGAAACCCTTGATCAGGTGGATTGGGTGAGTGTTAGGAATACCCCTCCAGCTGGATAGGAATCGATTCGAATCGCCGTCTCTCCCGGATAGTGAGAACTTGACTGAGCAGCGGCAACGTAGATTCACTAAATTTAATGATATGGTTAAATGATGATGATGATGACTATGATAATGAGCCATGAATTACCTGATATGGTTATTATTGTTTGCAACTTAATTAAGTGATTGATTAGTACAGGTGCTAATATAGATGGTAGGTAATGGCTAAAAATCGCTGCTAGTATAGGCGGATAATGCTAATGATTACTCAAGCTTTTATGCAAAAAGGTTGTCAGCTCAGCTCCATCAAATAAAGCCTTGCATAATCCTTGGTGTCACTTTATTTCTGGTTTACGACGGGTAAGTCTGGCTGAGTATATTCGAGTACTCAGGGTTTATCCCACCATGTTGCAGGTAAAGTTCTCGGCCTGTTGAAGATGGTGGCTAACTGCCGGTGGGCTCGGTGATTCTATACTTACTTCTCATCTCTATGCTTTTGTCGGATGATGTCACTTATGCTAGCAATGTATTTGGAACATATATTAATGTAATCTTTTGAAAGCTATGTTGTTTTCACTAATCGGTTTTGAAACCCAAACTTGTAATATTATTTCCGCTGCAACCCTGTGTATGTGATGTGTATTTGCTTAATCCCGCGATCTTGGTTGTGATGTTGATTTACCGAGGTCTTTCGGGACACTCGGCAGACTACCGGGTTTATATGAGTGAAAGTATGCATGTGTCAACGTGTTAGCGGGGACAGCTGTACTTGATCTTGTATAAATTGGACGGTTCTGTTACACAACAAGCACCCGCGGCATTGTATTCTGCTTCGGTGGTGGACAAAGCCACACTATTTTGCTTCTTGGAGGACCAAGATACAAGTGATCTACCAAGCAAATGGCACCCTCCGGATATGCTTTTTCTATCAATTTTGCACCCGACATAATCCAAATTGGAATAGCCAATTAATTCAAATAAAGCTCCTTTGGGATACCAAAGGTAAATGCTTGGTGTGTGCTTAAGATATCTAAGGATTCTTTTTACAGCAATTAAATGAGTTTCCTTAGGATTGGCTTGAAATCTTGCACACATACACACACTAAACATGATGTCGGGCCTAGATGTGGTTAAATATAACAAGCTACCAATCATAGAGCAGTAGAGAGTTTAATCAACCGTGTTACCTCCCTCATCTAGGTCGAGATGTCCATTAGATGGCATTGGTGTCTTGATTGGCTTACATTCATCCATCTTGAATCTCTTGAGAAGATCATTGGTATATTTCTCTTAAGAGATAAAAATCCCTTCTCTCATTTGTTTGACTTGAAAACCAAGAAAGAATGTAAGCTCTCTAATCATTGACATCTCGAACTCCTTTGACATCAATTCACCAAACTCTTTGTAAGAATCTTCATTTGATGATCCAAAGATGATATCATCAACATACACTTGACAAATGAAGATATGTCCATCAACCTTCTTGGTGAATAGTGTGGTGTTGACCTTGCCGATGGTGAAGCCCTTCTCAATGAGGAAGTCCCGAAGGCGCTCATACCAAGCTCTTGGGGCTTGCTTAAGCCCATATAATGCCTTAGACAACCTATAAACATGATTAGGATATCTAGGGTCTTCAAACTCGGGAGGTTGATCAACATAGACTAGTTCATTAATAAAGCCATTTAAAAATGCACTTTTCACATCCATTTGATATAGTTTCATTTCATGATGCGATGCATATGCAAGGAGGATACGAATGGCTTCTAGTCTTGCAATCGATGCAAAGGTCTCTCCAAAATCCAATCCTTCAACTTGAGAGAACCCCTTTGCAACTAGTCTTACCTTGTTCCTCACAACTATGCCTTGATCATCTTGCTTATTGCAGAACACCCACTTTGTTCCAATGACTCTTGCTCCTTTTGGCCGCTCTTCAAGAGTCCAAACTTCATTGTGAGTGAAGTTGTTCAACTCTTCATGTATGGCATTTATCTAATCCAGATCTTGAAGAGCTTCTTCTACCTTGGTAGGCTCATAGCAAGAGACAAAAGAGTGATGAGCAATAAATGAAGCAAGTTTTTGTGAGCAAGTCATTACACCCTTTGATAGACTCCCTATGATGAGATCTTGTGGATGATCTTGTAGTAGAGGTGTATTTCTTCTATTGACCACTTGAGGAGGAGGTTGTGGAGCATCAACATCTTGTGCTTATACCACCATTTGATCATGGGAGAAATGGGTGTCTTCATTTTCTACTCTCACATCTTTATCATCATCTTGTGACACACTTGATGAAGAAGGTGGATCAATCACTTGTACATCATCTTTATCATCTTTTGGTTTGATGTCTCTAACCGGAATGTTCTTCATAGCCTCCCTCAATGGTTCATCACCTACATCATCAAGATTTTCATGTGCTCCTTGGAAGCTGTTAGATTTATCAAATTCCACATCATATGTTTCTTCAACCAAGCCATTGACATGATTAAATTCTCTATATGCTTTGGATTTTGATGAGTAACCAACAAGAAAACCAATATCACAATGTCTTTGAAACTTCCCTAGGTGTTGTCGCTTCTTGTAGATATAGCATTTGCAACAAACACCCTAAAGAAAGAGATGTCTGGCTTCTTCCTATTGAGCAACTCATAAGGTATCTTGCCAAGAAACTTTTGAAGGAATAGGTAGTTGGATGCATAGCATGCGGTGTTGATAGCTTTCACCCATAGAGCTTTAGGAGTGTTGTACTCATCTAGCATTGTTCTTGCAAGAGTGATCAATGTCCAGTTCTTTCTCTCAACTATACCATTTTGTTGAGGAGTATATGTTATGGAGACCTCATGCTTGATCCCAACTTCATCACAATATGCTTCTATATTTGTGTTGTCAAATTCCTTCCCATTGTCACTTCTTATCTTCTTGAGCTTCACTTCAAACTCATTTTGTGCTCTCTTGGCAAACTTCTTGAAGCAAAATGCAACTTTGGATTTGTCATAAAGGAAGAATACCCATGTATATCTTGAATAGTCATCAACAATCATAAGACAATAAAGATTTCCTCCTAAACTCTTGTATGTTGTTGGCCCAAATAGGTCTATGCGAAGGAGTTCTAGCACTCTTATGGTTGACATAAAAGCTTTAGTTGGATGAGTATTTGCAACTTGCTTGCCGGCTTGACATGCACTACAAAGCTTGTCCTTCTCAAACTTCACATCCTTCAACTCTCTCACCAAATCATTCTTCATTAGCTTCTTGAGTGAGCTCATCCCAATATGAGCAAGTCTTTTATGCCATAGCCACCCAAGTGTTGTTTTGGTGAATAGGCAAGTCTTTAAATTTACATCTTCGGAGGTGAAATCCACTAGATATAGGTTGTTGTATATAAATCCTTTGAATATCACTTGATCATCATCCTTCTTAGATACAACAACTTCCTTTTAGGTGAACAAGCATTGGAAGCCAATATCACACAATTGTCCAATGGATAGTAAGTTGAAGCTCAATGAAGCAATATATAGCACATTTGAGATAGAATGATCATTTGATATTGCCACTTTGCCCAATCCTTTAACCTTGCCCTTTGAGTTATCTCCAAATGTGATTCTTTCTTGTCCATCTACTTCTTCATCTAGTGAGGTGAACATATGAGGATCACCGGTCATATGTTGTGTGCAACCACTATCAATAATCCAATGACTTCCACTGGTCTTGTAGTTCACCTACACACAAGAGATCAAGCTTTAGGAACCTAAACTTGTTGAGGGCCCTTCACCTTCTCAACAAGTGACTTAACAACCCAAATTTTCTTAGGCCTATTCTTGTTGGGTGGTCCTAAGAACATGACTTTCATCTTTCCACTAGAATCCTTTCTAAGCATGTAGTGAGCATTGAAGGCAAAAGGTCTAGCATACTTGGGCAAGGGTTATGGTGGTAGAGTTTGGCACTCATGAGCAAAATGGCCTTCTTGTCCATACTCAAAACACTTCTTTGGCTTTGGCTTTTGTTGTTGTTGAGCTTGAGCCTTCTTCTCTTTATTTGCCATGTACCCAATGCCACTTCTATCCATCTTCATGATGGTGTTCATTAGTAGCTTACTTTGAAGATACTTGCCTCTAGTGAACTTGCTCAATCCAATCTTGAGATGCTCTTTCTCTAACTTGAGCTTCTTATTCTCTTCCTTAAGAGCATTATTGTTTTTCTCTTCCTTGAGCTTCTTGTTTTCTTCTTTGAGCTTCTCATTCTCAAGCATCAACTTACCATCATGATCAAGAGTTTCTAGCACAATGGTATTGTGACTTTTGATCTCTTCAAGATCTTTCTTGAGCTTTTCATTGTCATTTTTGAGCTTGACAAACTCATCATAATCATCGGCCTCAACCACTTGCTTGCCCTTGCTACTAGAACTTTGCTCAATACTCTCAATGATCAAATCATCACATGATGTAGCTATATCAATCTTAACAACATTGTTAGTAGCATCATGTGGCTCATTGGATAAATATTCTTGAGCAATAACAAGATTATCATGATTAATCTTAAGAGTAGTATATTCATCTTTTAGCATACTATGGCTAGTGATGAGCTCTTTATGCATCCTCTCAAGTTTATCATGTTTATCTTTAAGCTCTTTGTTAGAAGATTTGAGCTCCTTGAGTTTGGATGACATAGCTTCATTTGCTTCTCTAAGCTCAACACTAGCCTTTTCGGCTATATCACATTTTGCTAAAAGAGAATCATTTTTAGCTTCTAGCTTGTCATTCTTAGCTCTAGTCTTTATAATGATCTTGGAGTATTTATTTAGCAATTTAACAAGATCATCATAAGAAGGTGATTCATATTCATCATCATCACTATCGCTATCATCATTACTAGCATGTTCGTCACCACTACTCTCATCATCATTTGATACCTTGCGTTCACCCTTGGCCATAAGGCATAGGTGTATAGAGGATGATGGCGATCGTGGCGGTGAAGATGATGAAGAGTCAATAACAATGGCGGCCACCTTCTCATTGTCACTATCATCATCGGATGAGTCACTAGATGAATCAATGTCCATGAGCCAATCACCGACGATGTATGCCTTTCCACTCTTCTTCTTGTGGAAGTTCTTCTTCTTGCCATCTCTCTTCTTGTATGGCTTGTCTTTCTTCTTCTCATCTTCATCACTTGAGTCATCTTTCTTGCCCTTGTTCTTGTTCTTGAACTTGTCTTTCCTGGGCTTTGTGCATTGGTGAGCTAGATGACCAAGTTCTCCACAATTATAGCAATCCATGTCGGAGATTGGCTTCCTTCTAGAGCTAGTGAAGAACTTCTTCTTGCCATCAAACTTGATGCCACTCTTGTTGAGCTTCTTTAGCATCTTGGCGGTTTTCTCACCATGAGAGCAAGGTTTGCATCATCAACTTCATCATCACTTGAGCTCTCATACTCAAGCCTTGCTTTGCCCTTCTCTTGACTAGCTTTGAATGCTAAGTCCTTTTCTTTCTTCTTGTTAGAGGATGAGCCATCTTGAGGTATGATGTGCATGTACATCTCATAAGCATTGATCTTTCCCAAGATTTGTGTCGGTGTAGTGGTGGAAAGATCATCTTGATGAAGCACGGTCACAATATGCCCATATTTGTCAATGGGGAGGACACTCAAGATCTTGCTTACAACATCGGATGGTTGTATTTGAGTGAGTCCAAGCCCATTGACTTCCTCTACAAGAACATTCAAACGTGAATATATTTCATTAGCACATTCTTTAGGAAGCATCTCAAAAGAGTTAAGCTTTTTCATAACAAGATGATAGCGTTCCTCACGCTCACTCTTTGTTCCCTCATGGAGTGCATAAACGTCCAACCATAGTGCATGGGCGTCTTTGTGGTTCCTCACCCGGTTGAACACATCTTTACAAAGGCCTCTAAATATGGTGTTTTGAGCCTTTGCATTCTATTTCTCATAGTTCACCTCATCGCCTTGTAGGTTTGTAGCATCCTGAGGTTTTGGGAAGCCTTGTGAGGCGGCTCTAAGTATTCCAACATCTAGAGCTTCTAGTACGCCTCCATACGAATTTTCTAATATGGAAAATCATCCCCCTCAAAGATGGGAGGAGGTCCATCCCTGTGAGACATCTTTCTCTAGGCGGTTAAGTCTAAATACGTGAGCAATAGGCTCTGATATCAATTAAAAGGATCAAGATGCCCAAGAGGGGGGTGAATTGGGTTAATTCTAAATTTCTTTGCAATAATTAAACTCTACGGATAGCCCAATTAACCCCTTATGCCTAGAAAGTGTTTCTATTGATCTAATGCATAAAAGTTTAGCATCCTAAGTTCCAATCCTACTCTAGCATGGCAATTCTAGGAATGTAAATGACAAGAATTGAATTGCTCAAAGTAAATGCTCAAAGTAAAGAGAGAAGGAGGAACGCGGTAATGTTTTGCTGAGGTATCAGAGAGTCGCCACTCCCCACTAGTCCTCGTTGGAGCACCCGTGCAAGGGTGTAGCTCCCCTTGATCCGTGCAAGGATCAAGTCTTCTCTACGGGTTGATTATTCGATACTCCGTCGCAGTGAATCACCCACAAACCGCTCACAACTTGAGTTGGGTCATCCACAAGCTCCGCCGGATGATCACCAAGCTCTCCAATCACCACCAAGCCATCTAGGTGATGGCGATCACCAAGAGTAACAAGCACGAACTCTCACTTAACCACGATAAGCCTAATGAGAAGGGTGGATGCACACTTTGCTACTCTTGATCTCACTAATGAGGGCTCTCTTTGAGATTCTCAAATATCAATCACCTCACTAGGACCTTGCTCTTCTTGGCACTCTCAAAGGTGTTTCTCAGCTGTTGAAATGAGCAAAAGTACCCCCACACACGAATGGAGGAAGTATTTATAACATGGGTTGAAAAACAAACCGTTGTGTGCCTCTGCGGGGTGATCGGACGCTCCGGTCATGTTGATCGGACGTGCCGGTCAGTTTACCTCGAACTCCAGTGTTTACAGTGTAACCGGACGCTGGCCAGCATCCGATCAGCACTAACCGGATGCGTCCGATCATGATTTTCCCTCTCTAGAACCTTACTGGAGTTGACCAGACACTGGCCCTCAACGTCCGGTCACTTCACCTCTCAGCGTCCGATCACTTCTAGACGACTTCACCTTGATCAAATGAACTGACTAGACTCTGTGCCAGCGTCCAGTCACATCGAAGCTAGCGTCTGGTCAGCATTTGACCCTCCATTCACTTCCAACTTTCGATCATATGTGAATGAAGTTTGCTCCAATGGATCTAAGGGCTTTTTAGGAGCTACCTAGTGCTAGGTTTAGCAAGTGTGCACCACACCTAACCCACTAGACTTATCTAGGTCAAGCTACCCATCCATAGCCCCCGTAATAGTATGGCCAAAGGAAAAATAAAATTCTAAATTACTCTAAGTGTCTCTTCAACTCCAATCGACACTTAGAACTAGTCCATCCTTAACCTTGTCGTCCATCCTTTGAAAACCGAAATGATTTCCATCATAGGGGCATGACCACCATGATAGCCCAGTCGATCTCCATTACCATGACCTAACTTAATTGCCTCTGCAAAACACACGTTAGTCATAGTAATCATGTATTGTCATTAATCACTGAAACCCAACTAGAGGCCTAGATGCTTTCACACACTAGCAAAAATGATGATCTAATATATAAATTACAAGGATGTAGGGAAGATGAGCAGCGTGCACCATTTTCAGCACATTGGAAGTAGATTAAAACTCTATTGAGAGAGTTTTGTTTCATGTCCACATGCTAGAAATATTAATATTAAAATATGTATATATTGGAAATTATAATATTAAATAAAACAATGAAGGGTGGGTCTTATTTTATTGAGAGAACTATTTTTGACAAAACGAACTATAACAAGAGTTTGGTTTTGATCAAACTTAAAAACCAGAAATCTTCGACCATCCAACGATCAAAATCATTCATATTTGGCCATCTAGGTTGTTTTGATGGTGGTTTTGGACATGTGGTAGCAGGCACACATATCATATCCTCTCCTCTCTCTTGCCCCTCATCTACACAGCGTTGTTGCCTCCTCCCATAGTCCTATCTCCTTGCGATGCTTGCATGAAGGTCACTATGGTGGGCATGGGAAACCATGGCGAGCAATAGTTCATTGACATTGATGCCTCAACGTCCTCTTTTGTGACTGAAAGCATCTAGACCCCTAGTTGGGTTTTGGTGATTAATGACGACATGAGATTACTATGACTAATGTGTGTTTTGCAGAGGCAATTTGAGTTAGGTCATGGTAATGGAAATTGATTGGGCAATCATGGTTGTCATGCCCCTGTCGATGGAAATCGTTTCAATTTTTAAAGGATGGACGACAAGGTAAAGGACGGACTAGTTCTAAGTGTCGTTTGGTGTTGGAGAGACACTTAGAGTAGTTTATGACTTTGTTTTTTCCTTTGGCCATACTATTAAGGGGGTATGGACTAGTAGCTTGACCTAGGTAAGTCTAGCGGGTTAGGAGTGGGGCACACTTATCAAACCTAGCACTATGTAGCTCAGGAATAGACCTAAGATCAATTGGTGTCAACTTTATTCACATAGGATTTCGAGTTGGAAGTGAATGGAGGGTCAAGTGATTGACCGGACGCTAGTCTAGTTGTGATCGAATGCTGGAGGATGAGTCCAGTCAGTTCATTTGATCAACTATAGTCATTTGGTACTGACCGAACGCTGAATAGTGAAGTGACCGGACTCTAGGTGCCAGCATTCGATCAACATCAGTAAGGTTCCAGAGAGGGTTTTTGATGATCGGACACATCCAGTGAGTGCTGACTAGATGCTAGTCATAATCTAGTACTAGACCAGATGCTGAACAGTGAAGTGACTAGAGTTTGGATACCGGTGTCCAGTCAACATCAGTAAGGTTCTAGAGAGGGTTTTTGATGACCGGACGCGTTCGGTGGGTGCTGATCGGACGCTGGTCAGAGTCTGGTTAGAGCTTAACGGCTCTCTCTGACACAGTGATAGGTACAACTGACCAGAGCATCTGGTCACCCTAACCGGAGCATCCAGTCAACCCGCAGAATGCTGACTCAACCTCCAAATGTTATGTTTTGAATGAGGAGGTATAAATACTTCACTCGTTCATGGGAGGTCTCTTGCCCATTTGTTCAGTTGAGAAACACCTTTGGAGTGCAAGGGAGAGCAAGAGCCTAGTGAGGTGATTGAGATTAGATAATCCAAGATTAAGGACCTCATTAGTGCATAGAGAGTAGCAAGTGTGTATCCACTTTTCTCATTAGGCTTGTCTTGGTCAAGTGAGAGTTTATGTTTGTTACTCTTGGTGATCACCATCACCTAGATGGCTCGGTGGTGATTGGGAGCTTGGTGATCATCCGGTGGAGCTTGTGGATGACCCAAGTCAAGTTGTGAGCGGTTGTGGGCGATTCACCGTGATGGAGTGTCAAAGAATCAGCCCGTAGAGAGCACTTGATCCTTGCGCGGATCAAGGGGGAGCTACACCCTTGCGTGGTTGCTCCAATGAGGACTAGTGGGGAGTGGCGACTCTCCGATACCTTAGGAAAACATCACCGTGTTCCTTTCCCTCTCTTTACTTTGAGCATTTACATTTAAGCAATTCATTTCATGTCTTTACATTCCTAGAATTATCATGCTAGAGTAGGATTGGAACCTAGGGTGCAAAACTTTTGTGCGGGAAAGCAATAGAAACACTTTTTAGACACAAAGGGTGAAATGGGCTAAATGTAGGACTTAATTATTGTAAAAATTTAGAATTAGCCCAATTCACCCCCCTCTTGGGCATCTTGATCCTTTCAATTGATATCGGAGCCTTGTGCTCCCTAAATTAGCCTTAACCGCCTAAAGCAAGATGTCCCATGGGGATAGACCCCCTCCTATCTTTGAGGGAGATGATTTTCCTTATTGGAAAATTCGTATGAAGGCATATCTAGAGGCTTTAGATGTTGGAATTCTTAGAGCCGCCTCACAAGGCTTTCCAAAACCTAAGGATCCCGCCAACCTTCAAGGCGATGAGGTTAACTATGAGAAATAGAATGCAAAGGCTAGAAACACCCTCTTTAGAAGCCTTTGTAAGGATGTGTTTAACCGTGTGCAGAACCACAAAGACGCCTATGCACTATGGTCGAACATTTATGCGCTCCATGAGGGAATCAAGAGTGAGCATGAGGAACACTACCATCTTGTGATGAAAAAGCTTAATTCATTTCAGATGCTTCCTAGAGAAAGTACCAATGAGATGTATTCACGCTTGAATATTCTTGTAGAGGAAGTCAATGGGCTTGGACTCACATAAATGCAACCCTTCGATGTTGTAAGAAGGATCTTGAGTGTCCTCCCCATTGACAAATATGAGCATATTGTGACGGTGTTTCATCAAAGTGATCTTTCCACCGCTACACCAACTCAAATATTGGGGAAGATTAATGCACATGAGATGTATATGCACATCACTCCACAAGATGGCTTTTCTTCCACCAAGAAGAAAGATTTGGCATTCAAGGCTAGCTAAGAGAAGAGGAGCAAAGCAAGAGCTGATCATGATAGCTCAAGTGATGATGAGATTGATGATGCAAGTCTTGCTCTCATGGTGAGAAGAACTACCAAGATGCTCAAGAAGCTAAACAAGAATGGTGTCAAGTTTGATGGCAAGAAGAAGAAATTCTTCACTAGTGATAGAAGGAAGCCCATCTTCAAAATGGATTGCTATAATTATGGAGAACTTGGTCACCTAACTCATCAATGCCCCAAACCTAAGAAAGACGAGTACAAGAAGAAGTACAAGGGCAAGAAAGATGATTCAAGTGATGAAAATGATGATGAGAAGAAAAAGAACAAGTCATACAAGAAGAAGGATGGCAAGAAGAAGGAATTTCACAAGAAGAAGAAGAATGGCAAGGCATACATTGTTGGTGATTGGCTCACTGATATTGAATCATCAAGTGGCTCATCTGATGATGAAAATAAGAATGAGAATGAGAAGGTGGCCGCTCTTGTGATTGATTCTTCACTATCTTCACCGACACCACCGCCATCATCCTCTACACACCTATGCCTTATGATCAAGGGTGAACAAAAGGTATAAAATGATGATGATAGTAGTGGTGATGATAATGCTAGCCATGATGAAAGTAGTAGTGATAGTGATGAAGAATTTGAATCACCTTCTTATGATGATCTTGTCAAGTTGCTAAACCAATACATTAAAATCATTAGAAAGACAAGAGCTAAAAATAAAAAGCTAGAATTTGAGAAGGACTCTCTCTTAGCAAAGTATGACATAGTCAAAAAAGCTAGTGTTGAGCTTAGAGAAGAAAATAAAATTGTGTCATCCAAACTCAAGGAGCTCAAATCCTCTAAAAAGGAGCTTAGAGAAAAATATAATAAACTTGAGGGGATATATAATGAGCTCACCACTAGTTACAAGTTGCTAAAAGAAGAGTACACAAATCTCAAGATTAATCATGACAATCTTGTTCTTTCTCATGAGTTATTATTCAATGAGCCACATGATGCTACTAACAATGTTGTTAAGATTGATATAGCTATATCATGTGATGACTTGATTGTTGAGAGCATTGAGCAAGGTTCTAGTAGCAAAGGCAAGAAAGTGGTTGAGTCCGACAAGTATGATGATTATGTCAAGCTCAAGAATGAGAATGAAAAGCTCAAGAGAGATCTTGAAAAGCTATCAGACACCAACACAATTGTGATAGAGAATCTTGACAATGATTATGATATAGCTCTTGAGAACGAGATACTTAAAGAAGAGAACAAGAGACTCAAGATGGAGAAAAATCATGATGGACTTAGAGAAGAAAACAAGAAGCTCAAGTTAGAGAAAGAACATCTCAAGACCGGTTTGAGCAAGTTCACAAGAGGCCAATATCTTCAAAGTGAGCTACTCATGAACACCATGATGAAGATGGATAGAAGTGGCATTGGGTACTTGGCAAATCAAGAGAAGAAAGCTCAAGCTCAACATCAACAACAATACAAATCAAAGCCTAAGCCAAAGAGATGTTTTGAGTGGGGACAAGAAGGTCACTTTGCTCATGAGTGTCAAACTCCACCACCACAACCCTTGCCCAAGCATGCTAGACCATT
Source organism: Miscanthus floridulus (assembly GCF_019320115.1). NCBI lineage: Eukaryota > Viridiplantae > Streptophyta > Magnoliopsida > Poales > Poaceae > Miscanthus > Miscanthus floridulus. The sequence continues at coordinate 96,118,439 of NC_089595.1, forward strand.
TGCCTTCAATGCTCACTACATGCTAAGAAAGGATTCTAGTGAAAAAATAAAAGTCATGTTCTTAGGTCCACCCAACAAGAATAGGCCTAAGCAAATTTGGGTTGCAAAGTCACTAGTTGAGAAAGTCAAGGGCCCCCATCAAGTTTGGGTCCCTAAACAACAAGCTGATCTCTTGTGTGTAGGTGAACTACAAGACTAGTGGATGTCATTGGGATATTGAGAGCAGTTGCACTCAACATATGACCGGTGATCCTCGTATGTTCACCTCACTAGATGAAGAATTAGATGGTCAAGAAAGGATTATATTTGGTGATAATTCAAAGGGCAAAGTTCAAGGATTGGGCAAAGTTGCAATATCAAATGATTATTCAATATCAAATATGCTATATATTGCTTCATTGAGTTTCAACTTGCTATCCGTTGATCAATTGTGTGATCTTGGCTTTCAATGTTTGTTTACCGAGAAGGAAGTGGTTGTGTCAAAGAAAGATTATGATCAAGTTATATTCAAGGGTTTTAGATACAACAACCTATATCTAGTGGATTTCACCTCTGAAGATGCAAACTTGAAGACATGCTTATTCATCAAAACATCACTTGGGTGGCTATGGCATAGAAGACTTGCACATGTTGGGATGAGCTCACTCAAAAAGCCATCGAAGAATGAATTGGTGAGAGGTTTGAAAGATGTGAAGTTTGAGAAGGACAAGCTTTGTAGTGCATGTCAAGTCGGCAAGCAAGTTGCAAACACTCATCCAACAAAATCTTACATATCAACAAGAGTGCTAGAGCTTCTTTACATGGATCTATTTGGACCAACAACTTACAAGAGTTTAGGAGGAAATCTCTATTGTCTTGTGATAGTTGATGACTATTCTAGATATACTTTGGTGTTCTTCGTTCATGACAAGACCGAAGTGGTCGCAAGTTTCAAGAAGTTTGCCAAGAGAGCACAAAATGAATTTGATGTGAAGCTCAAGAACATAAGAAGTGACAATGGAAAAGAATTTGACAACACAAACATTGAAGCATATTGTGATGAAGTTGGGATCAAGCATGAGGTCTCTGCAATATACACTCCTCAACAAAATGGTGTAGTAGAGAGAAAGAACCGGACACTTATCACTCTTGCAAGAACAATGCTTGATGAGTACAATACACCCAAAGCTCTATGGTCGGAAGCTATCAACACCGCATGTTATGCATCCAATCACCTATTTCTTCAAAAGTTTCTTGGCAAGACCCCTTATGAATTGCTCAATGGGAAAAAGCCGGACGTATCATTCTTTCGGGTGTTTGGTTGCAAATGTTACATCTACAAGAAATGACAACACATAGGGAAGTTCCAAAGATGTTGTGATATTGGTTTTCTTGTTGGTTACTAATCAAAGAACAAAGCATATCGAGTATTTAATCTAACGGCTCCCAAAGAGCACATGAGAGTCTCGATGATGTAGGTGATGAACCATTGAGGGAGGCCATGAAGAACATTCTGGTTGGTGACATCAAGCCCAAAGATGATGAAGATGATGTACAAGTGATTGATCCATCTTCTTCATCAAATGTGCCACAAGATGATGATAAAGATGAGAGTAGAAAATGAAGATACTCATGTCTCCCATGATCAAATGGTGGCACAAACTCAAGATGTTGATGCTCCACAACCTCCCCCTAAGTGGTTGATAGAAGAAATTCACCCCTACTACAAGCACATCCACAAGATCTCATCATAGAGAGTCCTTCAAAGGGTAAGAAGCTCTTCAAGATCTAGATTGGATAAATGTCATGCATAAAGAGTTGAACAACTTCACTCGCAATGAAGTTTGGACACTTGAAGAGCGACCACAAGGTGCAAGAGTCATTAGAACAAAGTGGGTGTTCCGCAACAAGCAAGATCATCAAGGCATTGTTGTGAGGAACAAGGCAAGACTAGTTGCAAAGGGGTTCTCTCAAGTTGAAGGGTTGAATTTTGGAGAGACCTTTGCATCGATTGCAAGACTTGGAGCCATTCTATCCTCCTTGCATATGCATCGCATCATGAAATGAAATCATATCAAATGGATGTTAAAAGTGCATTTTTAAATGGCTTCATAAATAAACTAGTTTATGTTGATCAACCTCCCGGGTTTGAAGACTCTAGATATCCTAATTATGTTTATAGGTTATCCAAGACACTATATGGGCTTAAGCAAGCCCCAAGAGCTTGGTATGAACGCCTTCGGGATTTTCTTATTGAGAAGGGCTTCACCATTGGGAAGGTCGACATCACACTATTCACCAAGAAGCTTGATGGAGAAATCTTCATTTGTCAAGTATATGTTGATGATATCATCTTTAGATCATCAAATGAAGATTATTGCAAAGGGTTTAGTGAATTGATATCGAAGGAGTTCAAGATGTCTATGATTGGAGAGCCTACATCTTTCTTGGTTTTCAAGTCAAGCAAATGGGATTTTCATCTCTCAAGAAAAATATACCAAGGATCTTCTCATGAGGTTCAATATGGATGAATGTAAGCTAATCAAGACACTAATGTCATCTAATGGACATCTTGACCTAGATGAGGGAGGTAAAACGGTAGATCAAACTCTCTACCGTTCTATGATTGGTAGCTTGTTATATTTAACTGCATCTAGGCCCAACATCATGTTTAGTGTGTGTATATGTGCTAGATTTCAAGCTAGTCCTAAGGAAGCTCACATGGTTGCCGCTAAAAGAATCCTTAGGTACCTTAAGCACACACCAAGCATTGGTCTTTGGTATCCCAAAGGAGCTAGATTTTAATTAGTTGGCTATTTCGATTCGGATTATGCCAGTTGCAAAGTTGATAGGAAAAGCACATCCAGAGGGTGCCGTTTACTTGGTAGATCACTTATGTCTTGGTCCTCCAAGAAGCATAATAGTATGGCTTTGTCCACCGCCGAAGCGGAATACATTGCCGCGGGTGCTTGTTGTGCATAAATACTTTACATGAAGCAAACTTTGCTAGACTATGGTGTAGTTCTAGAAAAGGTACCTCTTTTGTGTGACAATAAGAGTGCGGTAAAGCTTGCTAATAATCCGGTTCAACACTCTCGTACCAAAGCACATAGATATCCGCCATCACTTTCTTAGAGATCATGTTGCTAAAAATGATATATCACTATAAGTGTAAGGACTGAGGATCAATTGGCGGATATCTTTACTAAACTGCTAGATGAGGCAACATTTTGTCAATTGAGGAATGAGCTTAATGTGCTTGATTTTAGTAACTTTACTAGAAAATGAGCTTGCGTTGTCCCTTGCATTGCATTGTAATATACAACATGTTTAATTTTTGGTAATGTATTTAGGGCTTGTCTAACATTGTTAAGATAACCACTGAAAAGCGTGTGAAGAAGCTTAACCTTGGATCAAACTTGACAAGCAACTAGAATTACTTTCAAGTATTGCATTGCATATGCATGTATGTTGTTTTGTCGTTTCCTTTTGATTACCCTTTTTATTTTCTATTTTCTTAAAATAAAGTATAGCCTAAGGCAAAATATTTTGAAAATTTTGAGGGTTTGAGAGAGGTAACTCACATCAGTCACAATTGGTATTTATTTGGGTCTTATTGAAGTTGGGACTTGATTGGGAATAGGTAGCACGAAGGAACATTGAAGATTTGCTGAAAAAGGGTGATCGGACGCTACACCGGACTTTGGATTCCAGCGTCCGACCAGTTCATAGGAGGTGAACAAAAGCACAAAGGAGTGGCCGAATGCTGAGACAGTGTTCTTCCTACGTCCGGTCAGATGGTGGTCCTACGTCCGATCAAGCGAAGAAGATGAACACAGGACCGACCGGACTCTGGCTGCGTCCGATCAAGGGTAACCAAATGCGACCAGTCGTGACTTGAGGGGATTTGGACCTCTCTATAGTCGACTGGACTCTATATGGTAGCGTCCGATCATTGCCACTAGAGCCTCCGATCAGTAGAAAACGTGTAGATCCTGAACTCTATCTCGTTTCCTTTTCTAATCCAACACGGGGGGGGCACCATATAATCCCACGCCGACTTCGCCTGCACCACCGTGCCCGTGCCCAAATCCCGCTGCGCCATCTCCTCGCTCCGCCATGCCCACATCGTGCCTCCGTAGCCGTCGTGCCCTCTCCACGCCGCCTGCCCACACCACCTATCCGTACCGCGTGCCCATGCCGCTAGCCCTAGTCATCGCGCCGTCTCACCCACGCTACGCCTTGCTCCATGCCACCGTGCCATGCAGCAACACCACATGCCCGAGCCCTAGTGCCATCACAGTGCCACCGCCAGCATCTCCATTCTCACGCCTGCATCTCCATGGCACATCCAGCGCCACATTGCCTCGCCAAACCCTAACCCTAGCTGTTGTCGATTCCGGTGGTGCCCCATGGTTCTTTCCTCCACTGATTCATCGTCAGGTCGCCTGATTTTGTCAGGTAGCAAGCCATTGCCTCTAATTTTGTATCTATTGCTTGCTTCTTAGGGTTTCGTATCTCCAGATATATATTGTAATTATTCATATATCTGATCTATTCTATCGTGCAATGAGTTGGTGTTTTTGAGGTTGCTTTGGTAGTTGTCAGTTAACTCGAGGCCAAGCCCACGAGTACAGATCGAGGCCAAGCCTCGTGAGTGACAATTGGCAGTTGATTCTTATCTGTGGTAGTAGTTCTTTTCAGCTCTAGCAATGGCATGTGTCAAGAATGCTAGAGGTGGTCCAGGTGATGAGGATCCAAGGCCGCCACCTTGCTTGACTACTAAAGAGAAAGGCAAGGCCAAGAAGACTATGACAAAGAAGTAGAATCTCGTCGATGTAGAGGCTGAGAGAGCAGCAGCAGTTGCAGCAACAACTGACCGTGTAGAGAGAGGAGGGGCTTAGAGTGGTGTCCATATTGCAGATCAGCTTTCACTAGCTCAAAGGGCCGTCATCAAGAGGGTTGAGAGTCTTCATGGTAGTCTAGCTAGGACTATCATTCTTGGAGAACGAAATGTCGCTTTAGAGGAGAGTCAGCCTTAGGGGGAGCCACAATAGCAGACATAGCCACCTGTGCAGTCAGAGGATACTCAGCAGGCTAAGCAGACTGAGCAGGCAGAGCAGACCAAGGAGACAGAGCAGGCACCTTGGCCATAGTTACGATGCTCTGGTCATACTCGTGCTCAGGTGACACTGAGGACTAAGACATAGAGGAAGGGTTCTCGTCCACCTCCTAGACCACAGGGTTCACCCCCAGTGACTCACCTTGACTTGAGAATAGCCATAGCCAAACAGGTGCAGCAACTCCATTTTGTGCAGTCTGAGGACTGGCTTCCACCGAGACAGGATGAGCGTGCTTCAGAGCACTTCTATACACCACTGTAGGAGGATTTCTATCAAACATATCTTAATAGTGGAGTTGCTTTCAGATCACAGAGGGTTTGCTCTATTGAGGCACTTGTAGCAGCAGCAGGCGAGTAGATTCATCCCCATCTCTCATATCTGCCAGGGTTGATAGACCTACTTGGACGGACTGGCCGATATATTCCATCATGGGTTCGTGAGTTCTAGTCTTCAGTTTGGATTGACCCAGGGCACAGATTCATACACTTCACATTTAGAGGCCATGACTACAGGCTACAGAGCATGAGAGTTAGTGAGATTCTCAGGATTCTAGAGTCACCCATCTGCCTTCATGAGGTTTGCTATGGTTAGACAGAGCCTCCCAGATGCTCTCACGATGGTCTTATACCTCCCACAGATCTAGCCTGACCTTGCTTCATAGAGCCTTTTAGCGAGGGGTCGAGCAGGATACCAAGAGACCTTACTCCTACAGCTCGGCTTCTTAATGCTATCATGAGGAGGACCCTGCTCCCAAGGATGGGTTATCATGAGGGATTGACTCGCATTCAGCCATGGTTGGTGAACTCTCTAGTGCAGTAGACAATATTTGATATTTGGGGTGTCATTCTTTCAGAGATGGAGGATACACTTGTAGAGGGTTTTAGAGGTCACCGACAGCTGCCCTATGCTCACTAGATCACATTCTTGATTCGCAAGGCAGTTACAATGAAGTCTCTAGAGACAATGGTAGAGTATACTGATGCTACTACTGAGTTTCCACCATATAACATGACTCAGATGCTCCACCATAGTTTAGCGAGGACACCTAGCTAGCCGAGCCATCACCTAGAGGTGCTAGAGACTGCAGCCCAGTAGGATGAGATTATCAGGGGCATTACAGCGATAGAGGAGGAGGAGCTAGATGCTCTCAGCAGGAGGGTGTGGTCAAGAGCGACCCTAGTGACAGTTCAGATAATGATTATTAGGCTATTCCTCATATGCCTCCCCGCCCACATGACAGAGAGGCCAGTGGCTCTAGCTTAGCTCCACAGCCACCGCAGACAGACCCCGCTCTTCTAGCTATACTTGAGTGGATGAGGTAAGATCAGACATGCTAGGCCTAGGAGACCGCAACTACACTTGCACAGTTTTAGGCCAGACAAGATGAGTTTTAGAGATAGCAGCAGGCCATGCAGCAGTAGCAGTTACTTGAATTTATGCAGCATGTTGTCACTTCTATTAGGGTTGCTCCACCACCATCTACACCTTAGCTCAGCCATCCTACCACCACTTTAGTGACTCCAGCTATATAGCCCAGTGGGCTTTAGAGTCAGGGACAACTAGCTACACAGTTTGCTTCACCGATAGAGTAGGTGTCCCAGTGGTTTGCTTTGCCACTGACAGCCCAGTGTTCTCACTTCACACCTATTGTTATGGGCTTCACACCGGTTCATAGTTCCTCAGTACTTGTGACTGACACCCTAGTTTCTAGGAGCCTCGGTGCCACTTTCAGCGAGCTTAAAGGGCAGCCTACACCATCAAAGTTGCGAGTACCTATACCTACCACCATTGCTCTAGTTACTAGGACTATAGAGACGCTCCCATCATCTGTTGCATCATCAGAGCCACCTGCTATAGTGATACCTGCAGAGTCACAGGCTGCGCTAGTCCCAGAGCAGATCCATACTGCTTTAGCTTCACTTCTAGCAACAGAGGGTTAGACAGCTCAGAGCTTCGGATCAGAGGATGATGCAACATAGTTTCAGATCACTCACCGCACCTCAGCGCCCGACTCGTCTACTCCTGCCCCATCGGCCGACCCTTTGGTTTTGGTTGCTTGATGCCAAAGGGGGAGAGGGATCGAGTATATTAGATCTAGGGGGAGCGCTATATCTAGGGGAAGCTTATGATTTGTTACTTTTGACTTTCTATGTGTGATACATTATTATGCATTCACGTTTACTTTCATGCATTGAACTACATACGTGTGATTGTGATACTTATGTGATATGTGACATATGTGCTATCTACTTTGATCTATATATATATATATGTGTCATGTCACTTCATTATGCTCATTTGTTTTGTTTCCGCGTTTTACTCCGATTCAAATGAGCTTTATTTCTTGTACTCATGCTTATTTCATATCTATTGAGTACACCATGTTGGCTTAGGTCATATAAGCATGCCTAACTCCTTTGCTCTCATTGTGAAAAGCTTATATGAACCAAGCATGTTGAAAACCTCATCTCTTACACATACTCGAGGTTGTATTGTTATCAATCACCAAAAAGGGAGAGATTGAAAGCAACTAGGCCCCTAGTTGGGTTTTGGTGATTAATGACAATATGAGATTACTATGACTAACGTGTGTTTTGTAGAGGCAATTAAGTTAGGTCATGGTAATGGCAATTGATTGGGCAATCATTATTGTCATGCCCCTACGATGGAAATCGTTTTAGTTTTCAAAGGATGGACGACAAGGTTAAGGATAGACTAGTTCTAAGTGTTGTTTGGTGTTGAAGAGACACTTAGAGTAGTTTAAGACTTTGTTTTTCCTTTGGTCATACTATTAAGGAGGGTATGGACTAGTAGCTTGACCTAGGTGAGTCTAGTGGGTTAGGTGTGGTACACACTTGTCAAATCTAACACTAGGTAGCTCAGGAGTATCCCTAAGATCAATTGGAGCAAACTTCATTCACATATGATTTCAAGTTGGAAGTGAATGGAGGGTTAAATGACTAACCGGACGCTGGTCTGGTTCTGACCGGACGCTGAAGGGTGTCCGGTCAGTTCATTTGATCAACTGGAGCCGTCTGGTTGCGACTGGACGCTGAGTGAAATGTGACCGAACGCTGGGTTCCTGCATCTGATCAACTCTAGAAAGGTTCTAGATAGCGAGTTTCCTAATCGAACGCGTTCGATCAGTGCTGACCGGACGCTAGTCAGGATCTGGTTACTGACCGGACGCTGAATAGCGAAGTAACCGGACTCTGGGTGTCAGCATTCGGTCAACATCAGTAAGGTTCCAAAGAGCAGTTTTCGTGACCGGACGCGTCCGGTCAGTGTTGACCGGGCATAGGTCAGAGTCTGGTCATAGCTTAATGGCTCTATGACGGGGATAACTGACTGGAGCATCCGGTCACCTTGATCGGAGCGTCCAATCACTCCATAGAGTGCTGACTCAACCTCCTAACGGTTCGTTTTGAATGAGGGGGTATAAATACTTCATCCATTCATCCAAGGGAGGTCTCTTGCCCATTTGTTCAACTGAGAAACACCCTTGAGAGTGTTAAGGAGAGCAAGAGGCTAGTGAGGTGATTGAGATTTGAGAATCCAAGATTAAGGCCTCATTAGTGCAAGAAGAGTAGCAAGTGTGCATCCACCCTTCTCATTAGGCTTGTTGTGGTCAAGTGAGAGTTCATGCTTGTTACTCTTGACGATGATGTGGCTTGCATCCTGACAGTGCTTGACGTTGATGGACTTATGTTTCGTCTTGTCCATTGTCCTCCTGAATCTCTGATTCCCCTCATCGAATTTCTTTTTTTTGTCTTATTTTTCTTTTTCCTTTTGTCCTGACCCGTCATCCATATGTTCTGTCTAGCCAACAATTGGTTGTTTTAGCCTCTCCTAACAACTAGATTTTTTCATGCACTTACATTATCTTATAGTTATATTTACACCACCTTATTACTATATTTACAATGATTTTTCAGTGTATAAATCATAGGATACAGTGATGTAATGTGAGGATAATTATAGATCTCAAATAAATATATACCAAATTTATAAATTATTTTTATGGATTGCATATATCAGAGAAATACATGTTAAATATGTCAAATACTTAACAAATTCTTCACAAATTTAAAAAAAAATCCAACGCCGGTGGCCGAATTTTTTACTTTTAGCCTTTTTTTTGAAAGTTTCTCACAAATAGACGCTTGGAGGAAAGATTTCAGAATCTAGACCCTTAGCTCGGCGCCATCGCTGTTGGCGATGAGATAACACGTCTCGGCGCCAGCATCCCTGGCGCCGAGCTCCTAGGTTCAAAGCGAACGTGGAAGGTGACATGGCAGAAAGCTCGGCTCCAGTCACCCTGGTGCCGAGCTCGACGTCGTAGATTTTGGTGCCGAGCTCGGTGCTAGGGTGACTGGCGTCGAGCCTTTATTTTAACTCCACCCCAACCTTCCTGTCCGAGTGTTATTCCTCTTCTTTCTCCTCCCTCTCAGGGTTTTTCTCTCCCCACTTCACCCTACCTCACGAATCGGCATATTGGACCTTGGAAACTTTGATTTGATCCATAGATCTTCGAGAGCAAGGTAGCATCGCTCCCCTCCTAGTTTTTTCGCATCGATTCGGTATATATTACTCGGATTTTTGAACTTAAGAATCATCATTACTTAGGGTTTCATTCTATCCCTCAATATATGTATTATACAACTGTAGGATGATGCCATGGCATGGAAAAGCTAGCAAACCTAGGCGCATGTAGTTATGTTATGGGTTCATTGTTGTGCATCAAATGGGAAACCCTAGGTTTAGGGTTTAATGTTAATTGCTTTTGGTTCTTAGATCGAAATCGGTTGTATTGTAGTTATGGTTCGCATTGACATTTATTTGTGATGTTTTGATTTTTATTTGTTAAATTACATCCGTTTTGTTAGATGAAAGAAATGTTTCGGGAGGAGTTTTGGTGAAAATGGGGTCGTTCTCGAGAATTATACCCCGATGCGTCTAGCAAAGATGCCCCCGTCCCTCCTGACCTCCCTGTCCCTAACTGTGGCTATGGTTTCTCGGCCCATGTTTTTCAATCAAAACATCCAGACACAGCGGCGCGTTGCTTCTACACATGCAGTCGTTTTAATATAAGAAATTGTTTCCACTATCCTTTTTCTTTATTTGTGTAAGTATGCTACTAATATTTTGTTGGAATCTCATTGTGTAGGACCATGAGAGGTGCTTTTTCTTTCAGTGGGTCGACGGTGCAGACAAGTTTGATCCTAGGTACCCTCCTTTTTGATGATTAGTTTAGAGGGAGACATCCACATGAGCACTTCAAGTGGTGGTTCCACCCCCCTAACCCTCTGCTAATGATGGCTAAGGAGAAGCACCTAGTCGCAGTTAGATGACTCGAGGAACCTCCTCTGTGCAATTGTGGAGATCGAGCTATGATAAACCCAGAGAATACGTTGGGTTTGTGTGTCCAAACAAGCATGGAGTAAGTGTAAAGTGTATGTGTTGAAATGTTGAGCTATATGTGTTCATGTACTAATGTTTACTTATTTAGGTGTTTCAATGGCGAAGTGTCATTTCAAGGAGTGGTTGTATGGTCCTAAGAACCAATGGCCGGAAGAACCGCGAAAGGTTAAGGAAAAGAAGAAAGAAAGGGTAATTTACAAAGCACCTCTTGTCATGTGCGAATGTGGTGTTAAATCCAACTATGGCCTAGTCTCTTTGGAGCTTGGAATAGACCATTATTGCAGCCATATGGTTAAGTATGATGAGGTTGGTTATTTTTGTGGTAAACATGAAATCGTATTTTATTTCTTTTGCTAAGACATATATGATATAATTTTTCGTTTGAATAGAGCACTAGGAAATACAGGCGGGAATGTTATGATGGTCAAGCTAAGTTTTTGGATGAACTGAAGAAGAGGCAAGTAATTGCATGGAAGAGAGGATATGGACCTGACTATGTCAACCTACTCGTTAAACATCACAAAGAAAAGATGCGTGATTTTGCTAGACAACGCGGTATTTGTAACCCGATCGATGTTGGGCTTAACAAATGGGGATTGGAGAGACAGATGATGTTAGAGGGGGAGAGGGCAATGAATGAGGCAAGGGAGGAGACAAGAGTACAGATGCAGGTCTTGAACGAGCATGTTGTTTCATTATGTGTAAGTGAGTGCTTGAAAGCCTTTTATTTCATTGCCTGATTTTAAATGCAATATAATCGCGTTGCTAACTGATTGCATTTTATACATGAAGGGATTGGTTGCAGCGAGGAACATGCCGCAGAGGTGGCTCGTGCAAGGTATGAGGAGAAGAAGTTAGATAGGCATAGATCGTGAGTTGGTCGCAACGTTCAATCACCAATTGTGTTGTCTGATGAGGGGGGCGAGAATGAGGACGACACTGGCAGACTTAGTGAGCTCATAGCTCTAGCAGAGGTAGGCTTATAGGCATAGGAGACTAGGGATGATACTGGTAGACTGAGCGAGCTCATCGCTCTAGCAGAGGTGGGGTTGCAGGCGGAGGGGGCTGAGGAAGACATTGGCAGACTGAGTGAGCTCATTGGTCTAGCAGAGGCAGACTTACAGGCAGAGGAGGATGACGAATCATTCTTCACTCAGGCCGCAGCGGCCACAGATGAAGCGGAGGCCGCTTACTACAAGCGATAGGTAGATCAGAGCAACGCAAGTGAGCCTAGCCACCACAATAGGGTTGTGGTTGAGGATTGGTACTCGGATGATGAGTTACTTACTCAATATGTTTCAGACTGAGGATTTGAAAGTGCATTTGCCCCCTATGTCTACTATCGGCACGTATTTCTAGTATTATTATGTTGTTTAATGTGGCATAGTATTGAACTTTTCATTATGTGGTTGTTTTCATTATTTATGGTCTTAATATTCCGCTTAATATTACGGACGTATTGAAATATGAACACGTGATGCAAATAAAACCTAACGACGTATGTCATTATATAATTCAACACACAAAACATATGAAAATGGCATATGAGAACATGTGCCGATCTAGGGTAGAAAGTTTCCTTCGACTAAACCTAACATGCCTTAGGTAATTAAACTAAACAACAAATACATGGATGTGGCATGTGAATAAGATAAAGTCGTCCTAGTAGTGTGGCCACATAGCAAATTGTGTTGCACATTCTCCATCGTAGCCTCCCGTTGTTGGTGTGGTGGTGGTGGGGTGACGGGGGAGGCTCCTTGTTCTTGTGGTTAGGGCAGGTGTAATATGGATCATTGTAGAGTGCCTCCTGTGAATCGGCACCATTGTTGTTGTCGTCCTGTCCATCATCCTTGTAACCGCTACTAACTTCTCTTTCTAGATCGAAGATACGGTCCTGCGGGTAGTAGATGTACTCCGCATGCATCAGGTCGAGAATCGACCCACCTAGTGAACCCATAGTTTTCTTTGGCCAAGGAAGACTACAATAAGTATGTCGTTTAAGTTATATAGAAGAAGAACATATTGAAGAAACAAATAGTAATAGCAATTACTAGGGATGAAAATGGTATGGATATTTTCCGACCGTATTCGAGACTGAATTCGTTTAGAAGGGTTTTAATCCATCCGTATCTAAGTCTAGATATTCAACATCCGATACCGTATCCGAATACTCAAACTGTATATTTGTTATGTCGATATCCAATCGTATCCTATCCAACATCGTTGATATTATCCGTATTTGAATCCGAATCCGAACAAAAATATGAAAACAAATATGATATCGGTGATATCCGTTCGTATCCGATCTGTTTTCATCCATAGCAATTACCCATGCTCGCGGGCATTTGAAGAAACGACGACCTCCATCTATTGCCTCGGTGAACATCTACACTAGGCAGTCCTCACCATGCATGCATTTTGGTCACTCTTCTTTCATTTTATCGTATCCTCTCAGTGGTGCCTCTTTAGGGAAATCACTTTGGCTCTCAACTAGGAACCTCTCATAAAGAGCTTCCTTAAAGAAATCTGGACCAAGAGGACCCTCCCACCTAATGGTAGTTTCCTTCCCCTTTCCTCTCCCTCTGGACGACCCTCCAAACATTAGTACTGCAACGAAAGAAAATACTGAGGAGTGTTCTTCTTCCTTGTTGTGTGTGTGAATGAGAGGGAGTGAGGGGTTATTTATAGGTTGAGAGGAGGAATGGAGGCCTCTCAATGTGCCAAGTCAGCGATCCGTATGCCTCTTCACCTCAGCCCTTGGATCAAATAGTCATAAGATGGATGGTGGAGATATAGTGGAGTTGTGCTTCCTTGCATGCCAGTACTATGTTAGTGAAGTGATAAATCGCTGCAGTCCTTGTATCGGAAAAGTCTATTTTTATTGTCTGAAAAGCCTAGCTTTGTTCACTGTTGCTTGGTAACCCTAGATTCATCTACAAAGCATATGTACGATACGTTTGGATTATACACGTTCTAATAAATTTACATTTAATCTATGTACTACATTTGTACCTTTTTAGCAGTGTAGTATGATTAATGATTCACAAAAAAAATTGCAAGAGTTTCCCTTGTTTTAGGAGCATCCACAGTTAAAAAAAGAGACATCATTATATATTCCAAACATTTAATCATCCAAGGAGCAAAATGCAACCACAACGAACATCAAAACCAACATAATATGTCCCGCATAGTCCAAATAGTCCACAATGTTCATACAGTCCCAAATAAAAGTAAATACAAAATCCATAATAGTGCATACTAGCAACTACTATAACCCTCACTGCCTCCTACTCTTGACCTTACCCTTGTGACCGAGAGCGCTCGTACCTGGAGTGTAAGGGTCATGCGAACGACGTCGCCTAGTGCGTGGAGGCGGTGTAGGATGAGTCGAGGGAGCGTCATGGAGCTGAGAGGGGCCAAGCTCCTCGTGCCTCTTGTCCATGTCATCATCGTCTTCCTCGTCCTCGTCCCCGTCCCCTATAGCTGCTTGGCTAGAGGAACCCAAGCCTCCTCTGCCTGTAGAAGGAACGTACATGTCTTATGTCGTGTCTGTCCTACAACCACAACGACCAGCCACACGGCGTAGCCGATGGGACAGCCTTTGTTGTACAAAATTATGTTAACTAAAAGAATCTAACGTATTAATGATATGTTTGAAAGAATATTTTTAATCTTACGTCCAGGAAGGTAAGCATGTAGTCGTCCCTGACTCTCGACCGAATGCACTCAATCTCTTCAACTGAGCATTTGAGTGTATTGCCCTAGAACAAAGTTCTCAGTAATAATACTTTTGAACAGATAGCAATAGATTTTGTTTTCTTTTGTACAAGAATCTAACGTATTATAAGAGTGATACAGCTCGAAGGTGCCACTAACTAAAATAGATAACTCCTAATGTCGGTCCAAGAACACCTAATGTATTGTTATGCAACTTAACATAGAAATATAAGGCAATTGGCTTACCACTTTGTCCAAGATCGGTCCTGCCTCCACCTGCCTTCCAGCACGAGTCGATTGGTCATACGTCGTGTCTTCATCGTCGGAGGACTCGATGTTGGCGTAGTCATCTTCTGTCCACTGTACCCTCAGCCTACAATGTGTCGCATGCTGGTACCAAGCTTGGTACCACCTGAACTCACGGTTCGTGTGCGGCTCGTTGTTGTTGTCCATGTTGTCATGCATCTCCTCCCATTGCTCAATGAAGGATCGGTGGTGCTTCTCCCAGTAAAAAATCTTCATGTTCTTCTGACGATCCAACCTGCACATATGTCATCGTTACTTGAATCCATGTACATGTCACCATATTAATAGAAATGGACCATCAGGAGACATTTGAAGTATCAAAACACTTACTTGTGTAAGTCAACGCCAGTCAAGAACGGAGCCATAGGCCAAAGCTGTCTCAATCCAAATTGACGTGCAACCCTATCTGGTAGGTGGAACTCGACAGCATAGAAGCAGATTAGAGGGCACCTCATCCTCTAGAAGTCATCGTCGAACCCACAAACATTGCTCAACTGAAAAGGAAGTGCGCCCTCTCCATCGTACAGCTTCCACTCCACCTGCAACATGTCCAAACAAGATGTTAGATGGTATACTAATCCTTTTCAAACCAGCATGGGAAATAAAATTTACTTACACTAGACACCGTCAGCGCATCTAGCTCATTTGTGAACTCAATGTATGCCCGGTCTAACCTCACGTATGGAACCCTAACCTGGTCCCAAAGGTACACCCACGTCGACTGTCGACTTGGAGGCTGACCTTGGAACCACTCACGATGAGCCAGAACCTCTGGACGACCAACTAGAAGATGAGCCCACATCCACAACTGTAACAGGTACACACATCCACCAAGTGACGTGTTGGACGAAGACTGACGACACCCCTCGCACAGCTACCGGTATAGAAAACACAAGACTGTAGAGCCCTAGCTATAGTGACCCACCTGGTCCCAATCACTGAGGCAGTGGACCCACATCCAGGACACACTATCACCCATGGCGTTGGGAAAGAGAACGCATGCAAATAGGTGTAGGATTCATGCCCTACAGTAGTACACAATTGTCTCCTCATCTGCCTCCTCGGGGCACTGTGCGAACTCTTCCCGTAGCCAGAAGATGAGAACTCTAGAAGTGCGAGCCCCTTGCTCGCCAAGCTCATGCCCAAGGAAGGCCTCCACTCGTGCTCTTCAGCCCTCTGACCTGCACTGTCCGGTGACTAGGTTGCCGTGAATCCTTAGGTCTAGCATCTTCTGACAGTCCTGGAGTGTGACTGTCATCTCCACGAAAGGTAGGTGGAAACTGTGAGTCTCTGGCCACCACCTATATTTTAGACAAAGCAAGATTACTTGTCAAAAAGTCAATCGCATGAACAAATGACCATGAATGGAGGCAATGATTTAATTTAATACATGTCAACCAACGTAGTTATGGCCGTTGAGTTAAACTTGGGCAACCCATGATGAACCCAAAAAGAGATGACATCTAGGCTAGCTCTTTGTAGGAAAGGAGTGTACATGTCGTCGTACCGCATGTCCAAGAACCCACTGTGGGTTCTAGAATGAAGGAACGGAAGGTCCTACATCGAATAAAATATAGTCTCCTGTTACTTCACGAACACATGTACGCTCACCAAATTTTTAACAAAACTTATATATTATTACCTGCCCTAGCGCTATGAGACATCCTCGGTGAGTCGCCTCATACGTCGGGTCGAGCAGGTGGAATTGCGCCATCCTACAAAAAAGTAAATGACTTAGAAATTCAATATACAATGAAACATGAACTTAGAAATGTATAAGTAATTGACACAAATACAAGCATAAATTAAGACATGCATAATTAATTAAATGAATATGATAAATATAAAATAATAAAATCAACCAATAGTCGCACCTCACTAATCTGCCAATGGCAACTTCGTGAATTGTGGCCGAGTCTACCGCACTTGCCACACTCATACTGCTCAGGGTCAGTAACAAATGGAGTTCTTCTCCCACGCCTCATTCTTCCGGGTATCTGATCCATAACCATCCTGTGTCTCGTCCTCTGCCTTGATCCACGCTTGTTCCAACGGTAAGCTGGATCCGCAATGTACTTCAGCCCATCATATGGAGGCCACTCTCTAGGGTCCTAGAAAGGCACGAAATGGGGGCTCCATGTGTGCACAAGCGTGTGAAAGCTCTAGTTTGGTTTTGGTGAATTGATGAAACCCTAACTGCTAACCTAGTTTATCAAAAGTGATTATGAGATAGGTAGCACAAGTCCAAGTGGTGGAGCAAATGAAGATCATGACATGATGATGGTGATGCCATGGTATTGATCAAGTGCTTGGACTTGAAAAGAAGAAAGACAAAAATAAAAGGCTCAAGGCAAAGGTATAAATGGTAGAAGCCATTTTGTTTCGATGATCAAGACACTTAGTGAGTGTGATCACATTTAGGTTCGATAGCCGTACTATTAAGAGGGGTGAAACTCATATCAAAATGTGGTTATCAAAGTGCCACTAGATGCTCTAATTCATTGCATATGCATTTAGGATCTAGTGGAGTGCTAACACCATTGAAAATGTTTGTGAAATTATGCTAACACACATGTGCACAAGGTGATACACTTGGTGGTTGGCACATTTGAGCAAGGGTTAGAAACTTCATCGGCGCCCTATATAGAAAAAATGGAGGTCACTGTAAGTGACCGGACGCTGGTTTCGGTTGGACCGGCGTGTTCGGCCAGTGGCAGCAGAGGGCGCGCTGTTTCAGTCTCATGACCGGACGCTGGCGCAAAAACTGACCGGATGCTTAGGGCCTGAGTTCGGTCAGTCTGACGTATGATGACATTGAGTGACTGGACACTGGGTGTGTCCGGTCGAGCATGACCGAACATGTTCGGTCGTGATTTCTCGCTTCTGGATGCTTACTAGAAACGATCGGACGCTGAGGTCCAGCGTCCGGTCACTTCACAGTAGCGCATTCGGTCATCACTTAACCATTGGGATCGGGCGCTCGGTATTTAAAGAGAAGGGACATGTGACGTGCATCGCACGACCGGGTGTTGGGGTCCTGCGTCCGGTCGATATGACCAGAGCGTCCGGTCGCCCTGTGTTTAGTGCAGTGAGTAGCCCAACGGCTCTATTTCATGGGGGCTTCTATTTAAGGCCCATGGCCGACTCAAGCTCACTCTCTTGGCCATTTCATTGACATAGCAACCTTGTGAGCTTAGCCAAAGCCCTCCTACTCATCTCCATCATTGATTCATCATCTTTGTGAGATTGAGAGAGAATCTAAGTGCATTGCTTGAGTGATTGCATCTAGAGGCACTTGGCATTCGTGTTTTTGCTGTGAGATTTGCTTGTTGCTCTTAGTGGCTGCCACCACTTAGACAGCTTGGAGCAGCGAAGGAGGATTGCCATGAGTTGGTGATTGTTCGTGGCCGTCTCCGGTGACTGTGAGGAGATTTGTACCTTCCCTGGTGGAGCACCGAAAGGTAACTCTAGTGGATTGCTCGTGTCACTGAGTTACCTCACTTATGGTTAGATTCTTGTGGTGTCCAATTGTGTGGACAAGGTTCGTGCAACACCTCTTAGCCACCGAACCACCAAGTGTTGGTCGACACAACGGGGACGTAGCGTGTTGGCAAGCATGTGAATCTCAGGAGAAAATTGGTTGTCTCTTGCCCTTTGGTATTCTCCCAGTGATTGATAAAGTATTCATCTTGTGATTGGTTCACTCCTCTATGCGGCGGTATATTCATCTCACGTACTCATTTACATTCCCGCAAACTAGCTATATCAAGCTCTTTAGTGTAGCTATTGTGAGAGCTCTTAGTGAGTAGTGACCTAGTGGATTGTGTGCCTAGTGATCATAACAACTAGAATTATTGGATATATGGCTTGCAACCCTTGTAGAGCTAGAGCAAGTTTGTATTTCGCTATTTGTTATACTAATCAAATTGCTCTAGTTGATTTTGTAGATTTTAAATAGACTATTCACCCCCTTCTTGCCATATTAGGACCTTTCAGCATGTCGACACTAAACTCATGAGATAACCTCCTCTTGATATTATAGTTGCGATGCCTAGCTGCTGCCACCAAATGAGAACAAAGAAAGTGGTACTGCCTTGGTTTACCACAAGTGTATTTGAAATCTTAAAGGACAACCACATGCATCCTCGACTCTCGAACCTCGCCGTCGGACGTTGTACCGCCCCTATGCTCGACCTGATAAGTCCCTGTGGCATGGTCAAAGCTTGTAACCTCATGGGTGCTAGCCCTTTCTTTTGCCTTCTCTATGTGTGCCTTTGGTTTTAGAGCTCATATCTCCCCTTCACTCCACAACTACAGTGCATGGGCGTGTCTATCGTTGAACTAGGCAATAAGCTAATAGAAGGTGAATTGAACGATTGCATTCATAGGCATACCACGTATCCCCAATAGCAACTTATTGAATGACTCCGCCATGTTGCTGCACTGAAACTCATAGCTCCATCCACCAGCGTCGTGAGCTCTCGTCCATTTCTCCAAATCCCTCATAAAACCTGTGAGCCATTGTCTACCTTCTGCATTTGATGCGGTTCTGACTAGCTCTCACTTTTTCTAAAAGTACTTGTCCTCAAGTTGTCGAGCAGCCTCTTGGAACAAATCAAAGTTACCCTTCACACCATCCTTACGGAGTAGATTCTCGGTAAGGTGTCGAGTACACCAACGATGGTGCAAAGGTGCATACCCCTCTATCTGCTCTCGCGTGACATTAAGTATGCTCTGGTGCCTATCAGATATGACACCGACCTCCCTGCCAGGCCCAACCACGTGTATCCGGACTAGCCTCAAGAACCATCCCCAACTGTTATTGTTCTCCTTCTCAACCAAAGCAAATGCCAAAGAAACCAACTTGTTGTTCGTGTCACAGGATATGGGTATAAGAAGTGTGCCCTGGTATTTACCAATCAAGAATGTATCATCAATGGAGAAGATGGGACGATAGTGCCTAAAGGCCTCGACACACTGAGGGAAGCACGAGAAAGCACGGAAGAATATCTACCTCCCATCCTTCCATGCATTTGGTTTTGGGATGTACTCATAATGCATGCCTGGATTCACTGCTTTGATTGCATTGAAAAGAACTAGCAGCTACTCATACCCATCCTCCCAGTCCCCATATATCATCTTCCACGCTCGCTGCTTAGCCCTCTATACTTTACCATAAGTTATCACATAACCTTCATACAACGCCTCAACGGTCCTGATAATTGTCCTCACCTTCATGTTGGGTTCTCTCTGCAAAATTCCCATCAACCGCTTGGCAATGAGGGTAGATATCAACTGTCGATGTCTCAGTGTCAGCTCATGGTCAGCACAATTGTGTGGCCCGACAACTTTTGTGATCTTCCATTTTCCGGTGACCTGTTGCTTCCTTGCACAAACCCTCCATGGGCAGCGTTCCTTGTCACACAAAACTATGTAACGGCGCTCCGCATATGAATGCAATACCTTGTAAGGTCTCTTTCGTATCACTGCAAAAGCCTGCAACCACCTCATCATCACGTCATTCTGCAAATGCCTGATCGAAATGAGCAAGATCGCTGAACTCGTGAACTCTTGGATCACGGCGGTCAGGAAAGATACGCCTCAGCATCTCCACATCACTCTCTGTCAGCTCTCTAACAGGGCGATCATCATCAGAATCAAGAGCCCTAGCCATCTCATATGGCTCCGAATTATGCATAATTTCAACACTATTGGGGCCATGGAATCTATCTCCAAAGTGCACTTGCGCTGCAATAGGGGACACATCCACATTCTCAGGAATGTCTCCTGCAACATAAGTAGAGAAATGAGGAAAGAATGAAAGAAATAGATGTAAGGAAGGGGTAAGCTCCTAAAAATCATGCGGTTAAGATACTTACTAGGATGATTCTATATCAAAGGGATCTCATGAGGAGGATCTACCACGAAAACATTAGTCTGACAAGCATCTCCAACTATCGCATTGGGGGCAGATTGAGCATCGGGAACCGTAGGTGCAATCTCCACATCCATATAAGGTTTCGGAACGGGAGGGTCGATGTGTGTCTGTTGATCCATTGGTGGGGAAAACCCATGAGGGATGGGATCAACTAACACCTGACGCACAATCACATCCAAACATTGCAGCTGGTTCTTCATAGCCGATCTCACATAGTTCTCCCACTGATCCACATAACCAATTGGGATCATTCGTCTGAGAATGTTAGGAGAACCTAGGTGCAGTACACCATCAACTGCAATGACATCATCTCCAAGGCAGTGCAGCTCCTCCCGAGCCCTTGCAACCATCTCACTAAATGAAGGTATATCATTGAATAGCACAGGCACGCTTTGCATGTCAACAAACTCAACATATCCATAGCGATCGCTTTCAACGGTGCCTCCATGATATATGGTCACTAGGTTGTCCATCTAGTTCAAACACGTAACGAAACACATGTCCTTTAGTCCAAATTAGACGATGGATAGTACCTAACAAGTACTTTCTAACTATAAACTAAGTAAATAAGATAATAACTATGTATATATATATACAATGTACTCACTAAATAGCTAGATCATATTTAGTTAACTAAATATGTAACTACATATCTAAGTAGCTATCTAACTATATCTATGTACATATGTATCTATGTTTCTATCTATCTACATATATATTTCACTAGATCACTAACTAAATCAGCTACCTGAGTCATCACATTAACTAGTAAATAACAAATGCCAACTAAGTAGATACATTGCATATTCATAATTTTTACCTTTCCAACGACTGATCCGCGGACGTCGACGGAGTCGCAGCGGGCGACGGGGCGTGGGTCAGGCCGACGATCCAGGCCGGCGGTGGCACGGTCGGCCGCTGCAGGTGCCGGGGCCAGCGGTGGCGCGCGGCGGGTGCGGGATGCCCGACGCTCCGCGCAGCGAGTCTAGCTCGATGGGCGCGGGAGGCACGGCGGCCGCGGTGGACGGCGGCAAGGCGGGGCACGGGGTCACTGGGCGCAGCGCGGCGGCAGCGGCGGCGTGGCGCGGCCGTGGGGCGTGGCGCTCCTGCACGGCCTCGGGGTAGCCTCGGGGCGCGGGGCGTTCGCGGTGGCGCGGCGCGGCCTCGGGGCGTGGGCGGCCGGCGCGGGCGCGGTGGCAGCGTGGCGCGGCGCGGCGCGGGCGTCCGTGCGCGGGCTCGGCGAGGCGCTTGCGGGCGAGGGTGGCCGGTGGAGGCGCGTGCGCGGGCGGCGGCGGCGGAGCTCGGCTCTGCTCTGCTAGGACGAGAGAGGGAGAGGAAAAGAGGGGCGGGGCCTTACGTATTAAAGGCTCGGCGTCAGTCACCCTGGCGCCGAGCTTCCTGCTATGTCACCTTACACGTCCGCTACGAGGCCAGGAGCTCGGCACCAAAGACGCTGGCGCCGAGACGTGTTAGCTCGGCGTCAGCATCGATGGCGCCGAGCCTAAGAGTTCATATTCTGAAATCTTTCATCCAGTGTCTATTTATGAGAAACTTTCAAAAAAAAAAGACTAAAAAGTAAAAAAAAAATTCGGCGCTGGTGGAGGCCGGCCGCGTACGTGGCGAGGGGAAGGTGATGTGGAGCGCGCGCTGCTGTGCTGCCGCACTCGGGCTCATCCGTGCCGCCGTGTGCTTGCGACAGCGGTATTCGGGTTGGGACCGGTCGGACGTGTGTCGACATCCTGCGGCATCGGACGGTCATCACAGGCCAACGCATGCCATGGACGGCCAAAAATCCAGTTGTTGTCTTGTCCCAAAACAACCGCATGACGGTTAGCAAATTTGTTTTTTTTAGCTTGAGACTCCTGAGTGTATAAGATGTAGATTTAGCCTGGACTCGTAAGTGTACAAGATACAGCCACAATTTACACCACACGTACGCACACCTCTAGACCTGAGAGTGTTCTTACGGAGATCACCGAAACCGCGAAAGAGCCTGGCAAAGACGTCCAGGACGTGCAGGAAACAAATACGGGGATTAATCCCCAGGTCATCCGTATGTTGATCGACGGGTATGGGACTAGTGATACCGTGTCCACTTGGCATTTGGGCACCACGCACGTTGCTACGACGCACGGGATGGTGGCGGAAGCATTGGCTCGCTCCGTCGCTTGCACCTTGCAGCAGCTTGTGGGCGCGGGGCGTGCGGCGGTCTGCACTGAGCTGCTCTGGCTCACAGGCTGGCGCGGTCCTATCCGTATCGTATCGTATCCTACGCACACCGCGGCGCCTGCATCGACGACGTCCACCGCTGGCCATCGGCGGGTACGTGCCGCGCCGTTCGCCGTGGTCCGCATCCGCGCGCATGGCATTGGCGTGCACGTTGACGTTGCTAAGGCGTCGTGATCGCCGTCGACGCTAGATCCAAAAGCGTCCATGACGAACGGGGTCATGGGCATCTCGCAACGTGACGCAGAGCCGACGAGATCTTCCGGAGCTTAGCGCGCCGCTGGATGCACAGGGAAGGAGCTAAGCAATGATTGATTGCGTCGAGGCGGCGCGACGCGGTTGCTCCATCCAGTGGCGAGCCCGGAGCTCTTCGCTCTCATTTCGTGGCGCCTTCCTCTGTCTAATCCATCATCCAAGAACAAGAGGCATGCCTTCGTCGTCAAGCTACAAGCTTTGGTCGTGTGCCAGCGTGGTGACATGATGGCATTGGTGCGATCAGGATCAGCAGCGTCACGGTGCCAACGTCCGGTGTCATTGACTGTCTCTGAAAAGAAGCGTACATGCAGAGCAGCCGGATCAGGGCGGGGCGCGATCTTTGGTCCGCTCCTTCCCATACTGCCCATGTGACGCGCACGACGCTCGCTCTCAAGCTCCACGAGACCACGACGAGCAGCGCACACGCTGGTTAGGTTTCGATGGAGACCACCGTACGAGTCCAGCTCGAAGCAACCCAACCCATCACAATTCACACGCCACAGTGCCGCGATCCTGGCCATCACTGCACTAGGACCCTTTCCTCCCGACCGAGCCTACTCCACTGCAGACCTTCCTCTGCCATAATTGACAATCGCCTGGCAGAGCTGGTATCATCGGCTCATCGCAGTAGTGGGGCGGGCTAGTGGTTCGATCGCCTGGCCGCAAGCACACGTCCGGGCCATGAGATCCGTCGCCGCCTGCACTCCCCTCATCTGTGCTCTGCTGCTGCTGCTACTCCTGCATTGCCTGGTCTGCGCGCCAAGCTTGGTGCCTGTAGATCGCGATGGCGCGGCGTCGGCGTCGGGAGAGCGGCTCCGGTTCCAGCCGCGGAAGCTGCTGCGGGTCGCGGACGCAAGGGCAGTGGCGGGTACACAGCCGCTGAACGCTGCTGCTGCCACGGCGGCAGGGGAGAGTCGCGGCGTCGGCGTCGGGGCAAGCCTGAAGAAGCAGACGCCGAGCAAGTCGAATCCGAGGCAGAATTAGAAGGGAGTTGAAGGAGGATTTAGGGGAGCATATTTCAGATAGACAGATAGATGTAATTCTTCTTCTTCAGTGGCCACCTTTCTTTTCCCTCCCAATGTTAAGAGTTGGAGTTGTAACCATGACGGCTTAGAAAGAAGAGCTGATCGATGATCACCTGATCCTTGTTCTGCTTTCTTCATTCTTTTTGCACCCAGCATTGACAAATCTTGGCATTCATTCATATATAACGTGGGACTCCATTTCTCCTCTTTTCATCAGGCTATGGCATTGAGCATCCGCTACTTGTCATCATGCGCCTATCCCATGAGTCATGAATGTTCATGAACTCCATGTCGGCAAGGGCATGTGAGAAATAAATGTCGGCAATCGCAAGATCGGCGACACTGCAACAATCAGAGCGCAATAACATTTTCTTATTCAGCACTACTTTTCATTCACGAAACAGTATTTTTCTCTCATAATATTTCAACATAAGCATCAGCATAAGCCAAATTTCAGCATAAGCGAACACGCCGAATAACATTTTCACCTGTGACCTGGGGAACGAGACGTGTGAAAACGTCGTGAGAAAAATGAAAACAGGCATATGAGTAGCATCTCCCCCGAGAGGGGAAACAGGATCCCAGTTCAAAAAGCCCTCCTGCACCTGCTATGTCCTACTCACTTCCACTGTGCATAAAGGCCCTCCTGCACCTGCATCTGCCGTTTCAGCAGTGGTTCGGGTCTGCTGGACCTGCTTCGAATCCAGCCTTGCTTTTCAGCACGCAGTTTACTCCACAGTCCATACTGCAGACTGAATCGATCTCTAAAGGCGTAAATCATGAACATCACGGGAAAAAAAACATGGTTAGCTGAAGCAAACAAATGGTTGAAGCGCAACCAAAACACACAATCTACAGCTGCTTTGGCCGCAGGGTTCTTCAGTTCAGCTAAAAGTTGCTACATAACATACTCCACATATGTTAACTGATCATCCCATCCATCCCAGCAAAATGAAGAATACAAAGATATCAGAGGCACAGACTAAAAACGACAATACCCCTTGATTTAGGGCCTGTTTGTTTCCGGGATGCCGTATCGCGCGTTCGCGTTTGAGCGAACGCGGCTCCGAGGCCGCGTTTTGGGAATCGCCGAGCCGCGTTCATTTGCTGCCGTGAAACGCGCGAGAGCCACAGACCGTTCGGCGTCGTTTTCCGCGCATCTCGGTCGTCAACGCGCTTATGAGCGGAAACAAACAGGCCCTTAGAACCCACTAACTGTGAAACAGATTAGGAACCATGCAGCATTCACAACACTAATGTCTAACTCCTCTAAACATGTTCACCCGAATAAGGCAATCAGAATCAGAATGGATATCACGCCCAACGCTTTCCTCCGATACGCCTTGCAAGTTGTATGTCCTTTTGCACTGCAGCAGGAAGGAAAACATTTTAGGATAATACATTTCCTTGAGTTATCAGATTTCTTAGCCAATTTTAGTGTTTTATGCAAAGCCAAATTAAATTCTTCACCATTACCGAATTTTTGTCGACTCTCTAAGTCATAACTGTTATAATATTTACTATTTCTTGATGCCTTTGGTGATATAATTAAACCATATAATGGCCTATTAAAAGCTAATAATTGCACTTTGCACTATTTGAACATTACTATTTCCACTCGTAAGCAATTCGCCACTTTAAATAACATCTAGATTTATCATATCCAACTGAAGCAGAAAAACTAAAGAATCGTGTAACCAAAATGCATCACATTTCCATTAGGCGTAATAGTACAGAGGGAAAAAGGAGTTCATTCAGTGATAACTTACTGACTGTGACGCGCTTGGCATGGATGGCACACAGATTCGCCACTTCAAACAGTTCTATCAAGTGGAATTCTGCTGCCTGTAGACAGGGAGGAAAAACAACAATTTAAATGATGCACATACAAAAATATGGAAACCTAAAACTCTTAATTAACCAGAACAATTAGGAAAAATAATTTATCTACATGAAATGCAGTCTCAAGGTATTGAATAAATGTAAACTCAAGTTCTCTAATCATGCTATGCAGGCGACAAAGTTTTCAGCATTTCGATCATAACAGTCCAATCAAGGCACCAATAGCAAGGAAGCTAGCTCAGGTAATACAAATGGAATCTACACGAAGGATACAAATGGAATCTACACGAAGGTGCTGTTTGGTTCCCATAGGGAGTTGGTAACACAAATGGAAAGAGTTGCAACCGCTACCAGTTACACTAGTAACGAAAAACGCGATCTGTTTGGTTGCCGCACACGGCGAGTGAGTGGAGGGAAAATGCGACCTGTGAGCAGCGTAAATGGATAAGACATGGAGATGGACGGTAACGATGTTTCACGCGCCCGTATCCCATCCCACCGTGAACGCTTCCGCTGCTGCAGAAACAAACACGGAATAACGGCAACCGATCGCGGCACAAAGGGTTACAGGGTTGAAAACACCGAAACAAACAGTACCTAACAGCACGTAAATTCCCTTTTGACAACACTAGGAAAGGCCGCAATCTGAAATCCTGATTACTAAGTAGTACTAGACCGATTAACATAAAAAGACTTCATGATAACAATCATGTCTATAGATGATGATCTTAACTGATACACAAGACATGTTTCATAACTGACCTCTTGCAGTGCAAGGAGGGCTTCAGGGGTATAGCGTCCTATCCTCCAGTCTGTTATGAATCCAGTTAACTCCTTAACCTGCATTTTTCCTCAGAAGAATAACTTTCCATCAGACAGACTGCAGAACAAACCCATTCTATGGAGTAGACAACAATTGGTACACGCTGCACCCACCACGCGTACGAAGGGCGCAAAGGGGATGAGCGGCTCAGTGGACTTCTGGTACTTCCTGATCTCCCGCAGTGCTACAGTCCCTTGCCGCCAGCGATGCTTCTTCTCCACACGCCCCCGTGTAACTGTCCAAGAAAACATACTATAGTGAATGACACCTATAATACGAAGAGCAAGCAAGGTAGTAACTCCAAAATCGCAACGCCCATATGGAACTGGCACATTCGCCCGCATCTTGCAACAAAAGAAGATGCATATTGCGCCAAGAAATTGAATAGTTCTACCAACCGAATCCGCAACGGGAATAGCAACACTGAGACATGCATGCAATTTTACAAGGCAATGTTGGCAGTAAAAGGATGGGAAAGCACTAAACCAAACGGTGCGGCGAAATAATGCACCCCCAGAGCCAAACAAGAAGACAAGAAGAAAGACAGCAGATAAACCTAGAAATCCACTTAATTTCGCGCCGGAAATTCCCAAACCCAGCAACGACAAAGAGATCCTCACCGCGAGCCGCCGCTCCTCCCCCGGTCCCAGCATTCCTCTCCTGCATTCCATCAAACACATTGCAAGCAAGTGAGGCCAGCCCAACCAAAGGCAAAAGGAGGGCTAAAGCAATCCCCGCACGCACGCACGCACTACTCACCGGGGTCGCCGACGTACTCGCTCCACCTGCAAAAGAAGGAACACGGAACGCGCTTAGAACCAGGGGCGGCGGAGAGCAGCGGCAGCGTCTGCTCGCGAGGCGGAGGGGGGGCGCGGGACGCGGGCTTACCTGCGCGCTCGAATTGGAGCTTCTTCTTGGGCTTCTGCGTCGGCTTCCTCACGGCCTGGTGCTTGGTTCGAGCCATCGCGGTGGGCGCCCCGCGCTGCTCTCGCGTTCGCGGCCGACGGTTTCGATTCAGAACTCTCGGGCGGCCGGGCGGGTCGACGGAGGGTTTTTCTCTCTACGGGAAGGAGGGGACGAACGAAATGGCGAAACGAAAGGATGTGCAGCGTTTTTATAGTTAGCACCCCGTAGTCAGAAGTATTCACGATTCGCGGTGACCGCTAACCGGTGTCCGCGTGCGAGTGGGCCATCGGGGTAACGGCTACCTGGGCGTGCCGAACGTTGGGAGCAGTGGACCCGGATGGCAGTGAGAGATGCTTGGGAGCATCTTTGCTTCTTAGACTGTCTTCAACAAGAAATGCATAAGGGAACCCAAACCTAAAATGGGTAGCGAGAGATCTAAAATCAGTCTCCAACAGAGTACCTATATGGAAGACCTATTTTGGGTTGCTTGCACAACCCAAATATGGGCATCCTCTCTCCTGAAAACTCATTTGTAGAAAGGATTCTCTTTTGGGTCCTGTTGTTGGAGAAGATGTTGAATATGTATTGAACCCTTTGCATGTAGCGCTACCCAAAGGACGAATCATTCTTGTATTTTGTGTGTTTTGTTGGAGATAGCCTTAGCCTCCCAAAAGTGTGTATCTTATTTGATTCATGGGCAGTTTCAGTAGGTTGAGGATCAGTCTGTTTTGGCGAGCCAAGGCAGAACCAAAGGCCCGATTCTTTGCATGGACTTGTTGCACAATAAGATTTTAACAGTGGATAGTCCTCGAAGAATAAGGGTGTTGCTATTTTCAGGTGTCTAAAAAATGATTTGTTCAGGCGATGAATGGTGACCGTAGATTTCAAATCGAACGGTGCGGCTGTCTTCTTCTTCCTCCAGCTTCTCCTGCTCTCGCTCAAGTCGCCGGCCACCATCCCCGCCGTGGGCGCGCTAGGCCTCGGTTAGAGCTCCGCGGCCGTGGCCGAGCCCTAGCGCGCCTGCGGCGACCGCCTTCCCACCCCGCGCTCCACCCTTCGTCGGTGCTCACCCGCCCTCGACCTGGCCCGACCGCCGCTAAGGCCCTAAACTGCCCTCCACCATCCCACCGCCTGGCCTACCTGCATCCACCGGCCAGCCCCTTCTAAGGCCGCCGGAGTTGGGGAAGATGGGTGTGATTAGAACCCTAGCCGCCGCGTCGGAGCTGGGAGAAGGAAGAGGAGGACCTACCTCGTCGGATCTGCCATGATTGTCGTCAGATCCGCACACCGGAGTTGGGACGGTCACCGGATCCGCTCGCCGGAGTGGGTGGAGGAGCTCAGCGGGGCTGGGGGCACGGGCGCGGCCGCGAGGAGGAGCTCGTCGGGCGCTAGGGAGGATCTTGCCGAGGGGAGGGAGAGAGGGAGAGAGAGCGAGCGCGTGCACTGAAAGAGGGCATCGCCTGAACACGTCGTCCGTCTTGGGCGTTTGAGACATAGGAACGTGGAGGAATAAATGGCAGGGTAACCTTTTTTGCCATGGGATGAAGAAGTTCGAATTTTTTATTGCAAGTTTTTTGTTTTCTTTTAATGAAAAAAAGGAGAACAAGTGCCAAACTGTGAACTCATATTATTTTTGCCCATGGACAATTTTATTTTTAGATAAGCGAGTAATGAGACAGTCTTGGATCAAAGAAATTTTATAACGCATGCCATTTCAAAGCTGATAAATACTAGCACGGGTAGGTGCGCGCGCTGGCAGCCTGGCACCACTTCGCTAGAGGCTGGAGTGGCAAAAAAATCACTAGAGTAAAAAGTGTTTGAACACTGTCTAACACAATAGGTAGGTGAGCAGTGGATGAACAGTGATTGGTGAAGTACGATGAACATCGTTTGCTGCAGTAGCCGGAGCTTGGAAGAGGCGGAGGTTTTATTTCGTGGTTGAGGGATTATTGTATTATGTTGGGCAACCAGCAGCCGCGATTATCAATATCAGGTTAGAAAGAACTCAGAGCAACACCAACATCGTTAGCCCACATATTACCTACAAGATTAGGAGGTCCTAAAAGTGCTAACACGTCAAGTTCTCTCTAATTTCAATGACATCTGCCAAGTCATTTGAGACATCTATCAAATACAAATAACCATCACATGATATAGTACGAAGGGTCAACCGATCTTTTCTCCATGTTTGTCCATCTTTAGTAATTAAAACATGACTCGTGATGATTCCATGGTATTATTTGTCTAAACGGTCATTTAGCCCATTTAAACATTAATTAAACGTTATACAATGGTACACCGTTTAAATGCTATACGATGATATATTCAGGCATTTATCCTGTTTAAACGGCCGTTTTGCCTATTTTTAGTGGATGTTTAGCTTGAACAATGGCAAGTGATCGATTGTTTACTATTTAATACTTAGTGCCTGTTTAGTTGCACTTCATTTTACAAATTTTTTTAAGATTTTCCGTCACATCGAATCTTTGGATGCATGCATGAAGCATTAAATATAAATAAAAAATAAAACTAATTACACAGTCTAGACGAAATTCACGAGACGAATCTTTTAAGCCTAATTAGACTATGATTGGACACTAATTGCCAAATAACAACGAAAGTGCTACAGTACCATTTCGCCAAAAATTTTACAAACTAAACGAGGCCTTAGGATAACAATGTTCAATGCATCAGGAAGAATTTCGATACATCATTTTTCTTCCAAAGATTTTGCAGTGGGACATGATTAAGGTGGACCAAAAGTGTAGCCATTCCTTTTGTGGGTTTTGGTAAATTAATGACAATATAAACCAAAACACACACACATAATTCTCAGAAGGATGAACCCCATGGCCATTGGATGATATTTAGATAAGGATTGCTATTTTGTGATTCTTTTCCTTCGATATGAAGAATCGAAATGGCAACCAAAAGCACGAGTGAATGGGAGCCGATCTGAGCCCACCTATGTGGAGCCCACCGAATTTCTTGGACGCCGAGCCCATCGGTGCGGGTGCCACGGACATGGAGCTCGAACTCGCCGGCACGGACACGGACCCAAGCTCACCAGCGCGGATGCAGGAGCTCACCGGCGCGGAAGCTGAGGACGCAGAGCCCGAGCTCGCCGTCACAGTGGGAGCATGGGGCCTTTGGTAGTGAGAGGGGAGGTGAAGAAAGGGGACTGAGAGAAAATAGCTGCTTCGCCACCTTTGTTTGAGGGAGAGAGGGGGATTTTGAGAGCTTGGAAAGGGTATTGAAAGAAAATCTGTCAGAGCAAGTTTTTTTTTGGCCTCAATCCCCTTTGTTGCTTGTTGGGAAAGGGGATTAAATGTACTCAATTTGGTACGGCAGAGCATCTTATGATTTGGAACGTACAGAAGTAAAGCTAGTTTTCTATTAGCTCCCAACTAAAATTAGTTGGCTAACTAGTAGTTAGCGAACTATTACCTATGAGGTGTTTGGATCAAACTAGCTAATAGGTGGATGAAGCGTTGTTTTTACCAAAATACCACTATTTTCTACTATTTATCAAGTTAATGGTTAGTACTATCTCAATCCCGAATTATAAGATGTTTTGATTTTTCTAAATACATTGTTTTTATTATATATCTAGACATAGTGTATATCTAAATGCACACAGTAAATGCTATGCATCTAAAAAAGCCAAAACATTTTATAATTTGGAATAGAGGGAGTAGATGTTAATACTTATCGGTTGGTGGAAGGACATTTCAGTCAATTTACCACTAATTAGCTACATTAATAAGATAGTCGTTAGCTGGATACACAGGTAACGCTCTGTTTTGGATCTAACTAATTAATTATTAACAACTAACTATTAGTGGGTTGGATCCAAACATACCCATAATGTTGCTAGTGAGTCATTGCCAATCTATTGGTGCAATATAGGAGCCAATGGCCCCGTTCGCTTGGCTGAAAAAATAAGCCAAAGTTGAATTGTTGTGAGAGAAAAATACTATTCCGACTAAAAAAATAAGTCGAATAAATCGGTTTTTAAGATAAGCCGAACGAGATCTCGTCGATAAATATAGCATTTACGCTAGTGTGTCAACTGCCGCCACCTGGCTTCAAGCCTCCCTATCAATTTAAAAACCACCTAACGAAGGCCACCAAGCGCACTGCATCACCGCAATAGGCCTTTGCTACACTCGTTCGTTGCTCGTCTCCCTCCTCAGATCACATTGTCAACCGCCATGGAAGTCACAGGCACGAGGAGAACCTTGTCGATCGCTGCATTCGCCCTCATGGCGATGGCTGTGGCGTCGTCCCTGGAGCCGGTGGCGGCAAACAAGGACGGCGACGCGCTGCGGCGCTGCGCAAGGGCCTTGAGGACCCCGACGGCAACCTCAAGAGCTGGGACCCGAGCTTGGTGAACCCGTGCACGTGGTTTTATGTCACGTGCGACGGCGACAACCGCGTCACCCGTCTGTGAGTGGTCTATGCTAGGCACTAGCCGCTTCTTCCTTGCCTGCATATCTTTTGATCATCGCCCTCTTCGATTTGGATCTTGCCTGCATATACAGACAGACAGTTGTGCTCCAATCTTCCATCGATGATGTGAGACGTACTCGAAGTCTCAGATAGAGGAAAATATTTCGAAATACATCATAATTTTGTGCTACTATGTAAAAACATTTTGCAAAATCATTCCTGTACTTGTTTGCTCTAAACTGCATCTTCATTCGACAGGGATCTTGGGAAACTGAACCTGGCGGTACTCTGGCGCCCGAGCTGGGACAACTGGAGAAGCTGTTCAGCTTGGACGTGTCCAGCAACAGCATTTCAGGAGCTATACCCGCAGCGCTCGGGGACGCCAAGTCCTTGACATTCCTGTAAGTTGTCCGGGAATAGTAGTTACGTATTTCTCGGTTACGCTATTGTTCTGTTCCTTTCTGTTCTGTTCTGTTCTGTTCTGTTCTGTTCTACGAGTAACACACAACAAACTGCGTGCGTGAATGTTCTTCTTCAACACTGTCGTCGGCAGGCATCTGGATCACAACCGCCTAACGGGGCCGATCCCAAGGGAGCTTGCTGGGCTGCCCAATCTTGGAATTGCGTGAGTAATACCAATTGTTTCAGTTTCTTGCGCACTACTGTATGTTATAATAGTACTCAGTTGAACCATGCCTCAACAACATTCTTCTTCTTTTCTGCTGCTGCTGCAGAGATTTCTCCAACAATGACCTCTGTGGCACGATCCCGACAGACGGAGCATTCCAGAAAATCCCCCCTAGCAGGTATGACGAGCTTCCTCCATGAGTTCATGATGTTCAGAAACTTCAAGAATGCTCCAACGCTCAGTCCCCTCTGCTAATCGTTATTGTCTCCTTTGTCTTGCGCAGCTTCGCCAACAACCCGCGGTTGCATCAGGGGGGCGAGTATGAACCCAACTGCTAGTAGATGGCTGTCTGTCTGAATAATGATCGAACAGCAGGGGGTAGAGCAAGTGTTCTGGTCCATGGATGCAGACCGTGTCAGTGTCACCGTGTCAGGCAAAAGGCCTTGCTCCTTGCCCAACGGCCCTTTAGATGGGCCTAGATTGTACTTGGTATACATGACATCGATCGCTACTGCTACTCCAAGTATGCTATTTCTATAAGCTAATGTCAGCAGCTGTGATTGGAAGACTAAACCACACTAAACGGTTAGCATGGGAGGAGCTTCAGAGCTTTTATTAAGCGAAAACACCGAAAGAAGAGACATATATAACCACTACTGATAGAGAAACCACCAGCCAACAGCCATGCACACCCTTAGCTTGCTCCAGAGTTTTAACGCAGGGCAGATTACAGAACAGGTTAAAGCATCCAGATTCGTGCCAAAACATCACACATGCTAGCACATCCCTTAACTAGTTCTACAACCAAGTAAGCTTGGTATTGGTAGATACATGGAGAGGTAGATACTTGCCTCACCCTGCCTACTTAAACATCCAGGAATAGATTTGCATTTATACCTAGACAAGCCCGCAAGGACTCCAAGAAGGAGACACCGGCCACGTCCCTCAAGTTAATTTCGGCCATTCGATCTATCATCGTGTGCCTGTGATCGCTCGGAGCGGATTCGGCCGGAAGCGGGTTCTTCTTCTCCTCCGTCGCTTCCGTCCGCTTTCCCTCTGCTTCTCTCGGTGTCGTGCCGCTTCTGCTTCGGAGCTAGGCCACACAATATATACAGGGCTTCCGATTCTGATCCTTCCGGAAAAAAAAGAAAAACCTCCACCTTATCTGTTCTCCGTCCTCCTCCGCTCCTCCCGCAGGTCGCCACGACGCCGCCGCACGCGCCTCCCTTCCTCTTCCTCTACTCTCTCCTTCCTCTCTCCATCCCCGCGCTCTCTCTTCCTCTCGACGGCCGCAGGGCGACGGCGCCCGCTGCGCCGCACCGGCTACGGCGGGTCCCGCCGTTCCTAGTATGATCCTTCCGGCCAAAAAAAAGGCCTCCACCTTATCTCTTCCCCGTCCTCCTCCGCTCCTCCCGCAGGTCGCAACGACGCCGCCGCTGGTGGCGCCCCCGCACGCGCCTCCCTTCCTCTTCCTCTACTCTCTCCTTCCTCTCTCCATCCCCGCGCTCTCTCTTCCTCTCGACGGGCGCAGGGCGACGGCGCCGGCTGCGCCGCACCGGCTACGGCGGGTCCCGCCGCTGCCCGCCGGTGTGGCCGGAGCGCACCCCCCGGCGCTACTTCTGTTGGCGAAACCCTAGGTACGATGCCGGATGGGCCAAACCCTAAACTCCGGCGTGCGCTCTCTCCCCTTCTCCCTCCCCTCCCCTAAATTCCCTCTCCTCGCTACGGGGATCTTGGCTCCCCTCTCCTCTTCGCTGCAGCGACCAAGCTCGCCCAGTGTCCATTGTCTCTAGCTGTTATCTTTTGTGCGCAACTGATATCCTTCCGTGTACAGTGATTGTAAATTGTTACATTCATGCTATCTACTGAGGCTTGGGGATGGTGCAATGATAATCTTTTTAGGACTGAGACAATGGAGTTCTACAGTGATGAGTACATAGTTATTTCATTCTTCAGTGAATCTTCAATCTTGTGAAAATGTCATTCTATTAGTTGCACATTTTATCCATTTGTTAGCCAGCATACATCCATTGTCAATGATGTCTTTGCTTCATACAATTCATCGGTTCTTCTATTACTGAGCACAGCCCATTGCCAATGATATAATTGCGATTGGCCTTGCTAGAAAGGTAATTTACTACTTAGTGAACGTCTGTATCAGGCTTAGTTTCATCTTTAACTGTCCAAACTATACCTATTATTTATGCATTGTCTTGGTTGATAACATGCATGAACCTAAACTTATGTAATTGTGTGCTGTCGTACTATAACTATCTTGGTTGATAACATGCATGAACCTAAACTTATGCATCCTATTCATAATATTGATCCTAAACTTAGAAGGTGTCTTTTGCACCAAAGTACTCCTAAAATTAGTTGTACTTTCTTTTTGTCATTCATCTTAATACCATTGTTTGAACTCTGTGATCAGCACTTCTTTTATGAGGAAGTCAGTTAGCACAGAAACTCAGGACTGCCATACATGGTTGCTATTTACTGCTTAATGAACAAATGGTATGCCATTTTTATCTTCCACAAATAAATTTGTTACGTTTATGTTCTATTTTATCCATGTAGAGAAAGCGAAAGGTAACAGAAATGATCCCCTTGTGCACCTTGATTACACATTCCATAGGGCCTTCAAGGCAGTGTGAGTAATGGTGCTCCAAGGAAGGGTTCTAGCGGCAAAGGTGGTAGTGGTAGATGCAGGGGCAGAGCCAGCCCTGTTCATTGCTGTCAGATGACAGCAATGATTTCCTGAGATTTTCATTGCAAATTGATGCTCATACGTGAACTTAAGCCATGACGTAGTACTTATGACATCAGTGGAATTTTGGCTGGATCCGCTACTGGGTAGATGTACGCTAACATGGGCTTCTTACAGGAAGTAAGCCAACGAGAGCACATTAGTGGTGTATCTGATTCGTGCTAGCAAAACTCTAGATGTTATATTTGAACTATGGTTGCCTGATACATATGCCACCTTCCACACTGCACCTAAGCCTCTGTTGGACACTTTTTGAATTTTGTATTAGAGAGCAGTAAATATTTGTTGTAAACACATGCTCAGCACATTACTGAATGAGTGCCTATTATGTGTCAAATGTACGGAATAGTTGGAAAGTGTAGAAGCTTAACATAGTGATGCCAAGCTTGTCGCTTATTGCCGGCAACCTGCTTTCCTTTGACCAAATTATTCTCTTCATAAATATGAATAACGGCTCTTTGGTATATTTACATTGCATTGCATCAGTAGCTTAGTTTCAGCAAATGATTTTACCTTCTTAGTTGAGCTCTTACTATTTTAGGTTCACTCCATAGTGCCTGATATCCTCTGTAACAATTAGCCAGGCTCTCTGCTAACTCGACATTGCCCCTTTTGGTACAGCAGATGCTACTAAACGGCTCGCTATTTACTACAAGGTAACAATTCCCTACTTTCACTGTAATTTGTACACCGAGAAACAGTACTAAACATGCTCTATTTCTTCTTTACCTTTCGGAGCATGATGTCAAAAAAAATGTCCACGCCAGACACGTTCGAATGCCTGGCAGTAAGCACCAAACCATATTTACTGATTTAGCTTCTGTCTCCTCATTGTTCTTCGATTTGCGAATGTATATCCTTCAATCGTTTAAGCAAAACTAATACTTTTCATTCTGCCTGCACAGTCAGTGCTGTTCTCTTCCTCGAGGTGTCATCTTTCATGATCATGATCAGTCTAATGAAACCCATTCCCATAACAAGCCTTGCTTGCTAGCTGGACACCTTTGCCAAACTCTGAAAGTTCTTTCCCCCATGGCAAAATGAGTCTCCATATCCACCTGAAACAATCCTATACTATGCTAATATTATCCTATGAAGGCTCAAAATGACAACCCATCTGTAAATAATGTAACTAATGTTACTCAGCTTTTTGTTCCATGTACAATAATATGATGTGCTATAATTCCGGCTTCCTTTTGTGTAATGTAATTGTTGCCTTTGGTTTTCAGGTCATACTTGCTTATGGCCAGCAAGAGGAAATGAAGAACGGTTATCCAAAGAGGTAATTCTGCCGTGGTTCTATGCAGTTCTAATTTTGTTAAATTTAGTCCATGTTAGCTTAAGTGCCATTCAAATTCCAAATTCCTGGTTAGCGGCCAAATTAAGACCGCAAAATCACATCATTTTCTGATTGTAGAGGCGATTTTGGGGTCACGTTGCCTAGCTCCCCTACCGTGGTCAACCTTCTGATTGTAAACCGAGATTTGGTTATGATCAGATGATCTTAGCGTCTGCCGTTTGCTATTTTTTTTTCCTTCTTGAGCCTGTGATGAAAATTCCATATGCATTGCTCAATGATATGATCTGATGTTCATTCGCTTGTGAGGTACTCGGCATGGGTGTTACTTATATGATGCAATTTCTGAGGGTAAACCAGTTATCACCATGCCTTGAGGCTCCAAGTTGATGAACAAATGATGATGATTGCTATGTTTCTGAGGCCTCTATTCGGGAAGGCCTCCCTGGGTAGCAAGTTGGTACACGTCGCCCCTAAAACTGCGATTGGTCCATGCCAGCGCCGCATCATCTTCGTCTTATCTGATTGGTCCACCTCAGCAAAACAACTTCCAATACAAGCAGCCGTCCCTCTCGCCTTGCTATTTTTTCCTTCTTGAGCCTGTGATGAAAATTACATGTGCATTGCTCAATGATATGATCTGATGTTCGCGCGCTTGTGAGGTACTGGGCAGGAGTGTTATGTTACTGATATCATGCAGTTTCTGAGGGTAAACCAATTAACACCATGCCTTTTTTTGGCCATCAGTTAACACCATGCCTTGAGGCTCCAAGTTGATGAACAAATGATGATTGCTATATTTCTGAGGCCTCTAAAAATCATGTCTTCGTTTAAAAAAGATTCTTATCTTCTTTACTGTGACAGCATACTTTTCTTGTCGCTGTCATTTTACATATTTGTTGTCAGCAAATGATCTCCCTCTACAAACAGTGCAGGCTACGCATTCAGTAAGTCGCAATTGTATTTGCACATCCAAAATGATTCGATATTTAGGGAAACGAAATTTGGAGGTGTTTGCTGTAGATTTGCCTCTCTTTTTTTTTGGCTATATCATCTGCTGCATGCAAGCCTTAGTTTTTGAGAAGTCCCGTTTACAACCTTATCTGCGTACGCTATGATTTGTGTTGTCATATATTCATTTCCTTATTTTATGATGCTAAAACATAAATTATGCAAAAAAAATGTTGTTATATATTCATCTGCATACGGTAGGGTTTGCATTGTTATGCATAAAAAAATTATGCTGAATATAAATAGAAACTCTACCAGGCTAGCACAAGTTCCATGTGTTCTAAAAGACCGGTGCTTGTGTGCCAACCTGCTACAATTTTTATGTATATTTAGCCTAGATAAATATCGAACGTAATTTATGATTGCATCGTTTGCTTCGGTTACGCTTTGGCCTAGAAATTTCATAGTTGTTGGTGAGTTGAGTGCGAAACAAAGTAAAATTCCCACGCCCAGTTTTATGCTACGCACGAAAAATTTCCATGTCCAGTTTTATGGTCTACAACTAATCTTCGGTGTTCATTGCTACTTTCATGTCCAACTGCTACTTTCAGGTCCTCCCCATGCCATGTAGTCTCTGTTCCTTGCTACTTTCATGTTCAATTGTTTGCGTCCTGTTACCTGGTTTGGTTCTAAGATCTTGTCTCCTTTTTCTCTCCCTTGATTTTGCATGAAACCCTTCCTTCTCTCTGATTTTATTTTACAATTCCACTTCCAGTTTTCCTAGATGGTACCTACAGATGCCCAAAGTGTGAAGGCACAACCACACTAAAAGATGGTTTCCACGGACGCGCGAATGCGCGCACCACCATACTAGTATACTACAAGTCTAGAACCAGAGAACGGTCCCTCCTCCCTAAAGCCAGAGACGCCACGGAACAACTAGTGAAAGACAACGACCTTAACAATAGTAGGATAGGACATATCAGAGACCAACAGGAGAGGCTATTCCTGTTGCACGGCTCCCCTCTCAGACACGCTTCACCAATCTGTTAGGCTTTTCTTCAGCTTCCTCAGGAGTTCCTCCAGCATGTTCTTCTCCCCTATTCCTCGCCAGCAGCTGCCAGTGATTGACAAATCCGAAAGCTTTGTAAGCAGCTTGTTTAGGTGACTTTAGCAC
This sequence comes from Miscanthus floridulus, assembly GCF_019320115.1. Classification (NCBI taxonomy): domain Eukaryota; kingdom Viridiplantae; phylum Streptophyta; class Magnoliopsida; order Poales; family Poaceae; genus Miscanthus; species Miscanthus floridulus. The sequence continues at coordinate 96,157,272 of NC_089595.1, forward strand.
TCTGTTAGAAAACTAGATCATTTCTTATTTCCGACAAAGCCCAGCCCACTCCAGCTAACGTATAACTTCCCACTGCAGCTCCCAAAAATTGGTCCTGGACGGACCATAGTTGATGTTGGTATATTCCTACCATCCTAGGCTATTTCTCAGTTTCTCACCCAACACAATAACACTACAGCAAAAAAATAAAAGAAAGGAAGAAGAAGAAAGATGATAAACTAATTCTTCCTTCTTTTCCTCAATTGTTAAGCATCTGAATTCTATCGTGCCAAGCCATCCAGGGAAATATTTGCACTACATTTTATCTGAACTGTCCCTGAAAAAATCATTTTCATTTTCAGCAACAGAAAGGTCCCGGGTCTGATGCAAGCGGTAGAGTCTTACCGCCTGTGACCGGAAGGTCCCGGGTTCGAGTCGCGGTCTCCTCGCATTGCACAGGCGAGGGTAAGGCTTGCCACTGACACATTTCCCCAGACCCCGCACAAAGCGGGAGCTCTCTGCACTGGGTACGCCCTTTTTTTATTTTCAGCAACGGAAAACAGATAGTTAGGATCAAATTCATGTCTCCTCTTGCTCAGGTTAACCCAGCTAAGCAAGTTACCATTAGCTAAATGCTACAGAAATACTCCTCTTGCTGCATGAATTTTTTAGTGGCCTGCTTGTGACAAAATTGTTTGGCGTTGGGCATTGGCGAATACACACCCAAAAGTCCGTATCTTATCTGATTTATGGGCAGTTTCAGTAGGATGAGGATCAGTCCGATTTGGCGAACCAAGGCAGAACCAAAGGCCAGATTCTTTGCATGGACCTTGTTGCACAATAAGATTTTAACAGTGGATAATCCTCGGAGGAAAGGGTGGCGACATAACAGTTCGTGCCCACTTTGTAGCTTGGGGACTGAAACAATATTGTCACACAGTAAAAATGGAGGTTACTACTTGGTTTGTTCAACTTGGATGCCCTCTGGAACAGAATCAGAGCGGCATAATTTACAAATGTTGCCAAAAATGGATATCAGATTGAAAAATCACAATGTTGCGAGTTTAACGGTCTTTTAGTCTATTTTTGGTAGAATTTTTGGGAGTGAAATCCACTGGAGGTCCTTGAACTTGTCACGTGTTCTTAAATAGGTCCATGTACTCCTAAAACCAGATTTCCGGGTCACTAAACTTGCTAAACGTATCACCAGAGGTCCAAACTGGTTTTGGAATGCCTGTTTTGCACACGTGGTTGCCACCGTGTCTTCTCAGTGCAAGGCCCACATTCTTGTGCGCGCCAGCCACCACCACCTTGGCCCCACTACTCAACATGACGGCGCCATCGACGGACGCCACGGCCAATAATGGCGCGACGAGTCGGCCCTGCGTCTGCTGCTGGTGCTGTGCGCCAACTACGCCGCACTTCTCGGTGGCTCCGTGGCATCCAGCCTGCTGTCTTGGTACTACTACTTCGCGCAGGGCAGGCGTGATCGGTGGGTGGGCCGTGGCCACGCTGGTGCAGTCGGTCAGGTTCCCAGTTCTGCTCGTGCCCGTCTATGCCGGCGGTCCGCCTCCCAGCCCCAGCCATTCGTGTGGTTCACGCGGCGGCTGCTGGCCGCGTGCATAGTCATCGGCGTACTTATGGGCGTGAACAACCTGCTCTTCTCCTACAGCTCCTTGTACTTATGGGCACCGAGGGGATGGTGTACCTGACGTCGTCGCTGCACAGTGGCGTGTGCATGGCCGCCGTGCTGACCACCAACGTGATCGGCGGCGTGCTCGTGCTCCGCGACCCGTTCGGATGGGAGAAGGCCGTGGCCACGGTGCTCTGCGTCTGGGGCTTCTCCACGTACATGTACGGTGAGTACAGCACCACGTCTGCCCATATCTGACGATCCACGGGAGGCGCTGCAACGCGCGTCGGCGACGATGGCCATATCTAATAACTCCTTGAGCACGAACGTGGCATCCCTGGAGGTGGAGTAGCACCTGATGATGTCGCATGCCGCCACAACGTCCCCGTCGCAGGCACCGTGCACCGCCGCGATGATGTGCTTCCGGCACCGCTCGATGGTCGTGAGTGTCGCGGCCTGCATCTCCAGGACTGTGAGGCTGAGCCCCTCCACAGCGTCCGCAGGGTCGGTGCCCCCAGCGGAGGTGGTAGCCCGTAGCTAGTGGGTCCCCAGCTAGCTCCCTGAGCTCGATGCCCGCGCAAAAGTGCAGCTATGCGGGCTCGCGGTACGACGCGCGTGGAGAGGGCGGAGTTCAGGAGCGAGAGCGACATGGCATGGCGTGCATGATCTCCGTGAACCGTGAAGGCGGCTGGGGTCAGCGCTTTGCACTGCGCCGGGCGGTTGAGATGGACCTTGTAGACCCCCGCGAAAGTGTTCGGTTTCGTCACAGCAATGGTTCGAACCCCCGTGTGGAGCTCCACCTTGGCCACCGCCGCCGCCGCGTCGAATGCGTCACACGGTCGTGAGGCGCCCACCGGCATCACAGCTCGAACTCAGCGCCACCGGAGCATTGGTCCTATGCTCGGCGTCGATGACGAAGGCGGACAAGAGGACCATGAAGATAGGCATGGACACGATGGACCACCGGCAGCAGGCACACGAAGGCGACGGCAAGGTGGCGGCAGCCGCGTCCAACAGAGGCAGCGCGCACAAGAATGAGGCCCTTGCACTGAACAGACACGGTGGCAACCAAGTATGCAAAACTAGCGTTCCAAAACTAGTTTGGACCTCTGGTGATACATTTAGCAAGTTTAGGAACCCGAAAATCTGGTTTTAGGAGTACATGGACCCATTTGAGAACACGGGACAATTTCAAGGACCTCTAGTGGATTTCACTCAATTTTTGGAATGAGAGGAATAGAAGGATTTTTTTTCAACAAAAAGCTAAACAGACACTGTAGGTAGCTTTTCGGATCTCGGTATTAGAGCAACTCCAAGAGAAGAGCTAAAATGTTTTGTAAAGCTAAATATGGCTACTATTAGACAAAAAACGTCTCCAACAGATTGGCCAAGTGCCTCTCCAAATTTACTAGCATGGTCGGTGTCTTCCCAGGATGACTAGTCTTGTTGCTTCCTTTTATTTCCTAGGGTTGTGTGTTCTTTCGGCTTCCAGGGATCAGGGTTATAAATGGCCATGCAGCCCGAGGCACGGCGGCCCGGCACGAGGCCCGCAATTTTGGCCCGGCCCAAGCACGGCATGGCCCGAGGGTCATCGGGCTCGGGCTGGCCTGACACGGGGCAGTAGGCCATGCCTGGGCCACTACTCAGGCCCGCAGGCTGGCACAGCACGGCCCGGTTTATAGGGGTCGGCCCGGCAGCGGCCCGAGACCTCCCCCCCAGCGGCGAAGCGGCCCAGCGCAGCGGCCAGCCGGCCCAGCCCCACAACACCTCACCCCCCGCGTATATAAGCGACGGCCGCGGCGCTATCCCTCCTCAACCCTAACCCTAAATCATTTCCTACCCCACCGCCTCGCCGCCTCGCCGCTCGCCTAGCTCTCGCCTCGACCGCTCGACGCCTCGCCGTCTCGTCTGCTGGCATCCGACCTCGCCAACCCCGACTCCAGTGACCTCGAACCGCCTGCCGCCGGCGACCTCCCCTGATCCCCTCCCTCTCTGCCTCTCCCTTCTCCGTTTCCCTATCTCCCCTCTAGATCTGGGTGATTATGTGAGTTCGTTGTCCCCGTCTGTCCCTCCTCCGCCGCTCGCCGTCCTTGCTAACCGGTGTGTCGTGTTCTCTGGGTGGCCATCGTCTTCTCCGGCACCGGGCTCCGGTTGCGCAGGTAAAACCCTAACCCTCCTCTTCTATCTTCTTCCATTGATGTATTCTGAAGTGATCTTTTCATCCTCATCTATCTCTTTGCGCAAGTCGGTAGCCGATGCGTCGTCCCCTAGCTGTGGCATAGAGCGACCAAGGAAGCCCCGCGCACCGTTGAGGAACGGTGCTGGAGAGCCGTCCGCCATGGCGGCTGCTGATGACGATATCGTCTGTCCGCTCATCGGCAACGTCGACTTGATCGCGGCAGGCCTGCCCCCTGAGGATGACGACGACACCCGAGACGACGCTACTGCGTTGTTCGGTGTCAATGTCGGTAGCGGCTCTACTGCTCCGATCAATCTGGACGGCGACGGTGGTGAAGGGGAGACGGCGACCGGGACCCCGGCCTGCTCCAATGACTCAGCTCCATCTGTTGTTGGAAACTCTTCTAGTGTTTGTACTGGTAAGCATAAATCTGTTGTGTGGGCTGATTTTGATGAGATCTATGAGACCGTGAATGGTAGGAAAATATGTACTAAAGCTACCTGTAAAATGTGTAAGCATACTTTGTCTGGCAAGAGTATTTTAACAAATTGTTCAATGGTGAGAATACGCACACAACCTTTCAGTTGGACGACTCTTTTGATGATACCAATAGACGCTTTGTGCGGAGAATCCAAGAATATGAGGTTAGAGAGGCGTTGAAAATGATGAAAGGAGAAAAGACGACGGGACCGGATGGTATCACAATCGAGGTGTGGAGATGCCTTGGGGACATAGGTATAGTATGGCTAACCAAGCTGTTTAACTATATTTTTTGATTGAACAAGATGCCTGATGAGTGAAGGAGAAGTATATTGGTACTGATCTACAAAAATAAAGGGGATATTCAAAGTTGTACTAATTACCGAAGAATTAAGTTGATGAGCCATACTATGAAGCTATGAGAGAGAGTTATTGAGCATCGCTTGAGAGCAATAACGCGGGTCTCTATGAACCAATTTGGTTTCATGCCCGGAAGGTCAACCATGGAAGCCATTTTCTTAATAAGACAAGTTATGGAGCGGTATAGGGAGAAGAAGAATGACCTACACATAGTTTTTATTGACTTGGAGAAGGCTTATGATAAAATACCAAGAAATGTTATGTGGTGGGCTTTGGACAAACATAAAGTCCCAACGAAGTACGTCGGGCTCATTAAGGACATGTACAACAATGTTGTGACTAGTGTTCGATCAAGTGATGGAGACACGGATGGCTTCCCGATTAGGATAGAACTACATCAAGGGTCAGCTTTGAGCCCTTATCTGTTTGCCTTAGTGATGGATGAGGTCACAAGGGACATACACGGGGACATCCCTTGGTGTATGCTTTTTATGGATGATGTAGTGCTAGTTGATGAAAGTCGGACATGAGTGAATCAGAAACTGAAGTTATGGCGGGAGACTTTGGAGTCCAAAGGTTTAGACTCGGTAGAACTAAAACTGAGTATATGAGATATGACTTCGACACTACTACTCGGGAGGAGGAAGATATTAGTTTGGAAGATCAAGTAGTGTCTAGGAAGGATACCTTTCGATATTTAGGATCAATGCTACAGAGAGACAGGGATATTGATGAAGATGTTAGCCATAGAATCAAAGCAGGATGGATGAAGTGGCGCCAAGCATCTGGTGTCCTATGTGACAAAAGGGTACCACAGAAGCTAAAAGGCAAGTTTTATAGGACGGCGATTAGACCTGCTATGTTGTATGGTGCAGAATGTTGGCCTATGAAAAGACGACATGTTCAACAGATAAGTGTCGTGGAAATACGTATGTTGCGTTGGATTTGCGGTCATACAAGAAGGGATCGAGTTCGGAACGATGATATACGTGATAGATTAGGGGTAGCACCAATTGAAGAAAAGCGTGTCCAACACCGATTGAGATGGTTTAGACATGTCCAACGGAGACCTCCAGAGGCACCGGTGCGTAGTGGAATCCTAAGCCAGGATAGTAACATGAAGAGAGGCAGAGGAAAACCGAAGTTGACTTGGGTAGAGGCAATAAAAAGAGACTTGAAAGGATGAAATATACCCAAAGACCTTAGATAGGAGTGCTTGGAAAACAGCTATTCACGTGCCTGAACCTTGATTGCTTCTGCTGGATTTCAACTCTAGCCTACCCCAACTTGTTTAGGACTTAAAGGCTTTGTTGTTGTTGTTATACTTTGTCTGCTAGATCTAATGCTGGCACTGGCCACTTGAAGAGGCACTAAAAATCTTGTAAGCAGAAAACTAATCAAGCTGCTAGGGTTAGTCTAGGCTTACTTACAATCCTGATGGTTTTGTGCATAACTGGGACTATAAACCTGATGTTGCTAGATCCGAATTGTGTTTCTTGATTGCTAGGCTTGATTTGCCGTTGGGTATTGGTGAGACAGATGCATGGGAGGAGTACATTGTTCGTGCTCATAACCCTATGTTTACTAAGGTTTCTAGACAGACCACCACTAGAGATCTTAGTAAGCTATTTACTGAACATCGTAATATGCTTAAGAATTCTGTGTTGTCTGGTGCTTCATCTGTTGCTTTGACATCAGACATTTGGTCTGATAATGCTAAGGAGGACTACATTATTGTTGTTACTCATTATGTGAGTGCTGATTGAGAGTTACAAAAAAGGTTATTGGTCTAAGGTTGATTGAGGTGAAGCATACTGGTGAAAAAATTGCTGAAAAAATTGCTTGTGTGGTTGAGGAATTTGGTTTGATTGACAAGGTTTTCTCTGTAACTCTAGACAATGTTCTTCTAATGCTAAGGCTATGGATACTTTGACACCTATGTTTGCTGGTTATTTGGGTTGTGATCCTTCACCTGAGCCTATAAATCCTAATCAGCGTAAGTATAGTCTTGTGCATCAATGTTGTGCTTGTCATATTATTAATCTGATTGTAAAATCTGGTTTAAAGAGGTTCAAACTTTACATAGAAAATTTTAGAACTGCTATTAATTTCTTAAATTCTTCTAATCAAAGAATTGCTATGTTTAAGAACTACTGTACTGTTTAGGGTGTTAGACCTAGAAAGTTTAGCTTAGATATGGATGTTAGATGGAATGCTACATACCTTATGCTTAAGCACTTGGTTCCATATAAGGATGTTTTTTCTGTGTTCATTAATGCAAATTATGGCTCAACATTGTTGACTGCAAGGCATTGGTATATAGCTGAAAAGATATTGGAGTTCCTGGAAATATTTTATGAATCCACAATTGTTCTTTCTGGTGTTTACTATCCAACTAATCCACTTATTCTGCACCATCTGCTAGACATTGCTTCTCATTTGCATGCAAGTGAAAAAGATCAAAATCTAATAGTTGTTGTCTATCATATAAAGCTTAAATTCCTTAAATACTGGGAGGATATACCTCTGTTATATTCATTTGCTTTCATTCTTGATCCTAGAGCTAAGTTGAGAGGTTTATTTAATGTTCTGCAAATACTTAAAGAGAACACTGGTGTTGATTACAGTTCATATTATGCTGATGTGAAAACTGAAATTTATAAGTTGTTTAACAAATATGAGAGAAAGTTTGGTGCAACTAGGTCTTAGAGGCCTGCACAGCCTACAAGCCATACAGGTAAAAAAACAGGCATAGGAAAGAATCTTTGGAGGCCCTGGATCATCTGGTGTTGTTGGTCCTTCCCCTGTCTCTGCCCGCACTTCATCTCAATCTGCTTCTGCTGCTGGTTGTGAGCTCACAGCTTATCTGGACAGTGACAATGTCACTGCATATGAGGATGACTTCGACTTACTTCTCTGGTGACGTGACCACAAACTAACCTATCATATCTATAATGGCTAGAGATATTGTCTGTTCATGTTTCTACTGTCTCTTCAGAATCATGTTATAGCTTGACAGGAAGGATAATTGAAGAGCGACGACGACGCTTGTTGCCTAAAACTGTGGAGATGCTGACTTGCATAAATGATTGAGAGTTAGAAGAAAGAAGGTTACAACATGCTATTGACAACCAAGAGTTGGAAGACTCCTTCAAGGATCTTTATCTTGATGAAGATGCATCTGGGGCTGCTGCTGTTGCTAGCACATCTAGGGCTAGCACATCTGATTCTGTATCTGTGGCTTCTACTGGTACTTAGTGTGTGAGACTTGAGAGTTGTGGGACTTGAGAGTGATCTGTTATCTTTGTATCTGTGATGTGTGACTGATACTGGTGAACAATGGTTTAAGACTTAATTAAGAGTTGTGCTGTGCTCTTTTCCCCTTTCTAGGGTTTCTCACAAGGGTGAGTTTTACCTAGAAAGGTTTTTAATGAGGCAGCATTGCACAAACAATCCAGTTATCTTAATTCCCTTGTCTCCTTTGGTGGCTTTTGTTAGAATTTAGATTCTGTGATCAGTTTATTACTTGTGAATGTGAAATACTAAAATATGAATGAATTGTGAAATATGATTGTGAAAATGGAGAAGTGTTGGATGAGAGAAGCAGTTTGAGGTGTTTTAAGGGCTGGCATAGCCTGCGGATTTGGCCGTGCTTAGCGGGCCGGCACGGCACGGATTTTGGCCCGTGTCGACGAAATATGGTCGGCAGTCCACCGAGGGGGGTGCCCGTGGTGGTAGATTGTCGATAGACGGTGCATGTAATCAGGAACCAGATGGTGACACAAGGCGCAGAGACAGCGATTTAGACAGGTTCGGGCCGTCTGGTCGACGTAATACCCTACGTCCTGTGTCTTTGGTGTGTTATATTGAGATGTATACAGATTAACCTGTCCTCTAGGGGACCCTTGTCTCTCCTTATATACTCCGAAGAGACAAGGTTACAAGTAAAGTATCCAATTTGGTATTATTACAATATATAGTACAACTTGTAATCTTGATGTGCACGCCTTGATCTTACGGGCCGGGCCACCTCGGGTGGTGCGGCCCATGTACCATCTTGTGGTACCCGGGGGTATATCCCCCACAGCTAGTCCCCGAGCGCCATGTATTCTAATGCGACACGCCGTTTCAACCTTCTCCGAACAGTGAGGCTTGAGTTCTTGACATCTCCGACCACCGTTGTCGCCGGAGAAGTAAGTTGTCCGAAGAATGTATGGTGCTCTTAAGAAGAAAGAAAAAGATTTCCGTCCTGGGAAGTGTGCCCACTTGTATTTCTGAAAAGAAATGTAAGTGCGTCTTGAAGCGTAGCGTCTTTGATCATCAGAGGCGTAGGGGTCGAAAAACACGTTCACCGCAAGGTGAAGTGTGCCCACTTAGTCCCCGAGCCTGGTAGTAGGTGACGTAGGCACGTGGTGCCAGGGTCTAAAAAGAATTTCCAGTTAAGTTGAGAATCCAATCGTCGTACAGGCGATACGAGATGCACCGGCAGGTGCATCGTACCGATGTAGTCCCCGAGCTTGCTGGAAGGCGAGGTATGAGCCTTGTAGCAAGGTCTAAACGAGAAAGAATATCCCAACTGTATGCGAGTCACCAGTCGCATGTAGTTGAGACGCAAAGTCCCCGAGCTGTGGTCGGAGAGTGATCGAGGCAGCCCCCGAGCGTAGGTCGAGAAGCGAGCGACGAAGTCCCCGAGCTGTGGTCGGAGAGTGATCGAGGCAGTCCCCGAACGTAGGTCGAGAAGCGAGCGACGAAGTCCCCGAGCATAGCTCAAAATTCCTGTAGATAAATATGTAGAATGGTAGTACATCATGTACAAAATAATAAATTATGGAGAAAAAATCAGCGGTGAAGAAACAACGCTCAGCAGTCATTTGCAAATGAGCATGATGTGATAAAGCAGTTGGTGCTTTGTAAACATCAGTGTTAATATAAAGTTTGTGTTTATACTTAATATAGACCGCCCGACCAGTTAGTATGTAGCTGAGTCTCCAGCCCTAGTTAGCCCGTTAACCATAACGCGGGGCGCGGAGCCCGTGCACGTGTAGGAAGAACAAAGCGTCGCTAAGGAGCCACTGCCGACCACCCATAACGCAGAGGGCAGACGCTCGTGCACGTGTAGGGAGGAGCCGGAGACAGGGCCATCTCTGGAGGCATCGAGCGTCAACATGACTGATCGAGGATTTGCATTAAGTATAGTTGTATGTTATATTTAAGAAGGTATACATGGACAAACGTTATTTGAAGAATAATCATGACAAGGACGTTGTGGAGAAACGTCGTAATAAAAAAATATATTAAATATAAATATTAGAAGTGTACTTATCTTTGGATAGAAATCTGGTCGATGGCGATAAAGTTGTCCGATCCTCGTACTTTTTGGCCTGTTGTGACGGTGGTCGCGGTTGTCATAACGCCGTTCTTCGTGGCGATCATCATTGCGACGTGGTCTGGTGGTCGAAGCTCGGCAGAGTCGCTCGGGACGTGGTCTGGTGGTCTGGTGGTCGGAGTGGTCGGAGCTCAACGGAGCCGCTCGAGACGTGGTCGACGTGGTCTGGTCGACGTGGTCTGAGCTCGGCGGAGCTGCTCGGGACGTGGTCGACGTGGTCGGAGCTCGGCGAAGCTGCTCAGCGGCTCGGTTGATGGCTCGACGTGGCTCGCTCAGCGGCTCGTGCGGTTCGCTGGTTGGCTAGGCGTGGCTCGCCTACGGTTTGGCCGGCTCACTTGATGGCTCGACGTGGCTAATTTAAACAGCTCGGACGCTTCTTTTGGTAGCTCATGCGGCTCAGTTAACAACTTGATTCGGATGGCTCCATGTATTTGGACTTGGACGTATTTCATTGTACGTATTAGTATTGTATGGATGCCGCCGATGGATGCCTTAGCATGACATGCAAGCAAGTGGATCCGCTCCCAACGCATTTATGTGCTTGTAGATGCACACATACTCCTCTATTTGCTTGTGCGTAGACCTCCGTGTGTTGCTATTGGCTTGCATGTCTGGCCTGTGTAGAACTAGGAGTCCATTGCCCGAACGCGTTGAGTTGTCAAGGCCTGAGAACTGGCAGCATATGTCGAATATTGTGAGGCCAAAGTGTGAAGACGGACAGGTACGCTGATGCTGTCCACCGTGTAGTTGCAACGAGATCCGAAGGCACGTTGCTGATTGTCAGGCTAGTAACCACTGGTCCACCATGGATGCATGCGTGTGGTGCCAAGTTTCAACCCCTCGTGTGGCGGCATGTGACAGGAAAAGCGGCTCACCGCCGAACCGGATCACGGAGATCCGATTACTTGGTAGAAATCAACGAAAATTCCCATCAGGCTCGTCGAAAGATCAGCGCGCACAACCCCTAAAGGGGACCCCTACCTGACGCGCCACTATCGACGAAATATGGTCGGCAGTTGTCGGTGTTTCGTACAAGCACCGGCAAGTAAATTTATAGTAATGCACGTTAGGCTCGGATGGTGCGCTAAAGGACACAAGATTTATACTGGTTCGGGCCGAAAGTCCCTACGTCCAGTTTGTTGCTGCTCGTGTTATTAGCACCGTGAACGGTTTGTAGTAAGGGGTACAAACGATCGAGAGAGGGACTGGTCCCAAGTCTCTGATGGAAAGATTGAAAAGAGGTCAAGAGCTTCGTTGCAGCTTGACTGTGCGTATGTGTGCGTCGTCTTGTTTTTGGCCCCCCTTTATGGGAGAAGCGCATCCTCTTTTATAGATGAAGGGGCTGGCTTTACAAGGATGAGGGCTTTATCTAATCTTGTGGCTCACGTCTACTCGGCCTGGTCCTTCATTCTGATGAGTGCTAAGGAAGACAAGTGCCTACACCACTGTCGATGTCTCTGTAGAATGTCAGGTTGATTACAGAATGTTGCCCTGCACAGGGTATGGGCTATAGTACAGTGGTTTTGACTTATTGGCCTTTCCCAGCCTTGCTCCGCACGCCTTCTGGTTCCTGTGAGTCTTCGTCGGAGGGACGAGGGGTCGGGGTCCGGAGTAACGCCGTGGTCAAGACCTTCTGACTTGGCGGTCCTGAGGGGTCGGGAAGCGGGCGCCGCTCCCTCGGATCCATAGCGTGGCGACGGAATACCCGTCGTCCGTGGAGATAGCAAATCTTCTTCTGGAGCGTAGCGATTGTCGTATATCTTCGTCGGGTTCCGTGTCCTAGGGCTGAAGGCGGCGCCTACAACTCTACAGGGCGAGGAGCACGCACCTGTACAACCTTTCGGGCCTTGCGGCGCCCGGAAGGGTCTAAAGCACCTGTCCCGTCATCTCCTGGCAGTACTTTTCCTACCAGGGCGTAGGGTATGGTTCTTGGAGCCATGGTTGACCCGAACGTCTTGTCTTGCCCTGTCCCTATCATCTTGAGGGAATGAGGAGAAGTGGTCAGATAAGATGAATCCAGTCTTTAGATATGGAGCAGGGTGAGGCTCGTTCCTTGTCGTCGAGCGAAATGGATACCAATCCCTATCTCCTGGGCGAGACCGACCCTGCCCCTCCGAGGTCGGGCGAGGCAGAATCTATCCCTCAGCCCTCGGGCGAGACCGAGCCCGCCCTAAAGGCGTCGGGCGAGACGAAGACTAGCCCTGAGCCCTCGGGCGAGGCAGAGCCACCCAAAGGCGTCGGGCGAGTCGGAGTCTATCCCTCGACCCTCGGGCGAGACCGAGCCCGCCCCAAAGGCGTCGGGCGAGACGGAGACTAACCCTGAGCCCTCGGGAGAGGCAGAGCTATCTCAAAAGGCGTCGGGCGAGGCAGAACCAAACTCCTGTCATTCGAACAAGAGACGAAACAACGCTCTTATGCGTCCAGAAGTTTTTAACGTTCGGTGGTTATTGGTTCTACCTTCTGGGGTACCCCGGTATTAGGTCCCCGACAGTAGCCCCCGAGCCTCTAGGTGATTCGAGTAGAACCGCCTGGAGGGTGTTTTTTGATTTCGTCGAAGTTACTTTGCCCGAGGGTGCGCGCGAGCGCACCCGATGGGTGTAGCCCCCGAGCCCCCGGGTGACTCGTGTAGAGTCGCCCGGGGGGTTTGTATCGATCCCTTCGCGGGTAAGGCTGAAGGACTTAGTTTCTCGTTAACTGGATGTGTTTCCGGGAGGGTGGTGGCATCCCGTCCGCGGGGGACTCATTCAGGGCTGACCTAACTGGTGCTTACGCCCTTATTTTTGGGTCGTTCGCGGACCCTTCCTTAGTTGGGCCGGCCGCCGAGCTTCTGGGCCCTAGGTGGGCCAAAGAGAAAAAAGGGGCCCTCGTGGCTTGCGTTTCCCAGGTGGGTAGAGAGTCTGGATTCGCCTGGGGAAGGTGAATCGTCCACCGAGATTTTTGGGGTGAGAGGATAGGGACTGCGGGCGCGTGTCCCGCGACGTGACGCGGTGGCGCGCGTGGCAGGCCCGGAGATCGAGGCGGACGGTTGCCCTTCTCGCATCCGTCGCCCCCTATAAAACCACAGGGTTCGCCCCCAAGGTTCCGTATTTCGCTCCCCTGCCTTTGCGTTCTGAAACATCCGCCGCCAATCGCCCTAGCCTCCTACGCCCGTATCGTCACCATCGACTAGCTTGCGCTCGTGTTGCAGTCGTCGTCAAGCTCGCGCCTGCCCTCCTCCCTCATTGCTTTAATGGAGTTGTGGGACAGATCTAGCATCACCTCTTGGCGTTTGGAGGGCCTCGTCCGCCGTGGCCATCTCCGCCCACTGTCCGCCGTCCAGGAGTGGCTGCTACCTGGCGATGAGGGTGAGCCAGTGCCACCCGAAGGGTATGTTGTCTCTTTCGCCATCTTTCATGAGCGGGGATTCGCGGTGCCCACGCATAGATTCCTTCGGGGGCTGCTGGACTATTACGAGGTGGAGCTACAGCATCTAACTCCCAATGGGATTCAACACATGGCAGCGTTTGTTGCCCTATGCGAGGGTTTTCTGGGGATCGATCCCCATTTTGATCTGTGGCGATATTTCTTTAATATTAGTTTGTCGAAGAGGAAGATTGGGGGGAAAGATGTGAACGCGCCGATGGGTTGTGCCAGCATTCATCTGCGCCATACCCGGTCGAGGGGTTACCCATACATGTGTTTGGAGACATCCAACAAGGGATGGCACTCGCAGTGGTTTTATGTTAGGGATGATGCGAGCGCCACTCTACCAAGGTATACTGGACGCCTTATTGTAGATGCTCCGGAGTTGTGGAGCTGGGGCGTCCAGTCCAAAGACAAGAAACATCTCTCCGACCTTCTTTCCGCCCTCCAAGCCCTAAAGGATCGGGGTGTAAAGGGAACAGGGATCATCGGCGCCTATCATGCGAGGAGGGTGGCGCCACTGATGGCGCGCGCGCTTCTCCTGCATCGGATGATGCCCGGGATATCGTTCGAGGGGACGGTGCTCGTTGATGAGGCGCTCCCTTTCTCGGAAGTGGCGCAGCGCATCAAGGAGGCAACGGAGCCGACGAAGGATTTCGTAGGCAGGGTCCTCGACATCGTGTATCCGATGCCCGGTCATCCCCCAATGCGGCCAGAACCTAGGTTCTTTGAATTCGTAAGCCCTCTTCTCCCGTGCTCTTTTCTTTCTCCTGAATCTCCCTTTTTTAATACTTGCTTTTGTGACGTTGGGACCAGCCGAGGGGGCTAGTCTTCAAGGATAGTCCGGTTCCACTGCCGAAGGACAAGGCCGTGGCGGCGGCGAATCGACTCGCGGCCGAGCAGGACAGGAAAGCAAGGGAGGAGATGAAGGCGAAACGATTGAAGCAGGAGGCACGGGATCGGGGGGAGGACGTGAGCAGTGAGGATGACGATGATGACGATGACGATGACGACGAGGTAGCCGTCGGCGTGGATTGGGACGTCTGGGAGGACGAGGACACGCTGATAAGTGGCCACCCATCCGTGCAGGGACCCTTCCCTTTCCACGCGGAGGGAAGTGAATTAGCGAGGTCGGTGGAGGCCGGTGAGTCCACCGCTTCGCACGGCGTGCCGACCGAGGACCGGTGGGTGGAGGAAAGCGGGCCTGCCGCTGCCGACCCCGAAGCGATGGGGGAGGGGAGTGGCTCTGGTGCCGCGCCCCGTGAGACGATGGAGGGGAGCGGCTCTGGTGCCGCGCCCCATGAGACGATGGAGGGGAGCGGGTCTGGTGCCGCGCCCCACGAGGTAAGCCTTCCTGCCTCGGAGCAGGGGGTAGGCTCGAAACGGTCCCACCTAGATGAGTCAGGGCAGGGATCTGGGGATCCATCCCCAAAACGCTTCCGCCGACCGAGGACGTCAACGTGAGCTGCTGATTCCCCTGTTTTCATCCTCCTTCCATTTCTATTTTGATCTAATGATTAATACCTTTGTGCAGGTTCTTGCGGACGGGTCACCCCCTAGGGCTGGCGCCCAAGAAGAGTCTCGCCATTCAAGCGGGACAGATGGCGTCGCCTGGAGTCACCCCCATTTCGGGCAGGAGTGGTGCCGACGTCGGGGCCGCGTTGGCCGACCCGTCGGCGTCCGTGGTGGCTCCCACGCCCGCGGAGGTTACTGAGCGAGCGGCCTCCTCCATGGCGGACGTGGAACAGCCCGCCGAGGGTCGCATACTGCCGGTGGAGGTGGTCATGACCGCGCCAAGCCAGGATCAGTCGGGCACGGTCGTGGTGGCGCTCAAGGGCGTAGTGCAATCCGCGCCACCAGGGGCCCAGGTGGATCCGCCCGTGGCGCTCGAAGCGGCCCAGACGGAGAAGGGTCCAGCCAGAGGGTCCTCGAGTGCGACGGTGGTGCCACACAGGGTCAGGAGGGAGCTGCCCCCGGCCCCTTTGTCGGGAGGAAGCCGCTCCCCCGCGCGGAGGGAGCCGCCGCTTCAGTGGATGGCCGCCCAGGACCCGACGTCAGCTCTGTTCTCGCTCGATGATCATTCTAAGAGCATGGAGCGGGAGGGTCTTGACATCGGAATTTCGACCATGCTGGAGGCCCTGGACCAGGCCAGAGGAGCCCTGCGTGAAATTGTCGTTCCTCCTACCCAGGTATTTGCTTGATTTTCTTCTTTCTCTGCATATTTTTGTGTTTTCGCATTTTTGATTCCAGTCTTCTTCCTCCTCAGGTTCTTGTTGCTCGTAGCCGGAATAAATCCAAATTCCTCCGCGAGCAGAAGGTAGAGTGGGATCACCTCTCCGAGGAGGCCCGGCTACGAGCAGACATGGCCGCACAGCTTGCTACTGCCCAGGAGCGGGAGGCCCAGGCGCGTCAAGACACGGAGGAGGCCCACGGGATGTTCGAGGATTTGTCGGCGAGGTCCAAGCTGGATGGGGAGGAGATCGCCAGGCTCCAAAAGGAGCGAGACGGGCTGCTGCAGAGGAATGCCGCGACCAATGAGAAGGCCAGCGAAGTCCTGAAGGAGCTGGAGATGGAGCGGGACCTCCGGCGGAAGGCCGAGAGTAGGGCCACGGCCCTCCAGCAGAAGGTGGACGAGGACGTCGAGGTGGTCCGCTCTCTTCGGGCGGAGCTTGGTGACGCGGTGAACCGAAGGTTGAGCGCTGAAAACGTCTCCGTCAAGCTGGAAAAAGAGGCTGCCCATGCACGAAGGGCCCTTCAGGTTGAGAGCGATGAGCACAATCTTCTGCAAGCTGTGGTCGGGGTGGTCCTTAATGCCCTGAATGTGACGAAGCCGGTGGAGACCAGCCCGCTCGCGGCTCGTGCCGCAGGTATCACGGCTCGGGTGGGCCAGCTTGAGGAGAGTGCCTTTCACGCCGGGATCACCCAGGCCTTCACCGTCGCCCATGCTCATTACGAGAAGGAAATCAACCTGAAGGTGATGAGCGAAGGCTTCTCGTCCACCTATGAGGATGAAGAGCTGGAGGAAATGGAGGAGATGGTTGCTCCCCTTGCGAAAAACCTGGCGGATAGTCTGAAAGAGATGGTTCTCCCTTCGCGGGAGTAGTTAGTCGAGTAATTTTGAGAACAACTTATATGTAATATGTGGACAAGCGTCGGTATTTTTTTTTTCTTTTTGAGTTTGGACGTAGTTTCGTGATTTCGAGTCTGGACGCGGTTTCGTGATTTTGCGTCGTAATTTCGTTTTGTTTGATTTTTGCGATCTTACCAATCTGTTCCCCTGAATTATGCCGCTGGTCTTGATGCGAGGAGATTGTTTTGAAAGAAAGAAAGGAGGTAGAGCCGTACCTTCACCAGCCCCCGAGTAAGGTCCGACCCCCTGCATTTGCTGGGGTCGGGGGTTACTGGAGATCGGAACTGTGGTTTTGGTGACAGGGTCGACGAAGTCCTTGGATGACATTGCAATATTCCCCGCCATGTCTTCCAATAGAAATCCCTAACTGGGGATTCTATGGGCTCGGCAAGGTGGGACCTTCGAACTTGTGTCCCTGTATTGATTGGCTCGAGCCCCCGGGCCTTATTAGGGTCTGATAGGGGTCGACCGTAATTTGCGTGTTACCCCGTCCTCGATTTTCGCAATCGGAGGGGCTGAGTAAACGACACTTGCCTCGACGGCTCGAGTATCGCGCTCAACGAGCTCACTAATGGGTACGTTCATGTGGAATCCGGGCCCATCATTTGCTGATGGGGTCAGCAGAGCCCTCTGGTGGCACTCCACAACTTCTTAACCCGCCTCCCGGCAGATGCCCGAGCCGTTCGATAGGCTCAGGCGGCCCGATGGCCTCTCCTCGATGGAGATTCTGTGGGTTTGGCTCGGGGTTAGAATCGAACGAGAAAAGGTCGAGACGTCCCTGTCCGCTTCTGAGCGGGGTCGGGCAGGGCCGCTGGGGCTTGTCTCGGTTATCTCTCCCTGGCTCTGTTCGACATGAGGCGGCCTCGAGCCCTTCGCAGGCCGACCTTCGAACCTCGGCCTATGGTCGCCTATATCGAATGAGGCGACGGCCGCTTTGTGATGCGACACGCAGCGTTGGGATGTTTTGCCTACGTATAATATAATCGAAATGAAGGCGGGGTCAGTAACGTTACCTTGGCGGTATGAGTGACGAAAAGCTCCTACCAAATGTGTCCGTGCGGGGTTCGGACCCTGATGTTCGCGATGAGGTTGGAGTAACCTGCATAAGAATTGCTATTCTTTGTTTTCGTATCTCGGTGGCAATCCGAGCCGTTTTAATTAACTTGGGCAGCCTGACAGCTTCTCCTTTGGGAGAGACTCTGTAGGCGAACCCCTCCGAACCCTTTTTGAAAAGGCAGACGTTGAAGCTGGAGACGCGAGGGGCGTTGAGCATGATTTTTCTAGCGAACAGAAACACCGTAGCTACCGAGGCGTAGGGTCTGCTAGTTCGTCCAGTTTTTACTCAAAGTTTTATGCCCGTATTTCACATCCTTAGTTTCAAGTGTACGGAGGGGGTCGGGTGGGGAGGATGTCTAGACTGGTAGACATCCTCGGCAGCCCCCGAGTGATGTTCGTGTTCCCGCCGTTTGACGGGATCGGAAGCTCGAGAATGAATTTTAACGCATAAAGTAAGAAAGCTGAGATGCTTATCTTTCTTTGGACGTTCGTTCGTCGTCTCTTCTAGGCCAAATGGCCGGCCCAGGAGATCCAAAAAAGCTCGTGCCGTCGGATCGTCCCGTGGTCCTGCATGGGGAGGCGAAGGGTTGTCTGCCTATGTGGGCGCCTTAATTGCCACGGCCGGAGCGGGTCAGTGGCGGGCCATACCCAGGCGGTGTTCAGTTTGACCGGGGAGGACGCCTCGTCGACTGGGGCGCGTCCCGTCAGTTTCGACGCGTCCCCTCAGGTATCAATCAGCATTGATTTTGTATTTAAAGAGAAGGGAGAGGGTTTTTCGTCCAACCTTTCGCCTTTCCTTAGCTGCAGTGACTCTTCTTTAAATAGGGAGGGGGAGGGGAGTTCTCATCCCACCTCATCTTCTGCCTCTGAGCCGCTATCTCTCCTTGTTCCTTTCCGCCGAATGCATCCGTGCGTCGCGGCGGTTCCTGAGTGAGGAAGAGTAATGCCAGAGAGAGAGAAAACTCACAAATCCACTCGTGAATCTGGAGCGTGATGTCGAGCCGGAGATCATCCAATGTAGATGAGATGGTGTATGCCGCCCTTACTGAGGAGTCGCTGCTGCCGAAGGAGAAGGGACGCTGGGAGGCGTCGTATGTCGTCGACTGCGCCGTCGTCCGCTGTGCTCCTCCTTTGGCGGGAGGCGTTTCCTGCCCATACGCCGTTGTCAGGGTTATGGCTGGGGATGATGGCGTAGTCCCCGGACGCCCTGGCGGAGGCGTCGCTGTTGAGGTTACGGTTGACGACGATGGCGTAGTCCCCGGACGCCCCGATGGAGGCGTTGCAGATGGCGGCGCCTTCAAGGATCCTACGAAGCGGTGGGATATCGGGATGTCGCCGATGGAGAGCGTGGCACGGTGACCGCAGTAGACGAGCTGGCCCGTGTACATGCCCCGGGCGTCGCCGATGGAGAACGTGGCGCGGCGACCACAGTAGACGAGCTGGCCCATGTACATGCCCCGGGCGTCGCCGATGGAGAGCGTAGCACGACGACCGCAGTAGTACTTGTAGTAGAGTTAAGCAGAGACTGTAGTGGAATAACTTTGTGGGGAAGCCCCCGAGTAAATAGTCCTCTGAATTTATAAGTGTATTATTCCTTTTTGTAATGAAATCGCTTTGTAAGTGACGAATTTGTGCAAAAAATGAACAAAATTACATCCTTTGCTTATGGCAAGCAATTTTTTATCTTTCTCCTTTCTGTAGGAATGATGTTAGTGCTTTTCGACCCTTCTCATGGTCTAAGTCAGAAGAAGCTAGGAACGTGGGTGAACTAATTCTGATTGAACTGGTGAGCAAAGAGGTTGCAGCCGCTGGGGCGTGGGTGTCTCGCAGTCCTACCAGTTGTATTCAGAATTGGTTCCTAAAATCTTAGCCCTTGGGACTCGTTTATGAGGCGAATGGAAAACTTAGAGAATGTTTGTAAATATAACACAGGAGGTTTTTTGCAAGCGTAATACTTGTATTACATATGTCATATGTTACGATCACATGCCAGCCCCCGAGTGAGGTCTGACCCCTCGCGATTTGCAGGGGTCGGAAGTCACTAAAGATCGGGGTTTTGTTATGACAAAATCTGATAAGGAAGAGTGTAAGCTTATTTTAAGGATAGAAACGACGTAGCTGCTCGATGTTCTAGGCGTTGGTGAAGACCTCACCGTTGATGGTTTTCAACCGGTAGGCGCCTGGGCGAAGTACTTCCGCGACGACGTAGGGCCCTTCCTAGGGCGGGGAGAGTTTGTGGCGGTCCTTGTTGCTCTGCAGAAGACGGAGGACGAGGTCTCCAACGTTGAAGGCTCGACCCCGCACCCGTCGGCTGTGGTACCATCGCAACGCCTGCAGGTACTTAGCCGAACGAAGGAGGGCGATGTCGCGGGCTTCATCTAGCTGGTCCATGGCGTCTTGGTGAGATGCTTCGGCCCCCTGTTCGTCGTATACTCTGATTCTTGGTGCTCCGTAGTCGAGGTCCGTTGGGAGAACGGCCTCGGAACCATAGACCATGAAGAAAGGTGTGTAGCCGGTGGCCCGGCTAGGAGTTGTCCTTAGGCTCCAGAGCACGGCTGGGAGCTCAGCTAGCCAGCGTGCGCCGAATTTGTTCAATCGGTTGAAAATTCTGGGTTTGAGGCCTTGAAGGAGCATGCCATTTGCGCGCTCGACCTGCCCGTTCGTCCGGGGGTGTGCGACGGCTGCCCAATCGATCCGGATGTGTTGTTCATCACAGAATCGAACGAATTTCCTACCGGTGAACTGTGTGCCGTTGTCTGTGATGGAGTTCGGTACTCCAAAGCGATGGGTGATGTCGAGGAAGAACAGCACCGCTTGCTCAGATTTGATCGTGGATATTGGTCGAGCTTCAATCTATTTTGTAAACTTGTCTATGGTGACAAGCAGGTGGGTGAAGCCCCTGGGCGCCTTTTTGAGTGGCCCAACCAGGTCGAGCCCCCAGACCGCGAAGGGCCACGTGATGGGGATCATCTGGAGAGCCTGGGCCGAGAGGTGTGTTTGCCGAGCGTAGTACTGTCATCCTTCGCAGGTGCGTACAATTTGCTCGGCATTGGCTACGGCGGTGGGCCAGTAGAAACCTTGTCGGAATGCATTCCCAACCAAGGTTCTTGGTGCGGCATGATGACCGCATACTCCGCCGTGGATGTCGCCCAGCAGGAGTTTTCCCTGTTCGTCAGGGATACAGAGTTGCAGAATCCCGATGTGACTTCGTTTGTAGAGTTCGCCTTCTACAAGAACGAAGGATTTGGCGCGTCGTGCGAGCCGTCGGGCTTCCGTCTTGTCTGCCGGTAGTATGTTGTGGAGGAGGTAGTCGAGGTAAAGCGTTCTCCAGTCATTGGAGGGGTCGGACTCCGCTGCTGGGTCCTCTTCGAGCTCCATGACCTCGGGGTCGGGCGGAGCGGTTGGAGGATCGGCCCCTGGGGTCGGACTAGATGGGCCATCGTCGGCTTGTTCCGACCCCGTGTAGCGTACCGAGGGTTTGTGTTGGTCGCTAGCAAAGATGCCGGCCAGGACTGGCTCTCGGCTAGATGCTGCTTTCGCAAGCGTGTCGGCTGCTTCGTTGAGGCGCCTTGGGATGTGATTGAGTTCGAGGCCGTCGAACTTGTCCTCCAGCCGTCGGACCTCTTGACAGTATGCCTCCATCTTGGCGTCGTGGCAGCTTGACTCCTTCATGACCTGGTTGACGACTAGCTGGGAGTCGCCTCTGACGTCAAGGCGTCGGATGCCCAGCTCGATGGCGATTCGTAGGCCGTTGACGAGCGCTTCATATTCTGCAGTATTGTTTGATGAGGGGAAATGGAACCGAACCATGTACCTCATGTGGACCCCAAGGGGAGATATAAAGACTAGTCCCGCTTCGGCGCCCTTCTTCATCAGCGATCCGTCGAAGTACATTGTCCAGTACTCTTGATCGATGGGTGCTGGTGGCATCTGGACCTCAGTCCACTCCGCGATGAAGTCAGCCAGTACCTGAGATTTGATGCTGTTCGGGGGGCGTAAGAAATGCCCTGATCCATCAGCTCGAGTGCCCACTTTGCGGTTCTTCCCGTAGCATCATGGCTACGGACGACCTCGCCGAGGGGGAACGATGTCACTACTGTCACGGGGTGTGACTCGAAGTAGTGGCGTAGCTTCCTTTTGGTGATGAGGACGGTGTAGAGAAGTTTCTGGATTTGGGAGTAGCGGGTTTTGGAGTCGGATAACACCTCGCTGATGAAATATACAGGGCGCTGCACCTTGAAGGAGTGCCCCTCTTCCTCTCGTTCTACCACTAAGGCAGAGCTGACCACTTGGGTGGTGGCCGATATATACAATAGGAGAGATTCTCCGTTGCATGGAGGAACTAGGACCGGAGGTTTAGTCAAAAATCGTTTAACCATGTCAAGTGCTTCCTGAGCCTCGGCTGTCCACTCGAAGCGGTCAGATTTCTTTATGAGTCGATAAAGGGGGAGTCCTCGTTCGCCGAGACGTGAAATGAATCGGCTGAGGGCGGCTAGGCACCCTGTGATCCGCTGAACCCCCTTTATGTTTTGAATCGGGCACATCCTTGTGATGGCTGATATTTTCTCCGGGTTGGCTTCGATGCCACGCTCGGAGACGATAAAGCCGAGCAGCATGCCCCTCGGGACCCCGAAAACACATTTTTCGGGATTGAGTTTGATGCCGTTTGCCCGGAGTTTCGCAAAGGTTTGCTCAAGGTCGGCGACAAGGTGGTCAGCTCGTTTGGATTTGACTACGATGTTGTCAACATAGGCCTCAACGGTTCACCCGACGAGGTCTCCGAAGCAACTGAGCATACAGCGCTGGTACGTTGCCCCAGCATTCTTCAGACCGAAAGGCATCGAAATGTAGCAAAATGATCCGAAGGGGGTGATAAAAGATGTCGCGAGCTGGTCGGACTCTTTCATCGCGATTTGGTGGTAACCGGAGTATGCGTCAAGGAAGCAGAGGGTTTCGCACCCTGAGGTGGAATCGACTATTTGGTCTATTCGTGGCAAAGGAAACGGATCCTTTGGACACGCCTTGTTGAGGCCGGTATAATCGATACACATTCTCCATTTCCCGCTCTTTTTTCGCACAAGAACGGGATTTGCTAACCACTCTGGGTGGTATACTTCCTTAATGAATCCTGCGGCCAGCAGTTTGGCTATCTCCTCACCGATGGCCCTGCGTTTCTCCTCGTCAAAGCGGCGTAGGCGTTGCTTTACCGGCTTGGAGCCCGAGAGGATCTGGAGAGTATGCTCGGCGACCTCTCTCGGGATGCCCGGCATATCCGAGGGTTTCCACGCAAAGATGTCTTTGTTGTCGCGGAGGAAGTCGACGAGCGCGCTTTCCTATTCGGAGGAGAGCGCGGTCCCGATACGGACTTTTTTGCCCTCAGAGCTGCCGGGGTCCAAGAGGACCTCCCTGGAGCCTTCTACCGATTCGAACGACCCGGTTGATTTCTTCGTGTCGGGTGCCTCTTCAACGACCTCTTCCCTGAGGGTGGTGAGCTCTTCGGAGGCAATGACTGTGGATGCGTGTCCACAGCATTCGACTTCGCACTCGTAAGCGCGCTGGAAGGAGGTGCCGATGGTGATGACCCCGCGGGGACCCGGCATCTTTAGCTTAAGGTACGTATAATTGGGGACAGCCATGAACTTCATGTAGCATGGTCGTCCCAAGATGGCGTGGAAAGTCCCCGGGAATCCCACTACGTCGAAGGTGAGGGTCTCGGTCCGGTAATTAGACCGATCCCCGAAAGTGACGGGCAGATCGATCTGCCCCAGTGGCATAGCCTGCCTACCAGGCACGACGCCATGAAAAGGCGCTCGGATGGGGCGGAGGTTCGTTCGATCGACGCCCATCTCGTCGAGCGTCTTGGCGTACATGATGTTGAGGCCGCAGCCTCCGTCCATCAGTACTTTCGTGAGCTGCTTAGGTCCGACGATCGGATCGACGACAAGCAGGTACCTTCCCGGATGTGGGATGGCATCCGGATGGTCGGTCCGATCGAAGGTTATGGCAGATTCCGACCACCGGAGGAAGGCTGGCGTGGCTGGTCCAGTTGTATAGACCTCGCGGCGTGCGAGCTTCTGGCGACGCTTGGAGTCGTAGACCGTTGATCCTCCGAAGATCATGAGGGCGCTGGTCGGCGTTGGGAAGGCGTCGTCCTTCTCCTCTGCGTCGCCTGTGGCGGGAACAGGTTCCTTCCCCTGCTCCCCTTTGTTGAGGCCCCCGGCCAAGTATTTGCGCATGAGGCCGCAATCCTTGTATAGATGCTTGGCCGGGAAGGCGTGGTTTGGGCATGGCCCCTCGAGCATTTTCAAGAAGTGGTTCGGAGTGCCTTCCGCGGGCTTTCGGCCACCTTTGCGGTCGACAGTGGCCACGAGCGAGTTGTCGCGCCGTTGCTTCTTATTTTTCTTTTTGGCAGGACGGTTGGAGGCGCCTTCGCCGGCGTCCTCGTCCCGCCTCATCTTTCCATCGGAGCGATCAAATATGGCTCCGACCACCTCCTCTCCAGAGGCGTGACTGGTGGCGATGTCTAGGAGTTCCTAGGTAGTTTACGGGCCCCTGTGTCCTAGCTTGTGGACCAGGGATTCGCAGGTTGTTCCGGACAGAAAGGCTCCTATCACGTCGGCGTTGGCGATGTTTGGGAGCTCGTTGCACTGCCGAGAGAAGCGCCGAATGTACCCGTGAAGGGTTTCATCGGCCTTCTGGCGGTAGTTCTTGAGGTCCCATGGGTTTCCAGGGCGTTTGTACGTGCCCTGGAAGTTGTCCACGAAGATCTCTGTCAGATCCGCCCAACTCTGAATAGCATTGGACGGTAGGTGCTCCAACCATGCTCGCGCCGAATCGGCCAAGAACAGCGGGAGATTGCAAATAATAAAATTGTCATCACTCGCACCACCGGCCTGACATGCAAGCCGATAGTCTTCGAGCCAAAGCCCGGGATTTGTTTCGCCAGAATATTTAGGGATGTTGGAAGGCGATCGATACCTTAGGGGGAACGCGGCGTTGAGGATGTGTCGACCGAAGGCCTGAGGACCTGGCAGGCCGGGGCTCGGGCTTCGGTCCTCGTTGCTGTCGTAGCGTCCGCCACGTCGAGGATGGTAGCCGCGGCGTGCTGCTTCTCCATCGTCGCCATGGGCACGTTTCCGAGCGTCGATGATGTCGCGCACGTCGCGGCCATGGTCGAGGTGTTGATGTACTGGAATGGTGGAGGGCTGCCTGCCGGCTGGCGGTGTTTGGTGAACGGACGCGTCCCTGGTGGGACGAACTGAGGGCATGCGCCGGCTGGTGTCCGGTTCGCGTCGTCGAGATAACGAACTTTCCGCCTGCTGCACCGCCGCACGCTCGAGCAACGTGCGAATTTCTCGACGGGCACGGCGATCCTCGGACGTCGCGGCCTCTGGAAGGCCATGCAGCAAGGCGGTTGCTACGGCGATGTTCTAGCTGGCTCGGGCAAAGTGAGGAAGGGTCCCATCATCGGTGAGGATTCTTTGATGTACGGTGCGGGCCGTGGCGCGCGCGCGCCCCCCGTCTTTGCGGCGTTCAATCTCGCGATTGATGTCCGCGTACTCCCGGACGAGCCCTTGCCCAACCTCATCGATCTCTTGCTGACGGGCCCTTAGCTGCTCCATCCTTAGGTGAGATGGGGCTGTCGTCTCTTCCCCGGATCTGCTGTCAGGGTTGTTTGTAGGGGTGACCTCTTCCCTGGAGGCGCTTTCGATGTGACCCTCGGGGGTCTGCGTCATGAAGCATTCCCGGGAAGGGTGGTGGCTCCCCCTACTAGAATCCGAGCTGGAGAACGATCCTGGCTCCTCGTTGAGGAGCCCGTAGAGGGTCTCCGTATCATGCTCAATCGCCCCCACGAACTCGATGTCCGTGGGTGACTGAACCATACGTAGCGCCAGAAGGTGGCCAGCGATCGCCGCAGCGTTGCGGAGACCGAACGGAAACACTGTCGGGGCGCTCCGTACGGGACCTTCCGGACACAGGGTGACGTTGTGCGAGACCTCACTTGATGACTGGGGTCAAAGGGAGTTGCCCGGCGGGCCCTCAAGCCTAAGACGACTGAGGTCGATGGAAGGGAGAGACAGGACGGCTGTGTGAGTTAGCGCCAGCTCTCCTCCTAGTGTGATGACGAAATCTAGGTCGCCCAAACGCACGTGTGCGCCCGGGGCCCAGATGATTGCGTGGGTGGCCATCCGAGGCCTGATTTGGAACGCGCAAAGCTCCCCTACCTGGCGCGCCAACTGTCGGTGTTTCGTACAAGCACCGGCAAGTAAATTTATAGTAATGCGCGTTAGGCTCGGATGGTGCGCTAAAGGACACAAGATTTATACTGGTTCGGGCCGAAAGTCCCTACGTCCAGTTTGTTGCTGCTCGTGTTATTAGCACCGTGAACGGTTTGTAGTAAGGGGTACAAACGATCGAGAGAGGGACTGGTCCCAAGTCTCTGATGGAAAGATTGAAAAGAGGTCAAGAGCTTTGTTGCAGCTTGACTGTGCGTATGTGTGCGTCGTCTTGTTTTTGGCCCCCCTTTATGGGAGAAGCGCATCCCCTTTTATAGATGAAGGGGCTGGCTTTACAAGGATGAGGGCTTTATCTAATCTTGTGGCTCACGTCTACTCGGCCTGGTCCTTCATTCTGATGAGTGCTAAGGAAGACAAGTGCCTACACCACTGTCGATGTCTCTGTAGAATGTCAGGTTGATTACAGAATGCTGCCCTGCACAGGGTATGGGCTGTAGTACAATGGTTTTGACTTATTGGCCTTTTCCCAGCCTTGCTCCGCACGTCTTCTGGTTCCTGTGAGTCTTCGTCGGAGGGACGAGGGGTCGGGGTCCGGAGTAACGCCGTGGTCAAGACCTTCTGACTTGGCGGTCCTGAGGGGTCGGGAAGCGGGCGCCGCTCCCTCGGATCCATAGCGTGGCGACGGAATACCCGTCGTTCGTGGAGATAGCAAATCTTCTTCTGGAGCGTAGCGATTGTCGTATATCTTCATCGGGTTCCGTGTCCCAGGGCTGAAGGCGGAGCCTACAACTCTACAGGGCGAGGAGCACGCCTGTACAACCTTTCGGGCCCTGCGGTGCCCGGAAGGGTCTAAAGCACCTGTCCCGTCATCTCCTGGCAGTACTTTTCCTGCCAGGGCGCAGGGTATGGTTCTTGGAGCCACGGTTGACCTGAACGTCTTGTCTTGCCCTGTCCCTATCATCTTGAGGGAACGAGGAGAAGTGGTCAGATAAGATGAATCCAGTCTTTAGATATGGAGCAGGGTGAGGCTCGTTCCTTGTCGTCGGGCGAAACAGATACCAATCCCTATCTCCTGGGCGAGACCGACCCTGCCCCTCCGAGGTCGGACGAGGCGGAATCTATCCCTCAGCCCTCGGGCGAGACCGAGCCCGCCCTAAAGGCGTCGGGCGAGACGGAGACTAGCCCTGAGCCCTCGGGCGAGGCAGAGACACCCAAAGGCGTCGGGCGAGTCGGAGTCTATCCCTCGACCCTCGAGCAAGACCGAGCCCACCCCAAAGGCATCGGGTGAGACGGAGACTAACCCTGAGCCCTCGGGAGAGGCAGAGCTATCTCAAAAGGTGTTGGGCGAGGTGGAACCAAACTCCTGTCATTCGAACAAGAGACGAAACAGCGCTCTTATGCGTCCAAAAGTTTTTAACGTTCGGTGGTTATTGGTTCTACCTTCTGGGGTACCCCAGTATTAGGTCCCCGACAGTAGTCCACCGAGGGGGGTGCCCGTGGTGGTAGATTGTCGGTAGACGATGCGTGTAATCAGGAACCAGATGGTGACACAAGGCGCAGAGACAGCGATTTAGACAGGTTCGGGCCGTCTGGTCGACGTAATACCCTACGTCCTGTGTCTTTGGTGTATTGTATTGAGATGTATACAGATTAACCTGTCCTCTAGGGGACCCTTGTCTCTCCTTATATACTCCGAAGAGACAAGGTTATAAGTAAAATATCCAATTTGGTATTATTACAATATATAGTACAACTTGTAATCTTGATGTGCACGTCTTGATCTTACGGGCCGGGCCACCTCGGGTGGTGCGGCCCATGTACCATCTTGTGGTACCCGGGGGTATATCCCCCACAGCCCGTAGGGCCGTGCTTGGGCCGAAGGTCAGGCACGAGACCCGAAGAGGCACGGCCCGGGAGGCACGGCGTGTCGTGCTAGCCCGACCCCCTGCGGGCCGTGCCTGGCCCGTTGGCCAACCAGGGTGTTGCCCTCTTTGATTTGTTAGTACTTATGAAGGTTGTGTGGATTTTGAACCCCATAGTGTATTCTGGAGACGGTGTGGTATTGTGGTGGTAGTTGTACTTTATTCTCTATTTTTTATTTTTTATTTTTCTATCTACTAATAATGTATTGGCAAATCTCTGGTGACCTTTCGAAAAAAAAAACAAATAAAAAGGGGAAAACGGAACTGGTTCCTCTAACTTAAGCCACTTGTGACATACTCCCTCCGTATCGGCAAAGGAAGTCGTTTGAGGTGCCGGCGTCATTTGCACAAATGAAGTCGTTTTAGGTTTGTTAACCTGGTTTTGGACGCAATTGCCCTGGACTCTTGGTTTCCTAATACGCTCATTTATTCACGGGAGTAAATAGCGCTGCTTCGGTTGCCATCCCGTCCGCGCCCGCCCGCTCGACTCCCCTTCGTCCTTGCTCACGTGCTGGCCTTCTCTTCCGCGCTCGCTCGTGCCATGAACCTCGCTCGCGCCATGGAGGTTGTGCCGGACTCTGTGACGTCGGGGGAGGTGGTGGCGCCGGACTCCGTCATGAAGCTCGCTCACGCCATGGAGATGGCGCCGCAGGACCTCGAGGACTCCATGACGCCGCGCAGGAACTCGAGCTGGACTCCAGCGAGCAGCAAGACTTTGTGCCAGACTCTTTGCCGCCGGACTCCCAGCCACATCCTTGCGTTCGCTGCGGCGTGACCCACGACTACAACGATGTTGAAGGCTGCCGCCGGCTCGCCACCTCGCTAGCAGGTGCGCCCGTTGAGAGCGAACCCAGCAAAATGGCCATGCAAAACGCGTGCCAGATGCCCAAACGCGAGCAAGAACGGCCAAAAAAAATGCACCGAACTGGTCTGTGCCATGCAAAATTCAGGACGCTTGGAAAAATATCACGCGCCTGAGAGAGCTCGAACCGTGCGCACCTCTTGCCTCAGGCCGCGACGCACTCACCGCTCCAACTACCAACGTTTGTTGTTTGAGTAGTACCTGCAACCATATTTAATAAGGGTAAGCAGGGAAAATACACACTAACTAATCACTCCTTAGTACGCTAAATGATGTACTAAACGACTTCCTTTATCAGTATGGAGGGAGTAGTTGCTAACAGGAGGGCCCCACACCCCGCGGACCCATGGGCGGACCCAGCTCTAGTACTGATAGGCCCCGGACTACCCTAGATTTTAGCCAAAATCATTAGTACTAGTATAATTTAGAAAGTCCAAACTAAAAAAGTCTAACTGTCGAAAGTACTTTAGTCTCCAAATCGTGTGCGCTAGGTGTCCGCTAGGTTAGATTATGTCTTGGATTATACTATACCATATTAAATGTGAGATGTTTTTGCTAGGCATACCCCGGATAAGAATCTTGGATCCGCCACTGGGACCTGCATGTCAGCAACAACACCGGGGGAGGTTAGATCAGAAGATGTCTTTCCAGGGGAAAACAGTATTCTGTATTCATCCTAGTGAAAACTTACTGCTGCTAGAACGGATCCGACGGATGGTTAACTGAAGCTCCGCATCAAAAGTTTCATTCAAGTAAAAATCTGCTGCCTGCAGAAGGGCACAGAAAAAACTAAGAACCCATAGAAAATGCACAAGACAATGGTTAGATAGTAAGGAGATCATATAATTGTTTCTTGAGTCGTGTGAAATGAAGTCAATTCTATGTTCTCTTTGTTGGTCACTACAGTAGACAAGTTCTCGCCAGAGGCACCTAGTCAAAATTTATTCTACGATAACAATCAAGTCTGACCACACAGCAAGCTAGAATTGTTGCGTTATGGTTTGTACCAAAAGTATCAGTTTTCACAACATAAGAAGGTTTCAAGATGAGAAGGCCACATCTGTGAAGACGATTTATCCTTCTCTAACATTATTCCGAAACTCCGATCAATACCACAATACCAGAACAGTTAGGCAGAAAAGGACCCAGTAAAGAACAACTTTTGATATAGGATTTAGAAGTTTACAAATTCTGAAGTAATAATGCGCATAAAAGTTCAGTGAACCAGTGATAAAAACGAAATCATATGGCATGATAATACACACGATAATTTTTCAGCACTTACATCTTGCAAGTTGCAACCAAAGGATTGCCTCAGGAGTCCAGCGCTTCACTTGGCTCAGGCAGGATTCAGTGATCTCCTTCACCTGCAAGTTTTACCAACAGTAGCAAATTAAAGGCTCCAAACAGACAGCCTGCACCACAAATCTTTCGTTCAGGAGAGGGTAAGCGAGTGGTGTCTGGTGTAGGCTGCAGTGCACCCACCAGACGGACAAAGGGAGCAAGGGAGTGTACAGCTCGGCGGTGGCTTTGTGGGGCTTCTTGACCTGCCACCAGACTCGACGCAGCTTCTTCGGCTTCTGCCTCTGGCGCCTCGTAGCCCCTGCTTCTCCCAAGAACACAACCCAAAGTGAATAGCAGATGCAACGAATAGCACCCCCTACTTGTTCTTGTTCTTGAACACAGCCTTGCTGCGTCTCGAACCTATCGCACCAAAAAGTCACAGGAAAGCTACCAGACACGACCGAATAGCATCAGGGATGATGGATTGTTCATGGTGATGTGGGGTGGAGAAGCGTTTGCTCGCGAGGCGAGGACAGGGCCTATACCTGGCTTCGACGGCGGCGGTGCCCCGTCAGGGCAGCTCTCGCCCTGGAGCTCTTGCTCCACCTTGATCCGGTTCTTCTTGGGGGCCATAGCGGTGGGCGGTGGTTCGACTGTTGTCTCCTTCAGCGGCGAGGTGAAGCACAAGGTCACGCACAGTAATGGCTTCCGCAGGAAGATCCCGTGTCCACAGCGGGGCGGGTGTAGGCGTGTAGCACGGAGCAAGCTCACTGTTCGAAACGTCATGCCAGGGGGTAATAAACCGCTTGCCCGTTCGGTTGACTGGATCGTATCGTTGCTGGTTTACAAAGAAGTATCGCTGACTGATTTGTATGAGAGAAAAATATTATTTCGACTAAAAATTTATGATCATTTACGATAAGCCACAGCCAAACGAACAAGCTAAGTAGTCAAATGCTTGATATTTTATCGCACCCAACAGAAAATCCCCCCTTCGTCTCATAAAAAAATATAGCATAGCGTCATATTTTAATACCTTATAAGTTTAATCCATTAATTATAACATTTTATTTAAAACATACTTTTATATCTCTTTGATTTTATAAGACTACAGTTTTATGGCGTGGTCTAATTCTGCAGCGTTATTCAACGAATGAATAGTGTTTTTCTCTCGCAGCATTTCAGCATAACCCAAATTTCAGCGAAACTACGATATCCAAGCATGTCTTAAATTGTTTGTGTTTAATAGAGTTACTTCCGTGCTTTCTAACAAGAAAACAAACTATAAAAAAAGAACCTCCTTTATCGTAAGTCTTGGCTTGTACTCCCTCTAATCTTTTATCGACCCAACCCTTGACCTAAATGGTTATCTTAGTGTTATGCTCGATCTTCTAAATCCCTCATTTATACTTCTAAAAGAAAGCAACGTACCAGGTTTGAAATGAGCACCGTCCTATGACGAAAACAACAATAATAGAGATATTTATTAAGGGTTTGTTGGGTTCTTTAGTCCTTAGACTAAAGATTAGCCCTTGGGATAAAGGTGCTAACGTTTAGTTCAAGATGACTGTTTGTATCCAAGTGCTAAAATGTGACTAAAAAGTGAAAGAGAGAGGAGAGAGAAAGAGAGTAAAAGCTCTTTTAGCCCATTTTAGCCCACCTTGAGGGGCTAATGGACTAATGGGGGCTAAAAATTAGTCCTCCCCTTTTAGTCCATTTGTTTGGTTCCCCAAAAGCTAAAAATTAGACTAAAAGTTAAGGGCTAAAGCTTAGCCCATGGGACCAAACAAGCCCTAAGCATATAGTTGATCTAAGGGGTGTATGGATCCCCACACCAAAAGTTTAGTCCCCGTCACATCAAATGTTTGGCTACTAATTAGGAATATTAAATATAGATTGATTACAAAATTAATTGCACAGATGGAGGTTAATTTACGAGACGAATCTATTAAACCTAATTATTCCATGATTTGACAATATGGTGCTATACTAATGATGGATTAATTAGACTTAATAGATTCGTCTCGCAAAATTAGCATCCATCTATATAATTTGTTTTTATAATTAGCTTATATTTAGTCTTCTTAATTAGTATCTGATCATTCGATATGACAAGAGCTAAATTTTAGTCCTCGATCCAAACACCCTCCTAATAAGATTAGCAACTATTTAATTTGCACATCCTTTTGTAGTTGCCTTTTGAGGTTTGTTTTCCACGTAGGCTAAAACTGTAAGATTGAAATGTTTACATGCATAATTTATGCATTGACCTGAATGGCTGAAGAAAATCTATGTTTCTAAAAAGTTACTAGGTAGCGTGCTCGTGCGTTGCTATAGGATAGCTAATAATTTATACTAAAAATATACGGATCGCATGATAAGATAACAATACTGTAAAAATTAAATATCGACGTTAAAGTTACCGTTAATCCAAAAAGCAAAGTTTTTGAAATAAACATACCCCGTTCTAATCTCCATGACGACGATTCATACATAAAAGAAATAAATGCAGAGGGAACGGAGTATCCAAAGAAGCATGCCTGTGAATGTTAATTTTACCTACATGCTTGTGAACAGGGCTTTAAAAATAGAGAAGTGAGATATATTAGCTTGTCCTAAATGTCATATAATTAGGAACAAAGGGTGTACTTGGCTAGAAATATATAGTCAGTTCCATTAGAATGACCTAAAAAAATGCACCAGACTATAACACCATGTGGTAATACATTATTTCTGGAAAATAATAGATCATTAGAGTACAATAGTGAATCGAAGACACATCGACGAAACATACATTTTTAGGTCGACCAAAAATGGAGTTTTAAGCCTCTAGCATATTTCAATCCTCTTAGCAACAGGTCGACCAAAAATGGAGTTTTAAGCCTCTAGCACATTTCAGTCCTCTAGCAGCAGAAAACACACATCGGCAGCAACCTATTTTCCATTACATCTTCATTGAATTATACTGCACTACAACTTAAGGAAGCTCAACTGTAACTGCAAAATCAGATTACATTTAAACCCTATATGTATATCGTAGTTCTAAACACCACGGTGAGCTCCTAATTTCTAAGAATGCATCCCAATCCTATTCCCATCTTGTATTTAGTCACTGCTAGAACAACGCCCTTCAGATATAAGCTGCTCAAACTTTCTGGCGAGTACTGCTCCTAAGACATAAGAGCTGATGAACTGAATCACATGGCTCAAACTTTTTAGACCATTCACTATCGGAAACAGTGGCTTTGTCGTGTGCCACAGACACTCGGCAAAGTCCAAAAAACACTCGGCAAAAGCTTTGTCGAGTGTAACACCTCAATTAGTCAATTTAATGGATGCTACTTTTTATTTTAGAGCTGAATTATGTATCAACCATAATCAAATAGGAGACAGAAAGATAAATACTAAAACTTCTAATCTTATTATAAGAAATACAATGTTCATTATGCCTTTTACTGTGAAAATTATCACGTGAATAAACATATGCCTTCATTTCTCTCATTTTATGCTTCTCCTTGTGTGGATTTTGGATATAGATGTTTTAGCGTATATACAAACCAGGTCATGCTGTCGAAATCTAGAGTAGTATGGTGAATTGGTAGAATTTTACGTTCTTTTCACACTATTCATATGCTTCTTATTTTTTAAAAGAAAATTTTAGATTGGATAAATAACATATATTTGCTAATATACCAGGTTATGTTGTCCTTCGTCACAGCCTATGCACGTTCCACGACAGTGTTGTTCACATGCACGGACAGGCCGGCATCAACAAGTGTCGTCGTCCAGCAAGATAGAACTGACGGGGATAGACTCCCTTGTGATGAACAACTCGTCGAGCAGAAAATCACTGGAAAAAGGTTAACTAAAAGGAAGTATATTATTCGATACTTTGTAGTATTGTTGGTGTCCTTGTTGATTCTGATATCAACCGAAGTTATAAAATTTACGTAAATGTGCGAGGCACGGTTTATTTAATCTAAGGTTATTTGTGCGATTCATTTTAATTTGCTGAGCATGGTTGTGGCTCTTCATGGCTCCAAGGCAACACTGCACCATACCACAAAGAGGATTGTTGAACAATTGCAGGAGCACTCTCAAGACTTGGAAATATGGTATCATAGTTTACTTGATTTGGTTGCAATGCACAGGTATAATCATTTTTTCCGGTGTAACACATGTTTAAATCTAAATTATCCCGTAGCGTGCCCATGCGTTGCTACTGGATAACTAAATTTTTATACTAAAAATATACGAATCGCACGATATAATAACAATATTGTAAATTTAATAATCAACCAAATATGCTTCTTGTTTGTTATAAGTGGACAGTCGTATGTCTTTTTTATCTTGCTTCTTATAAACTGGCAACCATGCCTTCCCATATGGTCATCATGGCCTTGACAAACTCCTCTTAGTTAATCTAGCCGTTGCCGAATAGATGCCATTGTCAAATGGTTAGTGTGCGCATCGGCCGCTTTGGGCACGACATCCATGGCATGCCCGTCAAAACGGGGCAGCGCAAGCGCGCGTGGTGATCTCAGGACATAATCGAGTCTTACTGCCACCAACTTTCTTTCACATTGAGGCGGTTTGACACGGGTGAGATGCGGCCATAGTCAAGGTCTATGCCCATGCGTTATAACGGGACAATAATTATGTATGTTGGGGCAATTTTTCTAGATAATGCAATAAAAAGAATCAGTTCAACCATGTAATATGTCTATATGCACCCAAATAAAAAAATACTATTGCCCACTATGAAACTATTTTTTTTGTCACTTTACATTGAGCAAAGGTTTGCAAGCCAATGCTTGCTTGTAAGTGTTATGATCCATGGAGAGACTAAGCGTGATTTAGAATGGCCCCACTGATCACGCATCCAGCTAGCTATTCCTCCCCTGCATCAAATCAACAGGAACGGGAAAATAGTTGCTAAAACCGAAATGCAACAGAAAGCCTCCTCTTAAGAAAAACATGTATTAAATGTTTAACAATCATCATTCTAAACGACCAGTTATCATTTAAAGTTTTCAAAACCATTCGAACCTAACAGGAGATCAAATGGTTGGAACATCTGGACATGACAGCATGTGTTTTATGAGGTGATAACCTTGGCTCTTTGGAAGTGGTTCAACTGCCTTTTGTTCGCTACCAGCCTACCAGTAAGCTACACTGCAGATTACAAACATGATCTTGAGTTAAATTAGTACAAGAGTACATGACACAGTGAGATATAACTTCAAATAGTTGGGCGGAGGTAATAACTAAGTATATATTCCTAATAGAAGCAAATAGAAAGAATGGAAACTGAAAGGAGGAAGCCAACACCCAAGATTAGTTATATGGTCTCACTGATTAAAAGTACAGTCAACTTAAAAACTAACATAATATATTAGGTTTGTTTGACATACTTTAAGAGTGATGCGTCCAAACATTTTTAATACAATAGATACTCTTCTCTGTTAAATGAACTTAGTAGTTCTGTGCCAGTTGATATAGCTCCAAACAACCCAATGACAAGTTTTTGTGATTGGACGGCAAAGTATATTTTATACAAATAATTAAAAGAACAATTGTCCATGGATCATCATTCTTTGGTATTCAATAGCTAATTAGAAATATAGCATATTGCCCGTACTAACGCTATGGTGGCATCTAGAAAAAATAAATCATAAAACTAAAAGAAGAAATACTGCCCGTGCTATCGCTACGGTAATATTTCGAGCATGCACATGAAAACAAGAAAAAGAAGATATATGTTTCCATAGTTAAGAATAAAATGGGATATTTAAGTTCCACAAAAAATAAATGACACGGTGTTGCTATTACAGCACAAACATCATATTCCAAGGAAGTTTCACATTTCATGAACTGCTACTGCCTGACATGCCTCTCATGACACTGCAGGGCCACCACACAGTTCCAACATGTCTCTATCACAATCGGAAAAAAAGTCTCTCACCACCCCTAACAAACACAAGATGATTGCAATAACAAATTATTCGCAGCAAGTAATGAGGACTACAACTAACTTGGCACCCCGTAAACCATACATAGCTCAAGAGCAAGTAGTCTGGTACTAAGAACTAAAACTCTTGTTATCATTCACAGTTAACACATACTAATACAAAGGATTCTGAGACCAAGTGGCAAAGATATGTGTTCTATGAAATGGATTAGGAAGATGCACTTTGTTTAACTGAAAACCATTGATTTCCAGGAGCAAGTTCAAATAATGTACAGATAAATTAGCATCCATCGTAGCTAGCTTCTGCTATGCTTTTCCTAGTACAAGGGAAATCAATACACGTAGAAGAAGATAAAATCCTCTCATAACGTCTAAAATGCAGCAATGAGAAGCCACGATGGCAGCAACTCTGGTGAAGGCCAAGAAAATCCTATGAATACAGTCACCACTAAAGGTATACCTTTTGCCGACTAATCAGATACCACAGTTCACAAATAATTTTATGAGCTTTGGTGAACAAAGGAAAAGATTTAGCCTTTTAAAAGAGCACAAAAGGATAAAATGTATGAACAATATGAATATAGGAGAAGGAACCATAGTTTTTAACGCTGATGTGCTAGGATACCTTGTGAAAATAAACAATGCAAGCATTCCAAAAGATCATTATTAGTTCATAGGGTGATGTTTTGCAGTGTAACCTGCTAATAAGATCTATCTCTTGCTGCATGTTGGTTTTGTCCAAAAAGATTGAGAAACTTTGAATTGATTAACAAATGCATATATATATATATATATATATATATATATATATATATATATATATATATATATATATATATATATATATATGAAGATTACCACCATTTTAGTGGTGAAACCCCATAGCCACTTTCGTGTATTTCTTTCTTTTCTTTTCTGCAAGCAAATCCTAGAAAAAATGTGGGCTGGATCTATGAAGCCAACACAAAAATGGAAATTATGAATCAAACAGAAATAAATAGACAGAAGAAGCAAACCCTCCGTAAGACCCACTTGAGTAATATCAGAGGCTAAAGAAGAGGGAATAAGGTTCTATTGCTCTGGAAAATCTAACAGGCAACACCAACACAGGCAGAAGAGAACCCGCTCGATGTCAGTCACCGAAGAGATAACACCAACACATGTAGATATGTATGACTGAAATATGTTAGAGAATGTAATTTCCATACCTGCATGTATTGGCAGGCAACAAGCCTGCCTTTAGACCTGAGATTGATGTATCTTCATCTGTTTTATTGTCAAGTTCCTACAAAACCAGAAACTATAAATTTACACAGGATGTAGGTACAATTTTACCCGGTGGCAATACTCAATTATGTAACTAAAGTTCATCATGGAGGTATTAAGGACCAGAAACTATAAATTTTCTTGTTAATTCTCTCCCTATTGGTTTTGTAACCTGAGGCCCTAATTCTGTTTTGATAAAGATATATGCAGCAGAGATTTGAATAAATGTGTGCCTCTATCCGAGTTTGACTAATAGTGTACCTTTACACTCTATGTCTAAAGTAAGCTTCACAAGTGAATGATCACTGAGAAAGGCATACTTGGAGCTGGATCTTTTGTTACATTTGCAGGTTTGGACAGGGTCCTAGCTTCTAAATTGTTTTTATTCATGAAAACCACCTATGCAAATGAAAGGATTTCATCAGTGAGTCAATGATGACATTGATGATATGCCTTGTTTCCTTTGCACAGCTAATGCCCTTTCATGTAATATTCAAATAATTCAACCTAAATAAATTACTCGTCTAAAGAAACTAAATAAATTACTATAATTAGTAGCGATATTGGCTAAAATCCCCCAAATCTAAACCAGAAAGACACCTATATGGCCATATCAATCGAGGAGAAACACTGAAAACGTAGAAACAGCAGGACAGGTGACAAGCGGACCTTTGATATGCAGCTCGAGGTCGTCAAACTCGGATCGATAGCCGGACAGCAGCCTCCGCGCTATGGCACCGACCTGCGCGTTGCTGTCGCGGTCGGTGCTGGCGCGGAGGACGCCCACGAGATCTTCGGTGTAGGAGAGGAGTCTTTCCACCCCCAAGCTCTCGCCCGCGCCCGCCGCCATCAGACTGGTCTGCGCTGGCACCGATGGGAACCCTAGCTCCCTAGTCCCCACCTCTCCCGCTTGCGGGCCCGGTGCCGGTGAAGAGACACGCGGGTCAGTCTCATAGGTTAGGGAGTGGGGATGTACGACCGACGGCCACGACAACAGATGCCGTTGCTTTGCCGCCGGGAAGGGCAAGGAGGAGGGCGGGCGCGGGTCGTGGCTGCACGGGTAGAGGGGGCGGCTCGCCATGGCGGCGCCTAAACCCTGGAAGAAGAGAGAGGACGCGAGATGGGGAGGTTGCGGGGAGCTGCGCGCACGTCAGGGCCCACGTGTCGGCGTGGGGATCGCACGGGGACGGCAGGACGACGACGTGAAACGTTGAAATGTCACACTAAAAAGTGTCTACGCTTTGTTCTTTTGAGTTGTAGGAGATTAATCTTGGCTCGCACGAATGCTACGTGGCAAATGGCAGGCCCAGGGGCGCACGCTGCTGGTTATGTGTGGGCTGGGCTGGAAACCACGGTTTAAGACCGTTTAGAGGAAGGTTTGGGCCAAAAATGTTGATGGGTTGGATTGGTTTGGGCCTTTGGGGTGGACTGGTGGTGTGGGTCGGGTAGTAAGTCCTGTATTGATTATGGCCCATTAAGCATGTCTATATAAAGCCTCTGGTGCTAAACCCTACCGAGCCGCCCATTTGCGCCGCCGCTTGTTCGCCGCAGCCCTTCGCACCGCCGCCCCTTCCCGTCGCCGCCAGCGGCTGCTCGATCGGATGGCTCCCACGAAGAAGTCGGTATGAACGCCAAGCGACCTCCGCCGGTTCTCTGTTCCTTCCATTTCGAGGTGAATTTTCCTGTGATGGTGATTGGGTTCCCCGATGGTTTCGATCTGTGTAGAAGAAGAGCACAGAGAGCATCAACAACAAGCTGCAGCTGGTGATGAAGAGCGGCAAGTACACCCTGGGGTACAAGACTGTCCTCAAGACGCTGCGCAACTCCAAGGGTATCGATCCCATTTCTTCTCTAAGCGTTGCCTTTCCCTTTCCTTTTGACAGATCCGAATGGCACGTTGGGCCGTATGGATTTGTAGTAATAGTGTGGGTGTCTGCCTATAGAATTTATATCTGTCGTGTTATGAAACGAATTGGCTTTTGTTTTCGTGGATTGTGGTACTTATTGATGTATGATGATCTATGGTACTTTTTGCGATCTGTAAAGGTCATGGCCACTTCGGCTAGTGGCAACTAGTTTCTTCCAGCTAAATATGTTAAAGAATGTGCTTTATTTTTTGTCTGTGTAGGAATTAACACGTAGATGTACCTACAGTTTTGTTTTAGTTAGTTCACTGTAAGGCCTTAGAGTTTGGACTTCGGTTTGTATAATGGGACTGAAGTTTGCCTCTTTGGCTTCCTTTTATCCCTGCCTTAGAGATGAATACAGTACCCTAGAACAATGCCAGCTTTCCATGATAGAGTTCTCTTTGATTTCTGTTAGTCGCTGAATTCTTACTCTCGGTAGTAGCAGAATTCTTAGTCTCATCGAGAGAGGATGGCACTAGGAATTGGGACAATTTTCTGGTTTATTTCTCACACAAATGCCATGCCAACCTGAAGGGTTGGGGATACATATTTATAGGCTGCTAGCCAGCCAAGCATATGCCAAGATGCTAGTCTAAGATGCTAAGATGCTAGTCTAAGATGCTAAGATGCTATCCTCTAAGATGCTGTCCTAGATGCTAAGATGCTGTCCTT
The DNA here is from genome assembly GCF_019320115.1 of Miscanthus floridulus. Lineage (NCBI taxonomy): Eukaryota > Viridiplantae > Streptophyta > Magnoliopsida > Poales > Poaceae > Miscanthus > Miscanthus floridulus. Next base: position 96,196,998 of record NC_089595.1, read on the forward strand.
GTGGCAGCAACAGCCAGCAGCCCCACAAAGACCAGACCAACCAGACTTGGACAGCAAGTCCGCTCTGGCCCTGGCAAAGAACCCCGTTTTCCATGAACGCAGCAAGCACATCCGGATGAGGTACCACTTTATCCGAGGCTGTTTGGAGGAAGGGAGCATCAAGGCGAGCTACATCAACACCAAGGACCAGCTTGCGGACCTGCTCACCAAGCCCCTTGGGAGGATCAAGTTCCTTAGCTCTGTTCGAGGACCGGGATGGTTCAACTTTCTCACAAGACCACGCACAAGACTGGGGAGAATGATGGATAAGTCTGGCTGGTCTGGTCTTTGTGGGGCTGCTGGCTGTTGCTGCCACAAGGACAGCATCTTAGCATCTAGGACAGCATCTTAGAGGACAACATCTTAGAGGACAGCATCTTAGCATCTTAGACTAGCATCTTAGCATCTTAGACTAGCATCTTAGACTAGCATCTTGACATATGCTTGGTTGGCTAGCAGCCTATAAATATGTATCCCCAACCCCTTAGGTTGGCATGACATTTGTGTGAGAAATAAACCAGAAAATTGTCCCAATTCCTAGTGTCATCCTCTCTCGATGAGAGTAAAAATTCTGCTACTACCAAGAGTAAGAATTCAGCGACTAACAATTTCTTCATATCTGGAGGACAACTGGGTGCTGCAACAATATTGTTTTCACGTTTTTAGTAGGGTTGTTTCTTTTTGTTAATTGGCTGTTTTGGTTCGTTCCATTATGTCTGAACAGTGAACGTGGTTCAATTTGCAAAATATTAGTGAGGTTTTAACTTTATACTACTGTTGTATTGTTGCGTAGTTTATGAATGGGGCTGGAGTTTGGCTCTTTGGCTTTATTTTCTGTGCCTTGGAGATGAATGCAGCGCCCTAGAACAAAGCCAGCTTCCTGATTAAAGTTCTTGATTTATTCTAAACCTGGAATACAATTGGAGGTTGAAATATTTGCTTACTTAGTACACCAAAATAAGTGGTTCAAGTATGTTTGAGTGATGGGGTCGTCTCAACATGCAGAATACTGACGAAATGTTTAATGTAGTGTTAAAAATGATTTGTATATATTTGCTGTGTCCTGCCTCATCATAGTTCACATTTTTCTGGAACTTTCAATGTTGTTGAATCTTTCAGATTTGCTTGCTAATTATTACGTGGCTTCCCGTTAACATTGTGCAAACATTATTGTTTTGACACCTGGGAACACTTGAGAAAAGGTGGTGTTGGCTTTCGAGTACATATGATTTTGAGCTCTTACAGTCTGATGTCTCTATTCAGGAAAGCTGATCATCATCGCGAACAACTGCCCTCCACTTAGGAAGTCTGAGATTGAGTACTATGCTATGCTGGCTAAAGTTAGCGTGCACCATTTCCATGGAAGTAAGACCACATTCATCCTTTTAGGATTATCTATTGCAAGTTCTGTTTGTTTTTAGTTATTTGGAGTTGTACTTGGCACCACTCATTTAATCGACTAAGGTTGGCGTTGTAAATTTTGCTAATATGTGTTCAACCCATTGTTTTGTTGACATTTCAGACAACGTTGATCTTGGCACTGCCTGCGGCAAGTACTACAGGGTGTGCTGCCTCAGTATCATCGACCCAGGTTTGTTTCTGTTAAATTGTCATGATCTTCTTCCGCTCGGAACTGTCACTGAACAACCTCCTGTAATGTCTGCTCCAGGTGACTCAGACATCATCAGCACCACCCCTGGCACCCAGTGAGTGAAGAAGAGCCAGGAGCTCCGCCTCTCACTAGTTGAGATGAGATGTAGGGCTCAGACTTCCGCTGCAAGCCCTATGCCCATTTCTTTTTTATCTTTTAGTTATGTAATTTTGCTACCATGTGTTCATCTACCATACTATGATACTGATAATACCTTCGTATGGCTGCTATGTAAGGCATATCCATCTTGTTTGATGAGATCGTTATATTTATTCCTTTGGCACATGTTGATGTGGATCAGATCAGTCTGCGTGCGTTGATGAGCTGCTTGGTGGTGATGCTGTTTGTCTGGATGCGTGGCTTGCTAAGCTTGGAATGATTCGTTGGTCGCCTCGACTGGTTTTGCATCTGGAGGTGCTTCTCCGATGGCTTTATGCCTAATGATTCGTTGATACTGCTTCGCTGTGCCTTATTAATGTGCTTTAACCATTCTCTACGACGTACAGTACGTTATGCTACGTTTTCGTAGAATCCTGTCTACGACGTACTGTACGTTATGCTACGTTTTCGTACAATCTTGACTACACGTTATGCTACGTTTTCGTACAAACTTGAGTAGATCGGCTGGCGCTGTATGTGTCATGTGTGTCTATGAACCTGGCACGTGCACACAGCACACATGCCGTCTGGCCTCCATGAGACCACGACTGATGCACGAGAACAGGTCAAAACCGTCGAGCACACAGGTTAGGTTAGGCTTTCCAGGTTCTCTCTCTCTCTCTCTCTCTCTCTCTCTCTCAAAGTTTTTTGAGTTTGCCTTTGAGTTTTGACACGCTGTGGACTGGAAGCCTGGAATGGAAACGGAAGTGGGAGAAGTTGACCTTTTCGAGAACTCTAGCAGCCAGCACAGATCCACACCTCCCACGCCACAAATTGCTACGCGGGCCTGGTTAGCTCACCAACAAATCCTTCTCTTCTCTTAATTAATCAACACTCAGGTACAACAATAATAACATACGAGGAGTATACATCCCAAAGAAAACATCACGAAAAAATAACGCATGAAACCGAACAACTCGATCCTTCTTCACATATATATAAAACCAAATTTATTTATATATTTTCATACTTAAATGAAAAATGGCATGAGATCAAATTCTTCGTCATCCAAATTCATTACTAGCCTTTTTTTTGCTGAAATTATATTGCTACTAATTCTTCACACGAGCGAGAAAACGTGGTCGACAAAGAACACCCGGCAACCCCGTGCACTAGCGGAAGCTGTTAGGGGGTGTTTGGTTTCCTGGACTAAATTTTAGTTCATGTCACATCGGACGTTCGGATGCTATTTAGAAGAACTAAATATGAGTTAATTATAAAACTAATTACACAGATGTAGACTAATTTATGAGACGAATTTATTAAGCCTAATTAACCCGCCATCAGCACATATTTACTGTAGCATAACATTGTCAAATTATGGACATTAGGCTTAAAAAATTCGTCTCGCAAATTAGCCACAATCTATGCAATTAGTTATTTTTTTCGTCTATATTTAATACTTCATACATGTGTCAAATATTCGATGGGACATGGATTAATTTTTTTTTTCAATAGCAACGAAACACCCCCTTAGTTGGGTTGGTCTGTCCATAGACCAGCCTCCCAACCGAACCGGACCTGCCACGTAGGCGGGCTCCAACGCATTCCCGCTGCCGCCAGCCAGTCACGCCCCGCCGCGTGGCGCGCATGCGTGGAATTTTATTTTTTAGTCCTAAAATCGCACCATTACGGCATCACCTCGCCCTCGTAATCAATCAATCTCCCTGCGCCTCCCTGCCTGCCTGCTTACCCCGAGCGACCGGGCCCCGACCCCGCCGGCATCTCGCGGAATCGCGGCGGTCAAAGCCCACCCCACCCCCACCTCGCGCCGCGTCGCCGCGGTTTCCGCGGACCAGTGCTCTCGGGAGCTCGGATCAGGGGGGCGGACGAGCTAGGGTGCTGCCGTCGTCGGGCGCCCGCCGGCGGCCGAGTAGTGAGAGGAGAGGAGAGATGGACGCGTTCCTGCAGAGGCTCAAGCGGCTGGACGCGTACCCCAAGGTGAACGAGGACTTCTACAAGCGGACGCTCTCCGGCGGCATCGTCACGCTCGTCGCCGCCGTCGTCATGCTGCTCCTCTTTATCTCCGAGACCAGTAAGTCACTCTCCGGCGGTCCGGCGGCCGGCAGTGGTCCGATTTGTTTTTTGTTTTGGGTTCTTTTTTCTATTTTGCGGCCTTTGTTGTCCCGGCATGGTTGTGGAATCCGAGGTGTAAGCTTGTCAAACAAGAAAGAAACAAAAGGCTGAATTCCGAGCCCCTTTGGGGGACTGATTGCTGCCTGCCTGTGATTATGTGGAGAGAAAAAAAAAATGGAATTTCGAGAAGCTACTGTGCGTTCGCATGGTAACGTCCAGATTAATGCAGCAGACTTCGGGCTTAAGCTCTCTGGTGCTGTTGCGGTGTGTGGAGGGAAGAGATCCGTGTTTTGGTATGCCGAAATTACCGTTGGGCATGGACGCGAATCCTAATAATGCATAATGCGAACGATTATTTTTGCACTCTCTATTTGGGCGTGAGAGACTCTGAACTGCTGGAATATTTCAAAAAAGGTTGCATTTTCAGTTGCTTTCGCCTTTCGGTTTAGTTCCTGCGGTTGTCCCAATTTGGTGGGGGGACAATACTCGTTTATCCGGTAGACACCTGTTTTATGTGCTGACGTCTCTGTTTGATCTGCTTGAGTTTTATATTTCTTTTCATGTTATCACAATCACGTGTGCAAACAATTACATGATGAGGGTTAGCTCTACTTTGCACTTACTATTTGTGTCTCAGTATTCAGTAAACTCTAGTTGAGGGAAAGCTTCTATTTTTAGTCTGCAAGTATGGACTGACACGGTATCACCTTTTCCGGAACCTGATGTGCTAGTACCTGTGTTTCTTGTTTTGCATGTATAAGACATTTTTGGGTAATTTTTTCCTTTTTGTCAAGTGTTTCCTTCAGAGTACTGGATTAGCCGTCGCTTGTGGCACACGATTCATTTTTCCTGTGGCAAGCTCACGTGTATCCACCTAACATTTGTTCTGAATCTGTTATAGCAGAGCTGCAAAGTTTAGGCCACAATGCCTATAGAAATGAGGAATATGTCCATTATCCCAAAATAAATACAGTTTACCTTAGCGCATGTTTGTCCAAAGAAAAATGGGCTAAATAAGGTTGATGCCCAGTGCTACGACAGATGCAGTTTGGATAGTATTATGCCTTGTAGTTTTCTGTCATTGGCAAATTTTAATGTCCTGTCTTTTAGTGTCCCATCATGAAATTCATGGCATTTGTCATCTATTTTTTTTTGCACTTCTTTATTGCTCTTTGAAAAACTTAACCTCATCTTGTTTCCGCCTCTAAAATCTATGATCTACTGATGTTGTTCCTCTTACCAACATGCCATTATTGTAAGAAAATGCTGTTATGTTACATACTGTGCTTAAATAAGCAACATGAAGCGTCTCCTAATGGCTTTTCTGTGTACATATTTTCAGGGTCATATTTTTATTCAGCAACAGAAACTAAGTTAGTTGTGGACACATCAAGAGGAGAAAGGCTACGAGTAAATGTTAGTAGTTTTTTACCAATTAACCTGTCTGTAGGTTATTTGTTATACTTCTATTCTTTCTGTTTTAAAGAGACAGACACATACATTGTCGTCTGGTAGTGCCTAACAAGTGTCTTTTGTAATACTAACTCCAATTTACAGTTTGATGTTACTTTTCCGAGCATTCCTTGCACCCTCCTCAGTGTTGATACAACAGATATTAGCGGAGAGCAGCATCATGACATTGTAAGTTCTGAAGTTATCTTATTTTGTGATGCTTTGTTAATTTATTTTTTGATCTTTCATATAATGGTTCCATTGTTTCCTTTTCCCTGTAGAGGCATGACATCGAGAAGAGAAGATTAGATTCACATGGTAATGTTATTGAAGCAAGAAAAGAAGGCATTGGCGGAGCAAACGTGAGTGGCCTCTATTGCAGACTTGCAGTACACTAACTCATAAAAAAACTGTTCATATTTTTATGACAGTTGTAGCAATTCTGGTGGATGAATTATGGGTACAATTTCCACCCTTCTTTCAAAAGTTGAACCAACCAACAGATACGCCTGTGCACATTTCTGGGGCAATAGCACAGTTTATATTTTATAAACAGAAGGTTGAAATTTTGAGAGCTGTCTGTGGTTCATTAAAAAAAAAAATAGAAGACTAGGCAGAAGAAACTGATAAGTGATGGGTCTTTATAACCGCACAGTGTTATGATCATACCTGTAAATTTCTTAGTTTCTTCTGTCCTTAGCCCATGTATTTTCGCCTAGTTCACTGCTGAATTGTTGCTCCTTAAAGAGCTTCTAGAACTCATGGAGAAAACTACCAAATTGTGACATGACATCAAGAAGCTAGAAGTCTAATGTTGGCATTCATACATGCTTTTAATGACATAGATAGTTCATTATTGTTATATTTGAGTCTATACTAGTATAGAAGTGTTTTCCAACCGCGTTTTCTTGAAACTGTTCTTTGTGTCTATGTCAAATCTTTTGTTTTCATGTTTCCTCCAATATGTACCACAACCACAACGAAACCTGGTCAACTGTAGATATAAAGCTGTCTTGGTTGTACTTTTAACAATTTCAGATGCATATCCTTGATAGAAAAAATAATGTTTGTATAGATCGAGAGACCATTGCAAAAACATGGAGGAAGGCTCGACAAAGGTGAACAATATTGTGGCACATGTTATGGTGCTGAGGAGGTATGCACAGTTTTTTTTTTGGTTCATTTTGTTTTATTGTAACTTTTATTTCAACATCCTTATCCATGTTATGCTTTACTTCTCAACATCGAATTGCTTGGACCTACTCGGAGCTCAGTCGGATGAGCAATGCTGTAATTCTTGCGAAGAAGTCAGGGAGGCATATAAGAAGAAAGGTTGGGCTCTGACAAATCCTGACCTAATTGACCAGGTATATCAGCTATTTTACCTGGATTTACATCATGAAGGTTTACATTTAGCTTTTCTTTGGGGGGGGGGGGGGGGGGGGTCTTACTTTTTAACTTATGGTCAGTGAAAAACAAGGCGACATTCCGCGGTCGCCTAGGCGCGACTAGGCGCTGGGCGGAGGCCTCCCGCGGGGCCTAGGGGGTGAGGCGGACATCTAGGCGGTGGGCGAAGAGGACTGGTGGGGAAGGGACGCGTGGGGGCGGCGCGGAGGTCGGGAGACGATGGGGGAGGAGCTAACGTGAGGCAGCGGCGGCCGGTGGGTGAAGAGGCGGCGTCAGGCGGTGGCGGCGGGCAGATCCGCCAAAGCAGGGACGCGTGGGGGCGGCGCGGACGTCAGGCGACGTTGGGTGAGGAGGTAACGTCGGCGGGGGCGGCAACGACTGGTGGGGAAGGAGGCGACGTCGGGCGTCAGGCGATGGCGGCGGCGCGGGGCGAGCGACGGAAGCGAGCGCGAGCAGAGGAGGCTGGGAGGGTGAGAGACGGGGCTGGGAGGGGAGGGGATAAGACTGGCGTGGGAGACTTGGGCCATTATTGGGCCTCTCCTCTTTCTCCCCATTCTATGACCATTAATCTGCTATTTTTTTCTTTTCTTTTACGTATTTATGCATATATTAGCTACCGCCTAGAAAAACGCCTTGAAACGCCTAATCCCGCCTAGGCGCGCCTAGGCTCTAGGCGGTGGGTCACCGCCTAGAGAGCGCCTAGCGCCTAGAAAAACATTGCTTATGGTACACAATTAATCCACTGCTTTTGAGGAATCACATTCACTTGGAGGCCCCTGGTTCCTTGATTCATCATCTGCCTTGATTAACAGAAATTGCCATCTGCAATGTAGTGACATCTTTAAGTATTTTTTATGTCATTTGCCGGAGACTAGCCCTGGTTCAAAATGTGCCCTTAGGGCTAGTTTGGAAACTCAAATCCCCTTGGGATCTCTAACTTTTTCCAGGGTGGGCAATCCATGGGGATATCATTTGAATAACCCATTTAGTTCTTCATGGAGGGTTTTCCATCCCTGGGTGTGCCTCTCCCTTGCTTCCAAATTAAGCCTTAGAGTTATATACTTCACGTGTTGGTTTCTAATTAGCAAGTATCTTTTTCTGGTGAACTTTTTAAATTCCTGAGATCCACTGGTGTTTGTTGACTCTTTTAGTGCGCAAGAGAGGATTTTGTTGAGAGACTTAAAACTCAGCAAGATGAAGGCTGCAATGTCCATGGCTTTTTAGATGTCAGTAAAGTTGCTGGAAATTTTCACTTTGCCCCAGGCAAAGGATTTTATGAATCAAACATAGATGTACCTGAGCTGTCAGTACTTGAAGGTGGTTTCAATGTAAGTAGATCATTTTAAGTTTTTTCCCCTTAGATTATTTTGACTGTTTATGTTCAATGTTTCTAATATGTTTACTGTAACTTTACCAGATTACCCACAAAATAAACAAACTGTCCTTTGGGACAGAATTCCCTGGTGTTGTTAATCCACTTGATGGGTAACTATCTATGTTTCGCTCAGTGAGCATAAAATGGTGCCAATTGTTTTTTAGGCACTTCTATTAACCTAAATATGTATTTTCTTACTTTAAAACTTCACCATTTATGAACACAGTGCTCAGTGGACACAGCCAGCTTCAGATGGGACATACCAGTATTTCATAAAAGTGAGTCTTTCTTCATACATGTATGTTCCAGTTCTATGGCTTAATGTTGCATAAAGAACTTATTACCGAGTTTCCTGTCCAGGTTGTCCCTACAATATACACTGATATAAGAGGACACAATATTCATTCGAACCAGGTTTGTGGAACTATTGAATATGTGCAACGTTTTATATTCCCTCGACATTAATATCTTTCTGTTACTTTCATTTTCAGTTCTCGGTAACGGAACATTATAGAGATGGAAATGTTCGTGCATACTCCAAGAAACCCCAACCTGGAGTATTTTTCTTCTATGATTTCTCACCTATAAAGGTAATAACGGAGTAATAAAAGATGCATATACAGTTTTCTGTAGATTATGAACTCCTTTTATCATTTTCACATATATGTGATTATATTAATTAATTCCCAGTTATTTTTTATTAGTGCAGTTAGCACTGTTGTAATCCTCTCAGTTGAAAGTTACTCATTTCAGTTCTTCAGGTCAGCGATCCCTATAAAATTGAACTGTCTATTTTTTTGCAGGTGATATTCACAGAAGAAAATAGATCCCTACTCCACTACTTGACAAACCTTTGTGCTATAGTGGGAGGTATGAGCATCATGTTTAGTTTAAGTGTAGTTATCATTTGTCAAAAGATTGCTACATCTACAATCTTCACTCTTCTGTAAATGAAACCTTTTATAAACCCTCAAATGTCTTGCTGAACGCTCCAGTAATTCTTTGACATTCCTTTTGATAAACGGCAAACTTTTTGTGGAATTGACTCCCCACATTCTTTTGCAGTTCTGTAGAAAATATTGATGAAACAGTTTAAGCTGTGCATTTGACTGTAGTGTTCATACTAAAGCAGAGCTTTTGTGGCAATAGATGTCCGCAATCAGTTGCATTTCTGTAATTTTTTAAATAAAATAGCTTCAGCTACGATTTCCATGAGTGCAACTAACAAATTTGATCTGCATTATGCTCAGGTGTTTTCACCGTCTCTGGTATCATTGACTCATTCATATACCACGGACAGAAGGCGCTCAAGAAGAAAATGGAGTTAGGCAAATACAGATGATCAACTTCGACCCTGTACTGGCCCATCGTTTCCAAATTTTGTGGCATGTAAGGAGGGTATATGCCTGCTAAATATGGCGAGGTGCCACTCACGTTGCTTAGGTTGCAAGGCCATCAAACTGATGTTATTGCACGTAGCTGATCTGATAACCTGTAAAAAGACATGGAGTAGCCTGGTCTGGGTGGAGTGCTTTGATGTCTATCATTGTTGACTGTCGTTGAATGGCCTGAACGGCTGAACCGGTGCGGTGGAGTAAATTTGAGTTTGGAGGTGGATAGATCATAGATCACAGAATGTTTCTCATGAAAGTTTGTTCCAAGGAAACAGCTTCACTCATGGTGTCACCCATCTTTCTTCTAACTTTGTTCATTGGAGTGCTGCTCTTCAGGAAGAACTAGAACGATTCTATTGCTTTTCTCCTAATGACCTTAGAGGATTCCCTTTTCTCGTTTTATTTCCAGCTGAGTTATTCAGTAAATATATATTAATTTTAATAGTGATTTTTAATCCTACCTCCAATTTATTAGGGTTGGACCGATGAAAAGGTATACATATTAGAAGATAGGAAGATACCATGTACTGTTAGGATGACATGTGGGGCTAGGGGCATCTCAATTGATGGTTTTACTGTTTGCCTATTTTGTTATCTTTGTGATGAACTGAGCTAAATAGTCTAAACTGCAATACTTTGGCTATGTTTGTTCCTTGGCCAGACTATATATTATATGTAAGAGGTTATTATGATTGATTTCATTGGATTATGTAAGCTAAGCTGTTTAGCAACCTATGTTATTGGATGTGTTAAAAAGAAAATTTAATATAAACTTAAATAAGCTGTGGTCCTGGGCATCTTGTGGGATTATCGTAAGCTGGGATGTGGATCATATAGTTTGACTTATAAAATCTGGGATGTTAGTAAACGATGCTGGCTTGTATAAGCCCGATTATGTAAGCAGGAGTAAACAACCGTGCCCTAATTAAAAGGGGATTGATTGCCTAGTACATGCTTCGTCCGTTTAAGTATAGAATCAACTCAGGATAAGATGAATAAAATAGTACTGGTTTTGATCGGATTTGCTTTGCACAGCTGCTCTCGGATGGAATCATATATATCGAGCTGAGTGGATATGAACAAAGAAAAACAGCTTAGATTGATGGTGTCGTTTACTTGTCAGAACTGCTTTTTTATTAACTGATCTGCACATGAGCGGTGAGCTTGTTTTATGCGGGTCAACCAATATCATCCCGTACAGATTTCACTGCAAGTGGCTACGTTTTCAACGTCAATGTTCAGCATACTCAACCCAGAAAAGGTTCCTTCCTCAGGATAGTACCAACTTAATCTGCCAAAAATTGGCCTGCAAAATTCCTCACTGTCTTACCAAGTGACATCTCCCAGACTAATGTTCTTAATCTGCCAAAAATTGGCCTGCAAAATTCGTCACCGTCTTACCAAGTGACATCTCCCGTACTACTGTAGGATAGCAAGGCAATAGGATAGAAACAATAAGGGTGTATGTGTCTTTTAGGTCAGGGCTTCTGGAAGTCACCACTCCAGCCCTTTCTTGAGGTAGGTTACCCTACAAAATGAAATCTGCAAGGTGATGCAATCAGGCTAACCAAACCAGTTCCACCTGGTGAGCAGTTTTTTCTGGAAGCTCACAGATTTGCAGAAAGAACATTCTAAAGAAGAGAAGATAGTAGCAAACTAACAACACAACTCCCTTTATGCAAAGGTAACTTCGTCTTTGAAAGAAACTAAGCCTTTTTGTAGCCATATAAGATCATGCATTAGTTGTCCATTTTATATTTAAAATAAAATCTCCCTTAATCCATACATGTCGACCAGTATTAGCAACAGAGTATTCCCATCAAGCAAAATATTTGCAACTTGATAAGTTGACGCGTGAATGTACGATTCATTTTCTTTTCAAGGAATCTGCACTCCAGACATGCTGTATTCAAATATTTTCAAAACTCTTGACTAGTTTACCTCAAGAAAGTACTCATGCCAGCTAAATTCTGATACTAGTAATGCAGAGTAATATAATTCTTTAGTGGCCAGTTTTATGAGTGACCCTTCCAAAGATCTGAAAGGCAATTATTCATGAAAAGATATTTGTGTAATCTTATAAGAATGGATGAGACATACGAGACGTGGACACCCTCTAAAAGCACTTCAGTAAGAAATCCCAATCGAGAAATTGTCAATGTGTCTTAATGAACTAGATCGTGATCCAAATCACATGCCAATGGTATTAATGAACTAATTTATTGGATCCTCACAATAAAAAAAACTAATTTATTGGAATGAAGTCTTTAACATGTCATTAACATCGAGGATAGAGATCATTGACCGATGATAACTACATTTGGAATCTCAGGTTGTTTTACTAGCAGTAGGATAGAAACCCATATGCTAAGTCAACTACAGGAAAGCAGTCCCACAAAGTCATAACTGTAAACTGCAATCCTTAATTATTAGAAACATTCTAAGAAACGCAGGAATCAAAACCAAGTAGAAACTGTTATCCAGGATTTGTCAGCATCAGATCAGTCATTTTCATTTCACAATCCCACAATGAATGTCATGTACCTGAAGGCATAATCTGGCTCTTCTTTTCCAAGGCTGCTTTCAACTTCCATCTATGAAACTGAAAGAGGAGAAAAATGTACACATGGCAAATATAATAATTTGTGTCCAATGGTGGGAGCATCTGAATATCTCCCTGTGCTGAGACATTAAATGATCACAAGGCTGTTTCACTTGAAAAGAGTTAGCAGTAGGATGCTTCACAGTTTTCGGTATGACACAGGGCACAAGGGACCAGAATGGTGAGCTATAGAGAGATTCACTATTACACTAGAGAACTTGATATGATTTTTACATAACCAAATGTCAACACTGTACAAAGAACTAAAACAGCAGACAGCAAGCACCAACTAGAGATGGCGCCTTCTTGGATATTACACAGATGAAAAGCTCAGCTAAATGGGCCATGCATAGCACCAATAAGCTCGATACCACGACGAACTTAAGATTCCTAGAAGCCATTCATCTCCAGAAGGTAAGTGCGTCTCTTCATCAGCGCCTTCGCAGCAGCCTTAAATGGCCCATCAAATGCTCCAAAGACAAATCCGTCAGCCTCCTTACGGTTAGGGTGGCTTCCATTGCTTCCCTCAGGTGAGGGTTTGATAGCCACCAAAGTAGCACCTTGCAACGCCATGCCACCAGGCAGCTCAAGATATGGAGCGTACTTTAGCTTCATGTTGCAGGCTGGGACCTGAGTCCTGTTGGAACATGCCGAGGCCGACAACTGGTTCTCTCTGAACTCCTTCAGCTGCTCTGCCCCCATGGACAATGTGCCTTGGCCATCGGCATCTGTTAGTACCAAGCTCCGAAGTGTGGGATGGTCATTGATGATTGAGCGGAGAAGATAGTGCCTCGTTGATGCCGCAATTAGAGAGCTGATTGTCCAGACGACACGAAGTTTCAGGCCGCCATTGGTATAGAAAGACACTGGCATGCTTCCATTATCCTCCAAAGATGGCTCATGCTCTCCACCAACAGGCTTGCGGTCAACCCGGGTACCCCCCAGGATCACACAATTCTGAAGTGTGCTCCCATACTCTGCCCGCCATTTCAGGAGAACTCCTTCCTCAGTACCCACATCCCCAGAGGGGAGCTCAATCCGAAGATTCCTGACGTGCGTGAAGTTCCTGAGCACCTGTGCTGGCGAGTGCTGCGAGAGCTGCGGGAACAATGGCCTCCCAGTACCATTAGGGTTTCGCATGTTGTGGAACGGCTTGATGATTGTGAGGAGCATCAGCTTCAGGAAGTGCGAGAAGATGTTCCGAGGCTTCGGCGAGGACAGGTTGAGCGTGTCCTCGGCGTCGCCGTCGACCGCCACGACGCGGTCAATCTTGACATACACATCATGGACAAGGGGAACAAGCCCACAGAGGCGCTTGGACACGGCGTAGCACCGGCCGAGCGATCGCACGTCCTCGACCTTGTTCAGGATCAGCAGGACGAGCGAATCCGGCAGGCAGTCGAAGTGGTCGACCTCGCGCACCGGGTCGGCGTGGATTCGAGCCTTGGGATGCATCGCACGGCACACAAGGTCACACCTTTCTGCCACGCAGCAAGACGAAACGCCCCCAAGATTGCCAGGTAAGGCTGGCTCACCCAAATGGCAGGAACCGCGGGTCCAATCGACGCGATTACCTGAAGAACAGAGGACGAACATCGGCGGTAAGAAAACAAGTGAGCGAGTAAAGAAAAATGGCAGAAATGGTAAGCAGTTAATTAAACCCACATGCATCAGAAGTGCCACAATAAATCAACAAGGACCTCAAATCGGGAACTCCAACAAGCAAATCCCAAGAATGAATGGTGTACCTCAATCACCGCCACCGCAGTCGCGATTCAACTCAGGTCGGCAAATTGAGCCCGAAGCTCGACAGACCCAACCAAAAGCCCGGCCTCTCGCCGGAACACACCCGGATCCGGCGCCGGAGAGCACCGGTGATGACCCTGGGCCGCGAAACCGTGGCACGCCCCCCCTCAGAGCGAGAAACAGCCTGAACCGGGGGGTCCTAGCACAAAAGGGCTGCGAAATTTCGCCAAACCCAGCACGGCTCAGCTCCTGCAGGCAGCTGGAACGTCGGAGGGCTTCGAACTGGGAGGCTTTTGCTGCGAATCCGACGAGGTTGGGGTTTATGGAACGAGCAGTAGAGGATTTCCCCCTTCTCTTTTCAATTCTTTAGAGAGAGAGAGAGAGAGGAGATGCAGAGGAAGTGTTGGAATGCTTTTCTTCTCTCTCCCCAACCCATCCGACGCGGCTTTAATACTGGTCACAGAGGCGCCTTGGATGGGAGGTGATGACGCCGTTAAGCAACGGTCCCGTGCCGTCCATCCACGTCAGCGGAAGAAACGTGGCGGGGTTAAATTCTGTAGTCTCTCTCGCCTAATCCACTGCTAGGATGTTGTTTATAGAATCTTATAAAAAGAATTATATTCGAGATCAGGAGAGCAATGATCCAGGTTGACGTAGTACTATATCTGTAGCAGAAAAAAAATGTGATTCTAACAAGTTTGGTCTGAATCAACTAGCTTATAGCTTTCTTATATAACAAAAAAAAAAACTAGCTTAACTTTAACAAAATTTATAGAAATTTTGTATTAATAATTATGGCTTCAAGTCGATGTGTGCTATCAAATATATTATATGAAAAATCTAATTACTTCTACTTAGTATGATTTGATATCTTCTTATATAAATCAAGTTAGACTTTATGCTTTGAATTAATACTATATTAGAATTGTATTATTTTCAAAATTAAGGTAGTAACACAATTGTGCGTGCTTGTAAGAGGTCCTCTGACATGTACAAAAGTGTCATTTGGGTGGTATAATAGAGAAAATATTCAGTGCTAACCCTCTCTACGGTGGAAGTATAAGAAACTCTTAAAACATACTAAAAAGATTTTAACGAATATAAAATAAAAATGGTGCACAGTTGTATTGTGTTTGTGGATATATCTTGTCGCAAAACTTTAGATGAAAACTCATTATGTTAAAAACATATAAAATGACAAATTGTCATATGCAATTTTGTTTTCTATGTAGTGCACATGCAGCTGATTTTTTATATGAATTTTCATAAAATAAGTTTATTTTTTTATGACGGAGTGTGTCCACTATTCTTTTTTAAAAACTTCTAAGTGTGCCTTCTAATTTACGTGATTTTCATGCATCCATTAAAGAGGTGATAATTTGTACTTAGTGTTATCATAGACGTTTCTTAAGGAATGTGAATCAAGCTGTCATTTCGATGTCACCTTGATGACTTGACGGTGTTTGGTTGCACGCCGAAACTCGTCATGCCAAAAGCTCAGCGGCTTTGACCGCTGCTTGGTTGTCGTGTAACCATTGGCAGCTACAACTGTCACTTTGCTTCTGCTACTTGTCGTTTGGCTTCTTAATGAAATATACGTAAAGTCGTGTTCTAAAAAAAAAAATACTTGTTATTTTGCTCTATGGCAAAGTGTGGCGTGTGGCAGCCATTTTTACGCCATAGCCGTGGCGCCAACAAACGTACGGCGTGTCAAGCCGTGTCAGGCAACCAAACATGGTCTATATCCGTTTAGAATGCTATAGACGTCCACTTTTGTTGCATGCAGATAGACTACCACTCTACTCTACCTGTGATTTCTTCATATGTAATCCTAATCATACCAATATCATGCACCTAGCGGGGTTTATGTATATTTGTATGTATGCAATTTCCTGTATATAAATGGAATTATTCCCGGCCGATGTAAAGAAGATACAGAAAATAGCTAATCTGTCTACTCTCGCATGTTGGTTGCCAGTCAGAAATGAGAAAAGTCATGTTGTTTGTTTCATAAAAAAAAGAGGCAAATTTTGCTATAGGACACCACAAAAAAATTTAATTGGCTGGCACACGCAACGACGCTTCTTTGCCCAGTACCATTATATTTTTTGCTTATTTGCCAGTGGACACCACGCCGATTAAAATAGGAATTTCCTGCGTCATGGAGATAGAAACTTGACGAAGTAGACGATTTTACCCCTGCCGGCTTGTGTCGCGTTCGTGGTCTGGTTGAACCACATAAACACGACCGGACCCGGACCCGTCTTCTTCATTGTCGTCGTCTTCCTCATTGAAAGGTCCTTGTGTGGTTTTGGTAATTGAGTGACAACCCTAGGTGGACTAATTGTGTTTATGTGAGATACACAGGTGATTAGTCCACAAGTACATGTATGTGAGCAACATATGCCGTGAAGGTGAAAATGGTTTGGAGATGTTGCAAAGCTCATACATGTGATGGTGAAGGAGCTTATTGCACATGAGACATGATATTGAGTCATGTGATCAAGGTGGAGAAGATCAAGACAAGACTTGGCTTGATGGACTGATTGCAAGCGTGAAGGGCAAGTCGGAGGCTTTGGAGCGATGGACCGCGTGGCAGTGAAGCTTGAGCAAGACTTGGCGTCGATGGACGAAGGCAACGGTGAAAAGCAAGTGAAGTCAAGATCGATGAACCAATATGATCACGTGATGATATGAAGTGGATCATATCATTGTTGATCATGTTGGTGCATGTGTTGCATCGACATTAGAGGAGATGAAATGAAATGTGCAAGACAAAGGTATAACCTAGGGCATTTTATTTCACCAGTCATAGGTGTGTAGAGAAGTTGATGACCGAGTTTAGGATAAATGACCGTACTATCAAGAGGGACAAATGTCGCACCCAATTTTGCATAGCAAAACCAAGTACTCATATATGTGCGCCCAGGATGTCCAAACACACACATATATCACAAATTGCAATAGTATCAAAGTAAAGTACTTATTACATCGTATATCTCATCATAAAGTAAATACAAAGTTTGCTCAAAGGCAATATTATTACAATCACAGCGGAATAACTAGCCCAACGGCCACAGGGACTCCAACTGGTGAACGTCTCCCTAGTAGTCCTGAACAACCTCCGGAAACTCTTCATATCTATTATCTGTTACCTATCCGGGATTTTCATTGAATGTAAAGCAAGTGTAAGCTTACCATGCTTAGCAAGTATATCAAAGGGATCTATGAGGCTCAAAAAGGCTTGACACTGCTTGACTGCGGTTTGCAATTTTAGTTAATCAAATTTTAGCATCCTGAATCACTACTTTAATGAACAGTCCCAATTCCCAAGTGATATTAAAGTATAGTCATATTCATCTCAATTCCAAACCATCCACCATTCCTAGTAACCGCTAATCTTGAAGGATCCAGACCGCTCGTATCCGTGAGCACGGCTGTTATAATAGGTTAGTTATTTCTGTAAAAATTGTACATCTTTACCCACCGAGCCGTGATTCCCAATGCCGGGGTTCGCGAGACCCACTACACCTCTTCCCAGGAAGTGTGGCAGAGTTTCACTATGAAACCCTTAGCTAGTTGCACTAACAGGTCGTAGCTACGAAGGAATGGCACGCGTGGGCATCGCAGCACGGTGCACACCCTAACAGAAAAAGGAAAGATACCCTTTTACCCCTTACTGGAGCTACAGACAGGCTAGTACAATCTAGTTAACAGGTTAAAGTTAGAGCCATGTGACACTCAGGGTTGTACGATCCCTCCTGGATTGCCGCTTCAGGATTAAGTCCTTATGGAGAGGCACTAGAGTACTCAACCCCGTACTCTAGCCCCCTATCTGTTGCTAAAAAGCTCCATTTTATCACATTGCATATAGCCTTTAATCATGTTTAATAATTATTTCATGTTAAGCGCTGTAGCATCTATCCAAAATGCCTACCCATTAATCCTAGGTATCAAGGATATGTGGTACAAGGAATCATCTAGGTAAAGTCCTTAAAGGCATTTCAATTTAAACACATGCATGAATGTAAGTGGTAGTAGTTCATAGGTAACAAGGGGCCTTTGGTACACTTGCCTTCCTCAAAGTCATCCTGGGAGTACTGCTGATCCTGCTGGGGATCCTCAGTCACCTCAAATGGCTCACCCTCTAATCGTGATCCAATCATCAATCAAGCATCATACCAATCATTACATGCATATAAGATAGACTTCCATTATAACAGTACACCAAATAGTGAAAACATAAGTTGAAAAGCTTACAAATCTATTCTACGCATTGTTACGAACACATGAGCGAAAGAATCACTCAAATCGGACTTAAAACGTGAAAGTTATGCATGAAATAAGATGTAATGGCATTTCTGTAAATAAACTGAACCTATTTTTGAATTAAAACAATTAAAAATGTAAATTATCACGGTTACCGGACCGCGGGCATTAAATCTGAAAAGTATAGGGGCCTAACCGAATAAAAACAGGACTGAAAAATAACTATTTTGAATTAAAATGGACTGCGGGTTTATTCTGAGAAAACCGAAGGGCTAAAACACAGAAGTGCTCGGCTTGACTGCGGGTTTGACCCTGGGTGCTGACTGGTCGACACGTGGCGGCTTCTGATAACCGCGGTGCACCACGCAGGCATGGGCGCGCTGATGTGGGCGCTGGCGCAGACACGGTGGACCGAGTCCACGGCTCGCTGTGGACCGAATAGGTAAGATCTAATCAATGCCGTCCACGTGAGATCTAACGACGCAGGGTGGGTGCAGGGCAGCGGGTCGCCAGGGAAGAAGCGCATGATGGTGGCGCCATGGCTGGCATGAACTGGAATCACCGGTACGACATTCCAGGGCGGGAAATAGCGAATGGAAGGTACGGGAGGGATCGACAGCTCATCGTGAGTCGGATGGGGGCGTTCTCAGTGTTCGGGACAGGCTCCAGAGGCGAGGTCGATGGCGACGGGGCTCTGGAGAGAGAGAAGGCATGCGGGTGAGGTTCAATCTAGGGATTTCATGACCAAAATGACAAGACAAGGGTACCTTCGGCTGTGGGAAAGGTCGGTGAAGCTCGGAGTCACGTCGGCGTCGGCAATTGAGGCGCGGAAGAGGGGAACTACGGCGGCGGTGGCTCTCGGCTGCGAGCAGAGGATGGGAGATTGAGGTAGGGCTCTGCTCGGGGTTATATATGTGAGCCGGTGGGGGAAATAGGGAAGGGAAGCGGTGGATTGGCCGCTTTCCATAAGCGGGCAGCGGCGCGGATGGCTTGCCATCAGTGGTGACCAGAGAAAAGGAAAGCGCCCACGGTGAAGAACGGAAGGCTGAGGAGGAAGAAAGGAAAGAAGAAGAAGGGCGCTAATAGATGGGTCCCATGGGGCAGTGAGAGAGGGAGAGAGCGGCGAGCGGTGATGAAGGCCGAGCCAGCGGCGCTGTGGGCTGGTGCGCCAAGCTGGGCCATGCGTCGGCGTGCGGTGTCATTGCGGTGTCATTGTGGGCCGTGCGCCGGCGTGCGGTGTCATTACTGATGCGGGGCAGGCCGCCGAGGGAGGCCAGCACAGGAAAAAGAAAGGAGGAAGGGGCTGGGCTAATTCGGTTGGGCTAAAAAGGGAAGGAGATGAATTTTTCAAAATCAAATCCTTTTCCAAATCTATTTCTCTATTTTCAATTTTAAGCCAAATTCAAATAAAATTTGAATTCAACTTCAAATCATCTAGCCCTACACTCAATCAAAAACCATATGCTTTGGCATGAATGCAACAACCATTGTTTCTAATCCTTATAGTGTATTTTATTTGTCCAATATTTATTATTTAGCCTAAGTTAAAAATACCTAGAAAATGTAATAAAGGTTAAGAATTAATTGCTAACTTGTAGTAAAATTTTTGGGTGTTAAAAACCTGCCCCCCTTAAGATGAATCTCATCCTCGAGATTCGGATGGTTCAAAGAGATTGGGATAGTCAGTTCTCACATCTTTCTCTCTTTCCCAAGTTGCCTCATCCACTGAGTGTCTGTTCCACTGAACCTTGCACATCCTTATTATTTTGCTTCTTGTGATTCTCTCCGCTGTTTCCAAGATTCTTACTGGATATTCTTTGTATGATAAATCCTCTCGGATATCCAGTTCTTCCAAAGGTAGTTGTTCCTCAGGTACTCTCAAACATTTCTTAAGTTGTGACACATGGAAGACATCATGAATACCTGAGAGCTGCTCCGATAACTCTAGCTGGTAAGCAACTTCTCCTCTCCTGTTGATGATCTTGAATGGTCCCACATACCTAGGTGATAACTTTCCCTTGGTATGAAATCTCTTAACTCCTTTCATAGGTGAAACTTTGAGATAAACAAAGTCACCGATTTCAAACACCAAATCTCTTCTTCTCGTGTCCGCATAGCTTTTCTGTCGAGACTGTGCAACCTTCAAGTTTTGCCTTATTGTTTGTACTTATTTTTCTGCCAGTTGTAAAACATCTGGTCCAAAGACTTGACTTTCCCCGTTTGATTCTAAAACAGTGGTGTTCTGCACTTCCTGCCATACAATGCCTCAAACGGTGCCATCTTGAGACTCTTTTGGTAGCTATTATTATAGGAGAATTCGGCATAAGGTAAACTCTTATCCCAACTTGTCCCATACCGTAGAGCACAAGCTCTTAGCATATCCTCTAAGATCTGATTTGTTCTCTTGATCTGTCCATCTGTTTGAGGATGGTAAGCTGAGCTAAAGTTCAACTTCGTATCCATTGACTCATGCAATTTCTGCCAAAATATGATGTGAACTATGTACCCCTATCCAAAATAATCTTCTTTGGTACTCCATGTAAACATACAATCCTTTCCATATATAACTCTGCTAACTTTGCACTCGAATAAGTTACCTTAATCGGAATGAAGTGTGCCACTTTTGTCAGATGGCCAACAATCACCTAGATCGAGTCAAATCCTCTCTGTGTATGGGGTAATCCAACTATAAAGTTTATTCCAACTTCTTCCCATTTCCACTCGGGTATCTTCATAGGCTGTAGCAAACCTGCTGGCCTCTGATGTTCTGCTTTTACTCTTTGGCACGTGTCACATATAGCCACATGTTCAGCTACATCTCTCTTTAGTCCATACCACCAGTATCTCTCTCTAAGATCAAGATACATTTTAGTACTTCCTGGGTGTATGGAATAGGCTGAGTCATGAGCTTCCCTCAAGATAGACTCCCTAATAGATTTCACTTTTGGCACACAAATCCTTTTACCAAACCATACTGTACCTTGATCATCCATGTGGAATCCTAGGGCTTTACTAATCATTATACACTCTGCAATATCCTTGATCCTCTCATCATTCAGCTGTCCCTTACGAATCTCTTGTTCCAGAGTAGGTTCTACCTCTAACTCCATGGTGTTGGCCACAATACCCAAATTCAGGTATTTGAACTCCTCACACAACTCTTCAAGTAGTTGAGTTGTATAGGCCATGTTCACATAACTCCTTCTACTCAAGGCATCTGCTACAACATTAGCCTTTCCCGGGTGATAGTGGATATCCAAATCATAATCCTTGATTAACTCTAGCCATCTACACCACCTCAGATTCAGATCTGACTGTGTGAATATGTACTTCAAACTCTTATGGTCCGTATAAATCTCACACTTATGGCCAATCAAGTAGTGCCTCCAAATCTTAAGAGCATGCACCACAGCTGCCAATTCCAGATCATGAGTCAGATAATTTAACTCATGTTTTCTCAGCTGTCTGGATGCGCAACAACTCTGCCTTCTTGCATAAGAACACCACCTAGACCTTGTCGTGAGGCATCACAGTAGATAGAGAAGCTTTTGGTGAGATTAGGTAAGATAAGCACTGGGGCAGAAGTCAATCTCTTCTTCAACTCCTCAAAATTATCCTGACATTGCTTAGTCCATACGAATTTAGCATTCTTCTCTAACAAAGCAGTCATGGGCTTGGCCAACTTAGAGAACCCCTCAATGAATCTCCTATAATACCCGGCCATACCAAGAAAACTCAGAATCTCACTAACATCCTTAGGTGGCTTCCAACTCAACACATCTCTAACCTTCTTGGGATCTACTGCTACTCTTCCATTAGAGATTATGTGACCAAGGAAAGATACTTCTTTTAGCCAGAACTCACATTTGCTAAACTTGGCATAAAGCTGATGTTCTCTAAGCTTCTGCAACACCAACCTCAAATGTACTTCATGTTCTTCTTCATTCTTAGAGTACACTAGTATGCCATCAATGAACACGACAACAAACTTGTCAAGGTACTCCATGAACACTTTGTTCATCAGATACATGAAGTAAGCAGGTGCATTTGTTAGACCAAAAGACATGACTGTGAACTCATACAGTCCATATCGGGTCACAAAAGCAGTCTTGGGGATGTCAGTACGCCTTATCCTCAACTGATGGTATCCAGATCGAAGGTCGATCTTGGAAAACACACAAGCCCCTTTCAACTGGTCAAATAGGTCATCAATTCTAGGTAGTGGGTACTTGTTCTTAATTGTGACCTCATTAAGTGACCTATAGTCTATGCACATCCTTTGTGTACCATCCTTCTTTTCTACAAATAGTACTGGTGCACCCTAAGGTGATGAACTAGGTTGAACATAACTCTTATCTAACAATTCCCTTAATTATTTCTTAAGTTTTGCTAATTCATTCACTCCCATTCTATAGGGTCTCTTAGCTATGGGTGTAGTTCTAGGTAAAAGTTCAATTATAAACTCGATGTCTCGGTCAGGTGGCATACCTGGCAATTCCTCAGGGAAGACATCTGGGTACTCATTTACTATCCTTATATCTTCTAAGGTTGTGCCCTCCAACTGATTAACCCGGTAGATTTCTGTAGCTGACTGAGTTGCCACATACACAACTTCCTCTCTAGATGAAGTGGTAAGATTCACAGAACTATTACCACAATTAATAACTGCTCTCTATATCCTTAGCCAATCCATACCCAAGATGACGTCAATACCGGTGGAGTTTATGACTACAAGATTTGCTTGAAATTCTACCCCCCTTATGCTGAGACTAGCAGCTAAGCATATCCACTCTGCTTTCATTACCCCACCAGGTGAGCTTACTAACATGTGTTTCTTCATAACACTTACTAGAATACCATGCTTCTTTATGAATGTATATGTTATGAAGGAATGCGAAGCACCAGAATCAAAAAGTACTGTAGCTAAGTTTGAGTTGACCGGAAACGTACCGATCACCACATCCAGTGCCTCCTAAGCTGTTTCAACAGTCACGTGGTTCACCTTTCCCCAAACATAATTCTGCTGTGAGTTAGCCATCTTCTTGGGGCATCTATTGGAGTAATATCCCGGCTCTCCACAATTGAAGCATTTGTTATCATTAACTACATTTGGCGCTTTTGGTGCACCATTCCTCTGCGGAGCATTGGGGGCATTATTCTTCATCGGTACATTGTTGGGCTGCTGCTGGTGCTGAGCTGGTGCCTTATACTGCTGCTGCTGCTACGTACACTGGGGTTGCTGGTTGCGGTTGAGACCTTAATAACGCTGCTGAGGTTGAGCTTGTTGAGGGTTGGTATGGAAGCGAGAGTTGCTCCTGGATTGTTGTCCCTGAAACTTCCTCTTTTTGTCCTCCATCTGGTGGTGCTTGTTCTCAATCACTAAGGCCTTGTCCACCAGCTGCTCGAAGTTAGCAAAAGTATGAGACAACAGCTGGTACTGGAGACCATCATTCAAGCCCTCCATAAACAGCTCCTTCCTCTTTCTGTCCTCATCTACCTCAGTTGGTGCATACCATGACAACTGTATGAACTTGTCACGATCTTCAGCAACAGTCATGCTCCCCTGCTTGAGAGCCAAGAACTCCTTCTTCAGCTTCATTAGTCCTGCAGGCACGTGGTGAGTGCGAAAGGCATTGCTGAACTCAGCCCAAGTGATGGGATTAGCTTCGGTACGACCGAAGCGGAATGAGTCCCACCAATCCAGTGTAGCTCCTTGCAACTGTCCAGAAGCACATAAAACCTTCTCCTTATCATCACACTGGGCAATCTCTAGTTGCCTCTCAATGGCACGTAGCCAGTCGTTAGCTTGGAGTGGGTCGGCAGAGTGCTTGAATACAGGTGGGTGTCCTTTCAAGAATTCTCCCCTCTTATCTCTGACATGAGGGGGTGCATTCCCATTCCCTTGCCCCATGTTCTGCATGTTCTGGGCCATCTGCTGAAGCAACTGTGTCTGCATCATCATCAGCTGCTCCATGGTGACTGGGGGTGATGGTGGCAGTTCCTCGTCTCCCTGGTTGTTCCTCCTGGTGTTCACTATCTGTAGATGCATCATATAAGTCTCAAATGCCCAAACATATAACTCTTACAAGATACTGGTGTAACAAGAGTAGGTGTAGACAAGAGATATATGTAGGATATGCAGCAAGATATTTGTTCTGAACTTTTTCAGCGAGTTGGACAACAGCAGTGCTGTAAAACGAGCATATCTCACTCTCTGTTTATCATATGATTGCGTATTTTACCTTTCTGGAAAGCTTATGAAATTATCTACAACTTTCATTTAGATCACGTTTCCATATTCTGAAGTTTACTTAGTCAAATACAGATGATAAGCAGTACTGTTCCAGAATTCTGACAGCACAGAAACCTCAACTTACAACAGCTGTATCTCACAATTTATAATAGCTATTGAGGTGATTCCAGAGCCAAAAGAAAGATGTTGAAGTCTACTTATCTCCATAAAAATTTCATGATCATTGGACATCTAGATTATAAGATATGAACTGATAAAGACAGACTGCTCCGAAAGATAAAGGATGGAGCATGATAAAACAAAACCCAACTATTTATTCATAATATCCTTATACCTTAACCTTAACTAAATGACCGTGGACATGCACACAAGTCATCACAATCATATCAAAGATCCAAATCAAACATTATTCATAATGATAAACATCCAACCATGTAACTAACACTTGTCCAACCATTAAAAGAAAGAACTAAATACTCTCTCGCGTAACTACGCGTGTTTATTACATATTTTTATGACTCTCCTATGGGAATGGGTCGATATTGGTGCTGGTGCTGGGGTCTCCAAACTCTTCTCTGGTCCTTGGGGGCGACTGAGCAGGTACTCCTGAATCTTCCACATCTGGACCTCCTAGCTGCTGCTTTAGTGTAGCGTTCTCACGGGCCGGCTGCATGTAGGCCCTCCCCATAACATCGAGCTCGTCCAGGGTCTGATCCAAATCGGTGTTGATCTCAGCCAAGCACAACAGGGTAGGCCTCAGCCTCAGGTTCGCCTCTCCAAGTGGTGCAGCGATGTTGCACATAGACTGTCCACTCCGATGGCAGGGAAGATAGCGATCGTCCTCCCAGGCGATGTCGTCGAAGTGACGGTCGCGGTTGACCATCAATGCCTATCGAGCTGCATCCCTGATGACGGCTGCATGTGTGAGCCGTGCAGTGGTGGCGTGGTGGATGTAGTGCACCCAAGTCCCCTCTCGGATGTACACTTCTGTCTCCTAGAAGCCGGTGTAGTCGAGGTGGGTCCAATGCTCCATCCTGTACTGAACAGTACCTCCGGGTGGTAGCGATGCACAAGTGCAAGAAGCCTAGGGTGGTAGTAGCCATCACCCTCCAAGTCATAGTGGATCTCCGTAGTCCATCCTAGAGTCAACAGTGCATTGTGATCATCATCACTGTCATCACCCCCATTTCCACCGTCTCCACCATCATCACCTCCATCAGCATCAGAATCATCAGAGCCATCTCCATCGTCGGGGTCACCAGCTCCCTCCTAGCCACCTTGTTCATGCTCCTCCTCGGGATCCTCCTCAGACTCCTCTATCTCAATGGGCTCCTCGAACATGGGTCCCTCTTCTGTTTCTTCGTCCATTGGATCCTCCAGCAAGTCCTCCAGAGGTTCCCCCATGGGCACCTCCACAGGTGGTTCCTCCTCCTGGGTCCTCAGAGCTTCCACCAGATGTGCCGGGACACGCTTGCCCAAAGTGAACCTGGTTCTCCTAGTGGGCATTAGGATGGTCCTCTTGCGCGGGGTCTGCTTGGTACGGGCCATCTACAAGAATGAAAAGGTTGAGTATTAGAACAAAATAATTTTTGGCAACGGATAAAGAACAGAATATAAGCAAAAATTTTATAGCAAATTAAAAGTAGTAAAATAAAGATAATGAGATCCTAGAAACGTCCATTTCTAACTAGGTTGTTCATCCTACAGTCAGTTATAACTTTGATACCAATTTGTCGCACCCAATTTTGCATAGCAAAACCAAGTACTCATATATGTGCGCCCAGGATGTCCAAACACACACATATATCACAAATTGCAATAGTATCAAAGTAAAGTACTTATTACATCGCATATCTCATCATAAAGTAAATACAAAGTTTGCTCAAAGGCAATATTATTACAATCACAGTGGAATAACTAGCCCAATGGCCACAGGGATTCCAACTGGTGAACGTCTCCCTAGTAGTCCTGAACATCCTCCGAAAACTCTTCATATCCATTATCTGTTACCCATCTGGGATTTTCATTGGATGTAAAGCAAGTGTAAGCTCACCATGCTTAGCAAGTATATCAAAGGGATCTATGAGGCTCAAAAAGGCTTGACACTGTTTGACTACGGTTCGTAATTTTAGTTAATCAAATTTTAGCATCCTGAATCACTACTTTAATGAACAGTCCCAATTCCCAAGTGATATTAAAGTATAGTCATATTCATCTCAATTCCAAACCATCCACCATTCCCAGTAACCGCTAATCTTGAAGGATCTAGACCGCTCATATCCGTGAGCATGGCTGTTATAACAGGTTAATTATTTCTACAGAAATTGTATATCTTTACCCATCGAGCCGTGATTCCCAATGCAGGGTTCGCGAGACCCACTACACCTCTTCCCAGGAAGTGTGGCAGAGTTTCACTATGAAACCCTTAGCTAGTTGCACTAACAGGTTGTAGCTACGAAGAAATGGCATGCGTGGGCATCGCAGCACGGTGCACACCCTAACAGAAAAAGGAAAGATACCCTCTTACCCCTCACTGGAGCTACAAACGAGCTAGTACAATCTAGTTAATAGGTTAAAGTCAGAGCCATGTGACACTCGGGGTTGTACGGTCCCTCCTGGGTTGCTGCTTTAGGATTAAGTCCTTATGGAGAGGCACTAGAGTACTCAACCCCGTACTCCAGCCCCCTATCTATTGCTAAAAAGCTCCATTTTATCACATTGCATATAGTCTTTAATCATGTTTAACAATTATTTCATGTTAAGCGGTGCACTATCTATCTAAAATGCCTACCCATTAATCCCAGGTATCAAGGATATGTGGTATAAGGAATCATCTAGGTAAAGTCCTTAAAGGCATTTCAATTAAAACACATGCTTGAATGTAAGTGGTAGTAGTTCATAGGTAACAAGGGGCCTTTGGTACACTTGCCTTCCTCAAAGTCATCCTAGGAGTACTGTTGATCCTGCTGGGGGTCCTCAGTCACCTCAAATGGCTCACCCTCTAATCGTGATCTAATCATCAATCAAGCATCATACCAATCATTACATGCATACAAGATAGACTTTCATTAGAACAGTACACCAAATAGTAAAAACATAAGTTGAAAAGCTTACAAATCTATTCTACGCATTGTTACGAACACGTGAGCAAAAGAATCACTCAAATCGGACTTAAAACATGAAAGTTATGCATGAAATAAGATGTAATGGCATTTCTATAAATAAACTGAACCTATTTTTGAATTAAAACAATTAAAAATGTAAATTATCATGGTTACCGGACTGCGGGCATTAAATCTAAAAAGTATAGGGGCCTAACCGAATAAAAACAAGACTGAAAAATAACTATTTTGAATTAAAATGGACTGCGGGTTTATTCTGAGAAAACCGAAGGGCTAAAACACAAAAGTGCTTGGCTTGACTGCGGGTTTGACCCTAGGTGCTGACTGGTCGACACATGGTGGCTTCTGATAAGCGCGGTGCACCACGTAGGCGTGGGCGCGCTGACGTGGGCGCTGACGCAGATACGGTGGACCGAGTCCACAGCTCGCTGTGGACCGAACCAGTAAGATCTAATCAATGCCGTCCACGTGAGATCTAACGGCGTAGGGTGGGTGCAGGGTAGCGGGTCACCAGGGAAGAAGCGCATGACGGTGGTGCCATGGCCGACATGAACTGGAATCGCCGGTATGGCATTCTAGGGCGGGAAACAGTGAATGGAAGGTACGGGAGGGATCGACAGCTCACCGTGAGTCGGGTGGGGGCGTTCTCGGCGTTTGGGACAGGCTCCAGAGGCGAGGTCGACGGCGGCGGGGCTCTGGAGAGAGAGAAGGCATGCAGGTGAGGTTCAATCTAGGGATTTTGTGACCAAAATGATAAGACAAGGGTACCTTTGGCTGTAGGAAAGGTCGGCGAAGCTCGGAGTCACGTCGGCATCGGCGATTGAGGCGTGGAAGAGGGGAACTACAACGGCGGTGGCTCTCGGCTGCGAGCAGAGTATGGGAGATTGAGGCGGGGCTCTGCTTGGGGTTATATAGGCCAGCCGGTGGGGGAAATAGGGAAGGGAAGCAGTGGATTGGCCACTTTCCATAAGCGGGCGGTGGCGCGGATGGCTTGCCATCGGTGGTGACTGGAGAAAAGGAAAGCGCCGGCGGTGAAGAATGGAAGGCTGAGGAGGAAGAAAGGAAAGAGGAAGAAGGGCGCTGATAGATGGGTCCCGCGGGGCAGTGAGAGAGGGAGAGAGCGGCGAGCGGTGATGAAGGACGAGCCAACGGCGCTGTGGGCCGGTGCGCCAAGCTGGGCCGTGCGCTGGCGTGCGATGTCATTGCGAGCCAGTGCGCTGATGCGGGCCACGCGCGGCGTGGGCCGCCGAGGGAGGCCAGCGCAGGAAAAATAAAGGAGGAAGGGGCTGGGCTGATTCGGTTGGGCTGAAAAGGGAAGGAGATGAATTTTTCAAAATCAAATCCTTTTCCAAATCTATTTTCTCCATTTTCAATTTTAAGCCAAATTCAAATAAAATTTGAATTCAACTTCAAATCATCTAGCCCTACACTCAATCAAAAACCATATGCTTCGGCATGAATGCAACAACCATTGTTTCTAATCCTTATAGTGTATTTTATTTGTCCAATATTTATTATTTAGCCTAAGTTAAAAATACCTAGAAAATGTAATAAAGGCTAAGAATTAATTGCTAATTTGTAGTAAAATTTTTGGGTGTTACAACAAACTTGTTTGCATATCGGTCATCTAGTGTCACTTGAGTGATCTAACTTTGCATCATCGCTAGGATCGAGTGGCGTGGCAAGTTGAGTGGCTAATCCTTTGGAAAATATTTGTGAAAACCTAACACACATACACATGGTGGTGCACATTTGGTGGTGTTGGCACATTTGCAGAGGAGAAGAAGTTAGAGTTGTCGTGAATCAACTTAGAGAATAGAAAAGTTTTTTCGGTGTACTCCGAACTATTGGATGGTCCTTGGATTGGAATACTATTTTGATCCATTGTGATTTGGATCAAGTATGCATATGGGATGTGTAACCCTCTGAGTAAGTTTTCCAAAATGTCCAAGATCATCGAAATCAGAGTTTGGAGGTAAGAGTTTTAGCTGTTTTAGCGCTGAAAGGTCTATGACCGGACGCTGGCGCAAAAAACGACCGGACACTGGGGTCCAACGTTCGGTAAGCACCTGTGAGTCCGGTCATAGCATCCGGTCAGTGTTTTTAGCGTGTCCAGAAGTGACTGGACACTGGGAGAGTCTGGTCAGTGATGACCGGATGCGTCCGGTCGCTGAAAAACATCGCTGGAACCTCTCTGTAAGTGACCGGACGTTGGGTTTCAGCGTCCGGTCGTTATGACCTGCGTGTCCGATCAGCATGCGCTTTGCCCAGTGAAGGGGTAACGGCTATTTTAGCCCTTGGGGCTATAAAAGGAGTGTGTGGCCGGCCTTGGGCTAGTTGCTTAGCACCCTCATGCCTATGTGGCTTGTGTAGGAGTGCTTGGATGCCCTCTAACTAGGGATGAAAATGGTACGGATATTTTCCGACCGTATTCAAAACCGAATCCGTTTAGACGGGTTGAGATCTGTTCGTATCCGAGTCCGGATATCCAACATCTGATATCGTATCCATATCCGAATACTCAAATCGCATATTTATGATGTCGATATCCAATCGTATCCTATCCGAAATAGTTGATACTATCCGTATTCGAATCCGAATCCGGATAGAAATATGAAAACAAATGTAATATTGGTGATATTCGTCCATATCCGATCTGTTTTCATCCCTACCTCTAACTCACTTGTGCTTGCAAGAGTGCGAATCGATTGCGAGTGAGTGTGATTCTAGTGCATTGCATTGTGAGATTACATCGAGTGGCACTAGGTGATCGAGTTGCATGCCGGTGGTGCTTGTTACTCTTGGAGGTTGCCACCTCCTAGATGGCTTGGTGGTGGTCTCCGTCAAAGCCCACAAGAAGCTTGTGCGGTGCTCCGGAGAAAAGCTTTGTGAGGGGCATTGTGCTCGCCCCACGGGAGCCGCGAAGAGCAACTCTAGTTGAGCATGTCATTGAGCTACCCTCACTTTTGGGGTAGGTTCTTGCGGTGCCCGATGTGCGGGCTTGGCGGGTGATGCCAATTAGCCGCCGAACCACTAAGTGAGCGGTCAACACAATGGGGACGTAGCGTGTTGGCAAGCACGTGAACCTCAGAATAAAATCACCGTGTCAACCTTGTTCTTCCCATTGGTTTGCAATCCCCTTACACAAGCTTGTGATTACTTTTATATACATTGTGCTTGTGTAGTTGCTCTTGTAATTAGTTAGCTTGTGTAGCTCACTAGTTACTTTCTTGCTTGTGTAGCATAGAAGTAGCTCCCTTGCATGGCTAATTTGGTTTGTGTAACCTTGTTAGTCACTTTGCTTAGTTTGTATAGCTAAGTATTTGCGTTCCCTAATTTGGCATTGGTTGCCTTGTTATTGAGCATTGCTAGTGAGCTTAGTTGGATTTGTGCTTTTGCTTATTAGCATGTGTAGGAGCTCCCTCATTGCTTGAAATACTAGTGGCATAGGTTTATGTGACCTTGCTCCTAGAATTGGTTAGGTGAGCTCTAATTAGCCCGGCAACTTTGTTACTTAATTAGGATCTTTGCAAGGTGCTAAAGAAGGGGTGTAGTCTTGGCTAGACCGATAGTTTTAATTCCGCACTTGTTTTGGTTAGCTGACACGATTAAGTTTTAGAAATGACTATTCACCCCCCTCTAGTCGCCATCTCAACCCTTCAAGTGGTATCAGAGCGAGGTCTTTCATTTGTGGTTTTTACCGAACCGAGAGGATGATGAACTTTAGGCTAGAAGTTGTTTGTGACTCACATATTTTTGATGGCACACACTATGTATTGTGGAAACATCATATGCCTGATCATTTCCATGAATTGGGTCCTAAGTGAAAGGTCCTAATGGCTAGAGGGGGGTGAATAGCCTATTAAAAATTCTACAACAACACTTAACAATTCGGTTAGACAATTATGAGGCGAAACAAGTATTGCGCTAGCCTACTAAAAATGCACTCTTGACATTCATTTGATAGAGCTTGATGTTGTGGGCACAAGCATAGGCTAGCAAGATTCTAATTGCTTCCAATCTAGCAACCAGGGCATATGTTTCTCCAAAGTCAAGACCTTCAACTTGTGTATAGCCTTGTGCTACCAATCTTGCTTTATTCCTTACTACTATCCCATCTTGATCTTGCTTGTTTCTAAAGACCCATTTGGTTCCAATCATATTGTGTCCCTTTGGTCTCTCTACTAATTCCCATACTTGATTTCTTGTGAAGTTATTCAATTCTTCATGCGTAACATTCACCCAATCAACATCCTTCAAAGCTTCATCTATCTTCTTTGGTTCAATGGATGACACAAATGAGAAATGCTCACAAAATGAAGCCAATCTTGATCTAGTTTGCACACCTCTTAAAATATCACCAATGATAGTGTCCAATGGATGATCCCTTGCAATATTGGTTGGTTGGAGGATTGGAACTTGATTGCTTACACTTGCTTAATCATAGGGTTGAGATGATGTACTAGCCACTTGATCTTGTTCATTGTCATGAGATCCACTTGTACTAGCTTGATTTGTATCATCTTGCACATTTGAGTTAGAGAGTACTTGTTCTTGACCATCTTCATCATCATTCACTTGCCTAGGCCTCAATTCATCAACATCCATGTTCTTCATGGCATTTGAAAGTTGAATGCCTCTAACATCTTCCAAGTTCTCATTCTCTACTTGTGAACCCTTGGTTTTATCAAATTCAACATCATGAACTTCCTCAAGAGTACCTCTATCCAAATTCAAAACTCTATATGCTTTGCTTGTAGTGGAGTAGCCAAGTAGGAATCATTCATCACATTTCTTGTCAAACTTGCCCAATCTAGTGCCTTTCTTCAAGATATAGCATTTGCAACCAAAGATCTGAAAATATGCAATGTTGGGCTTTCTACCATTCAAGAGCTCATATGGTGTCTTCTCTTTCAATGGGTGACAATAGAGGCGGTTGCTACAATAACAAGCCATGTTGATAGCTTTGGCCCAAAAAGATTGACTAACATTATACTCACTAAGCATAGACCTTGTCATATCAATGAGTGTTCTATTTTTCCTCTCAACAAGGCCATTTGATTGTGGAGTGTACTTGACCGAGAATTGATGTCTAATTCCAAATTTATCACACAACTCATCAATTCTAGTGTTCTTGAACTCACTACCATTGTCACTTCTAACTCTCTTTATGGTTGTTTCAAACTCATTGTGAATGCCCTTAACAAATGATTTGAATGTTGCAAACACATCACTTTTGTCCACTAGAAAGAATACCCATGTGTATCTAGTATAATCGTCCACTATTACAAAGCCATATTTGTTACCACCAATGCTAATGTATTGTGTTGGCCCAAACAAATCCATGTGCAATAACTCAAATGCTTTACTAGTGCTCATCATGCTTTTCTTGGGATGGGTGTTTCCAACTTGTTTTTCAGCTTAACAAGAGCTACAAAGCTTATCCTTTTCAAACACAATATCTTTTAAGCCTCTAACCAAGTCATGCTTAACCAATCTATTCAATTATTTCATTCCAACATGACCAAGCCTTCTATGCCATAACCAACCCATGCTAGACTTAGTGAACAAGCATGTAGATAATCTAGCTTCACTAGCATTGAAATTAACCAAGTATAGATTCTTATATCTAAAGCCTTTGAAGATCAAGTTAGAGCCATCTACACTTATGATCTCTACATCATCTACCCCAAATATGCATTTGAATCCAAGATCACACAATTGAGCCACGGATAGCAAATTGAAGTTCAAGCTCTCTACTAGCAATACATTGGATATGCTCATATCATTGGATATTGTAATCTTACCTAGCTCTTTGACCTTGCCTTTGTCATTATCACTAAATGTAATACTATCATAACCATCATTGCCATTGGTGTTGATTGAGTTGAACATTCTTGCATCACCGGTCATGTGTTGAGTGCACACACTATCAAGAACCCAATGCCTTCCTCTGGCTTTGTAATTGATGTACAAAAGAAGATCAATTCTTTTTAGGTACCCAAACTTGCTTGGGTCCTTGAAGGTTAGTTACTAAGCTCTTTGGTACCCAAATGGCTTTCTTCTTTGAGTCCATCCATGGTTTACCAATGAACTTAGTCTTTACACCATTTATACCCCTAGTAAGCATATAGCATGAATCAAGCTTAATGGAGGATACATTACCTTGTGACTTCTTGTTCATGCACTTTTGCTCTATATGACCAACTTGCTTGCAACTAGTGTAAAACCGACTATTGTTTTTCACAAAACTAGTCTTGTGAGGAGCAAAGGCCGCCTTGCCTTTCTTGGGGGTATAGCCCAATCCCTCTTTGTAGAGAGAAACTCTTTGGCTACCCAAGCACATAAGCAAGCGGTCATCACCACCATAGGCCTTAGCCAAAGTGTGAGTGAGCTTATTGACCTCCTTCTTGAGGTTCTTATTCTCAACCATTAGTGAGGCATCACAAGTGAAACCATAACTACTAGATGAGGTGGAAGTAGAAGTACTACAAGAAGGATTAGTGGGAGCAATGATGATAGGCATAGATAATGATTCATCAATTATGTCACAAGTTAAGCCTATATTGCAAGTTTCAACATGCTTCTTTTTATTTTGCTCATCAAGCAAAGAGGAATGAGCCTTTTCAAGCTTTTTGTGAGCCTTGTCAAGCTTCTCATGGGCTTCCTCTAGCCTCTCATGAGTTGCCTTGAGCTCATCAAGGGCTTGCTTAAGGGCTTTTACCTCCTTATTCAAGCTCTTGCATTCCCTTCTCTTAATGTCAAAGTATTCTTTAGCATCTTCTAGCATGTCAAATAATTCGTCTTTAGTAGGTTCATCATCATCACTATCACTATCATTTTTATTATCATGTTCATCATCACTTCCATCATCACAAATTTGTACCTTAGTGGCCTTAGCCATGAAGCATGATGGAGTGTCAAAGAGAGAAGGCTTCTCATTGATAGCAATGTTTGCAAGTGCCTTCTTCTTGGTGGTCTTGTCATCATCACTATCATCATCATCACTTGAGGAAGCATCACTATCCCAAGTGACCACATATGAACCACCCTTCTTCTTCTTGAAGGTCATCTTGTCCTTCTTATCTTTCTTTTCCTTCTTGTCCTTCTTCTTGTTCTTCTTGTTGTTATCATCATTATCGCTATTGTATGGACATTGAGCAACAAGATGATCTTTTCTTTCATATTTGAAGCACCTTCTTGACTCTTCCTTGTTCTTGGATGAAGATTTCTTTCTTCTAGCACGGTACCCTTTCTTCATCATGAACTTGCCAAATTTCTTGACAAAGAGAGCCATCTTCTCATCATCGTCATCATCCCATGAGCCATCATCTTCACTTGATGTTTCTTGCTTTGCCTTGCCCTTGGATGACGTGGCCTTGAATGCCACACTCTTCTTCTTCTTCTCATCTTTCTTCTCATCTTTATTCTCCTTCTTTTCTTCCTTCTCATCATCATCTCTATATGTATCATCGGTCATTATATCTCCCAACACTTGGTTTGGTGTCATGGTGTCCAAACCACTCCTCACTAGAATAGTGACCAATGTGCCAAATCTTAAAGGCAAACATCTCAAGAACTTGTGGGAGAAGTCCTTGTCCTTCACCTCTTCTCCAAGTGCTTTGAGATCATTGACAAGCACTTGAAACCTATGGAACATCTCCGGCACACTCTCATCCTCCTTCATCTTGAAGCTTGCAAACTTCTCTTTGAGAATGTATGCCTTTGCACCCTTCATGACTTGAGTGCCATCAAATGATTCTTCCAACTTCTTCCAAGCCTCATGAGCCATCTCAATATTCTTGATTTGCTCAAATGTTCTCTCATCAATTGCATCATGAATGGCACTTAGAGCAATGTCATTGTTTTGGAGAAGCACTTCTTTGGCCACGGTGGGATTCTCCAGATCACCAATCTCAATTTTGGTTTCTACCACCTTCCATACTTTTCTATTGATTGACTTGATGTGTATGGTCATCTTTGATTTCCAATACGGATAATTTGTGCCATCAAATTGGGGTGGCTTCTTGGTATTGTTGATTTGAGCCATTTTTTACACCGAAGGTTGTTAAGCCTTAAATCACAGTGACCTCGGCTCCGATACCACTTGAAAGGTCCTAATGGCTAGAGGGGGGTGAATAGCCTATTAAAAATTCTACAACAACACTTAACAATCCGGTTAGACAATTATGAGGTGAAGCAAGTGTTGTGCTAGCCTACTAAAAATGCAAGCCACCTACCACAATTCTAGTTTATATAGTTTCTATCCACACAATAGCTATGACGCTACACTAAGTTAATGTGCTCTCAAAGGCTAACTAAAGAGCCACGCTAACCAAACTAACAAGCTCTCACAACTAGCTACACTAAAGAGCTTGACAACTAGTTTGTGGTAAAGTAAAGAGAGTGAGCAATTTGTTTATACCGCCGTGTCGAGGAAGGAGCCAATCAATCACAAGAATGAATACCAATGAAGACCAATCACCTCAAAATCAAATGATGTACACAATGATTTTTTACCGAGGTTTACTTGCTTGCCGGCAAGCTACTCCTCGTTGTGGCGATTCACTCACTTGGAGGTTCACGTGCTAATTGGCATCACACGCCAAACCCTCGATAGGGTGCCGAACAACCAACATAAGATGAGGATCACACAAGCCACAAGCAATCCACTAAAGTACCTTTTGGCTCTCCACCGGGGAAAGGTCAAGAACCCCCCACAATCACCATGATCGGAGCCGGAGACAATCACCAACCTCCACTCAATGATCCTCACTGCTCCAAGCTGTCTAGGTGGCGGCAACCACCAAGAGTAACAAGTGAATCCCATAGTGAAACACGAACACCAAGTGCCTCTAGATGCAAACACTCAAGTAATGCACTTGGATTCTCTCCCAATATCACAAAGATGATAAATCAATGATGGAGATGAGTGGGAGAGCTTTGGCTAAGCTCACAAGGTTGCTATGTCAATGTAAATGGCCAACAGGGTGAGCTTGAGCTGGCCATGGGGCTTAAATAGAAGCCCCCATGAAATAGAGCCATTGTACCCCTTCACTGGGCACAACATGTGGTGACCGGACACTCCGATCATATTGATCGGACGCTGGACCTTAGCGTCCGGTCATGCAATGCGTGCCACGTGTCCCCTTTCTTTAAATACTGAGCGCTCAATCTCAATGGTCAAGTGATGACCGAACACAGCAGCTCAAAGTGACCGGACGCTGGACCTCAGCGTCCGATCGTTTCCAGTAAGCATCCAAAAATGATTATTCACGACCGAACGCGTCCGGTCATGCCCGACCGGACTCTCCCAGCGTCCGGTCACTCGGCATCTCCTCTGTGTACTGCTACGTCAGCAGGACCAAATGGAGCCTGCCAGCGTTCGGTCACTAAATGACCCAGCGTCTGGTCAGAGACCGATGCTGCGTGCCCTCTGCTACCACTGATCGGATGTGCCGGTCCAACCGAGACCAGTGTCCGATCACTTACAGTGACCTCCGTATTTTCTGTCTAGGGCACCGGTGAAGTTCCTAACCCTTGCTCAAATGTGCCAACCACCAAGTGTATCACCTTGTGCACATGTGTTAGCATATTTTCACAAACATTTTCAAGGGTGTTAGCACTCCAC
Source organism: Miscanthus floridulus (assembly GCF_019320115.1). Taxonomy (NCBI): domain Eukaryota; kingdom Viridiplantae; phylum Streptophyta; class Magnoliopsida; order Poales; family Poaceae; genus Miscanthus; species Miscanthus floridulus. Next base: position 96,234,174 of record NC_089595.1, read on the forward strand.
TAGATCCTAAATGCATATGCAATGAGTTATAGCATATAGTGGCACTTTGATAACCGCATTTCGATACGAGTTTCACCCCTCTTAATTGTACGGCTATCAAACCTAAATGTGATCACACTCTCTAAGTGTCTTGATCACTAAAATAAAATGGTTCCTACCATTTATACCTTTGCCTTGAGCCTTTTGTTTTTCTCTTTCTTCTTTTCAAGTCCAAGCACTTGATCATCATCATGGCATCACCATCATCATGTTATGATCTTCATTTGCTTCACCACTTGGAATGTGCTACCTATCTCATGATCACTTGATAAACTAGGTTAGCACTTAGGGTTTCATCAATTCACCAAAACCAAACTAGAGCCTTCACCAAGGCATGGTGGACCATTGTTGTTGGTTTTTCTCATGATGCTTTGGATAAGGACAACCTAACCCAAGCGCAAGAGGATTGCTTACAACTTGATCATCGTGCTCTTTATTATCTAATGTGTGCTTTACATGATGATGTTTTTAGACGTGTGTGGGACTTGGAAAGTGCTCATGATATATGGATGGCACTCCAAGCCTTCTACGGTGACTCCTCCACAAGTGATGATGGGAAATTCAAGAAGGAGGATGATCACAAGGTGGAGGCACATGAGTGTGTTGAGCATAATCACAATTTGGTGATTGTGGAAGATTGCTCCACCTCATGGTCAAGTGATGATGATGATGATCGATCTACTACAAGTTCACTTGACAAGGTTGATGATGATGCCACAAGTGTTGCACATAAAGATTCTACCTCAAGCACACTTGGTGGTGATCTTGATGATGATGGTTCATGCTTGGGCCATGATTGTGATGCTACTACAAGCTCTTCTACATCACCACATTGTTTCATGTCACAAGGTGACACCAAGGTATCAAATGATAATGTGGTTGATCATGTTGATTCATATAATGAGCTTGTGAGTAGACTTGCTAGCATGACCATGTCTTTAGAAAATGAGAAAGCTAAAATAATGAAATTGGAAAAATGAAAACTCATTTCTAAAGAACTCTTGTGAAGAACATAAGAAATTACTTGATGCTTTTAAATCTTCATATGATGAGCTAAAATTGAATCATGAGACACTACTTGCATCTCATGATGAATTATTAGAACAACATGCTTCTCTCATTAAAGTGTTTACAAAGAAACTTAAAAATAATGAGAGCTCATCACATGGATCAAATGATAAATTGTAAAATATTGCTAACCCTTGTGATGTAGGCAAGAAGCATGTATCCAGCTCTTGTGATGATTTATTAGATATGCCATGCTCTTCACATATAGATGCTTGTTCTACTTCTATGTCTTGTGAGACTAACATTTTGAAGGAGAACATTGAGCTCAAAAGTGAAGTGAAGAATTTGAGCAACAAGTTAGAGAGGTGCTACAACTCAAAAGTCACCTTTAAGCACATGTTGAAGACTCAAAGAAACTATGGTGACAAGTGTGGCCTTGGCTTCAAGAAGAAGATGACAAAGGGCGAAAGAAAGAGATAAAGAAAGATGAAGAAGCTACAACAAAGAAAGCTCTCTCATACCATGTGCTACTGGTGTCATGAAGCGGGACACCTTACAAATGGTTGCCCTAACATTGAGAAGCTCAAGAAGATAAAAGAAGAAGAGAGGCTCAAGCATGTGAAGTGCTTCAAGTGCCACACTTGGAGTCATCTTACCTTAATGTGCCCAACCAAGCAATTGGTGAAGCAACTAGAAGAGCCTCAACCAAAGCCACAAGTTGAGCAAGAGAAGACACCCAAGAGCAAATCAAGATAAACCATGAAAATGGTGGTGATTTGATGATAAAGAAGAAGAAAACTAGAAGGGATGGAAAAGCAAGAGAAAGAGCAATGTGTCCAAGGATGAATCAAGATGCAAAGCAAATGAGCAAGAACAAAGAAGAGAAAATGGAGAAGATTGCTCACATGAGATGCTATAGTTGTGACACATTGGGCCACCTAGCTTTGGGTTGTCCAAACAAGTTTGAGAAGAAGGCTCAAGCAAATAAGGACAAGCAAGGCAATGAGAAGCACAACATGAGCAAAGAAGAAAAGGCTCAAGCAAAGAGAAAGTGCTACTCATGCCGAGAAAGGGGACACATGGCACATTCATGTCCCCTAGGTAACACTCCTAAGATTATTTCAATTGATAATGATTCTATGCTTAGAAAGGATGGTAATGGTTCCTCTATGGTTGCTATTGCAAAACATTCCGCTACTCATACTAAGGCTATGCCTATGTATGTTGCTCCTAACTTGAGAGGACCCAAAATTGTTTGGGTACCATAAAAAAGTAGATGATTGATTGTAGGTACCATTGGCATTGGAGACTTGATTCAATTGATTTCATATTGATCATCATATGTTGAGTCGAGATATGAAGCCTAGTGCACATCCAAACCCAATGCCAAGTGAAAATTGAGTGAAGTCCAAGTGCTATCAACATACAAGTGTCATATTCAAGTTGGGGTGATTTATTGGAATATTTGATGGCTTGCAAAAATATTTGAGTTGAAACTTGCTAATTGGATGATCATAAGCTAACCAAGGTATATCTCTAGTTGATCATTTCATTTGGGTGCATATGAGTTGATTGAATTGTATAAATATGCAATGTTGCTTGATATAAGTTGATTGAATGGATAATTGCTTAGTAATCAAGTTTGGATTGATTTGTGTTGGATAAATTCATGAGATGAGATTTAGTAAGTGGATTGAATCGATTTATGTCTTGTGAAAGTATTCAAACAAGTTGGTTTCAAGTTTGATTCATACTTGATGAAGTATAGCTCAAGTGATTGAAATCTATATTAAAAATCTGAGCTAGCTGTGATCTTAGCCATGTTTGAATAATCAAAACTTATTGGATTGACATAAAAATTGGTGTACATGCTCTAGACTTATGTTATGATATGCTGTATAAATTTCATGAGAATTGGATAAGAGATGCCTCAGTTTTGGAGTGAAACTTATCAGCTATAGTGCAGCAGTTTTCAGCATATAGCAGTGGTGGAATAATTGAAATCTGGTAGCAATTTAGAAGTCAAATGAAGCTCAAATTTTTACAGCTGCTAGATAACTAAGTGAAGCACATCTCCACCAAATTTCGTGGTATTTAGATTTGTACTTTGGGAGATATGCTTATTTATTTGAAGGGTACAGAATCTGCCAGAAAAGTGACAAATGTTGGATTGATCTAGAGTCACTTTGATTGAAAGGTCCTCAAATTGAAAACATGTTTAAGAGTAATTGAGGTACCTAAGTTGGTTTTGAGATGATCTAAAAGCATGACAAGATATGAGTATAAGGCTATTTGATTGTGGAGTGTACTTTGCACACTTTTGGTACTCAAGATGAACATCAAGATCAAACTCGAGTTGAAGATGAAGTTTAAGTTCAAGTGATGATTGAAGATCATTTGGTAGAAAGAAAAGGACTTAAACAAGTAAAAAGAAAAGGACTTAAAGAAGGAATCAAGGTTACTCATCAAGTTAAGTCCATTATTTGGATCAATCAATCAAGTTATGCCTATGTGAGTGTCAAGAATGGTTCTTGGAGAGAGGTCACTTCTCCCTAGTGTAGGGGCTTGCCGCCTTTGTGTAGGTGAACCAAGTGTGGTACTTGGAAGGCTAACATGGAAGTGGTGATCTGAGGAACATTTGAGATGCTTAGTTGAAGCAATCAAAAGGGTTGATCAAGAAAAGCAAGCAACACCCAAAAGAGAGCTAGTCATGATATTTCAAGTAGTTTTCTCAAATTGATGCTCTCACGCAAGTAAAGATGAAAAGAAAAAGCAAGCCAACCACAACAAGAAAGTGCACTTGATCATAAGTGATATTCATTTCATATGGGTGAAGAGTGAAATTCAAAATGGTGTCTATTGGTCTTCACCAAGCTTATAATTGGACTTCACATTGCTATTGGAGTAATGAATTAGAATCTATGTGACTATCCTCTACTCCAACATAGCAAAGGTATCATTGTAATGTGCATGATCATTTCATCCCTTACTAGTATGCGGTTAGTGCATATAGTACATGCTTCATAGGATCATACATAACAAATGAAATATTTAAATTCATAGCCTACCACTATAGCTTGAATGATAAATTGATCTAGTGGTTAGTATATGAATTTGTTCATGAGCTAGTAAAACCAATTACTTGACTTAATTTAGATTGCTAATAAGTGACAAGTACAACATTGGCAAGATAACCCTTGCAAGAGGTGTGAAGAAGCTTGTCATTAGTTCAAACCGGACTTGGAAGCTTAAGCAAATCAATTTAGTTCAAGTAAACCATAGAAGCTCATGATAGTGATAAGAGTACAAGCACAAGACAACAATGCAAATGGATATCTAGTTTGTTTGTTACAAGTGGTATCTAGACTTAAGTATTTCATCAAGAATCTACAAGTGATGTCTAGATGAACTCACAAGTGATATCCTATAAGTGGCACTCATGAAGATAGCAAATGTTCAAGAAATGGTTTTTATTGATAAATCCAACAAGTGGTTCCATACTAGAAGATTCTTTCAAGTGGTATCACATCTACACATGGCATCAATCATGCAAGACGATGGTTCCACAAGTGATCCTCAACTTTAAGTGATCATCAAATGAAGAATGCATCCCTCACCCACAAGAGCTCAAGTGTATCAAATGGATGACCCATGCTATCACATAGGGGGAGGTGTCACACAAATTGATATCAAGATCAAAGATCCTATGTGTGGTATCTCAAGAAGTCCTACACAAGATACAAGTGGTACAAGTTAAAAGTGGTATCTTCAAGTGGTGTCATTTCAACAATCAAGTGATGTCCATAAAAAACGCAAGATTCAAGCCTCAACCATCTACCCCAAATGCATACCTTTGCATCAATGAGAAGCACACCTTTTATGGAAATTGATGACAAAGGGGGGAAAGATTGTACAAAGATATGAAAGCTTTAAGATTGAGATTGTAGATATGAAAGCTTTGGGAGAACTTGAAACAAAGAAGTAGAGGTTGGACATGGACATAGACAAAGAGGGAGCAACATTGAAGAAAAGAGATGGATCAAAATTCTTGGACAAGAGAAGCACACAAATAGGGGGAGCAAGCTCATGAACTTTAATTGATTGCATTTGATATGTGCATATTCATGTGCTTGCTTGCATTGCATAAGTTCTTAAATTCAATATGCATGCTTGTGTGAAGTATGCTAGTTATAGAATTTGATTGATGAAATGAAAACTAGCATGCATAGGATAATAGCTAGACACTTGGTATACTTTTCAAGTAATGCTAGTACCTTGGTTTTAATGTTGATCTCATGAGGTATCTAGTGATTTTATTTCCAAGTGATATCTAGCTAACCATGGTCCTAAGGATGAACTTAAAGGTGCAACTCCGATTGGTATCACGCTTCAAAGGTTTACTCTATACACCTTAGCATCATTTAGTAGTAATTACTCTCCCATAATTTCAATCTATTCATATGTGCGAGCTTCAAAACAAACACTCTAGCACATATGCAGGGGGAGCTAATACTACCATTTTGGGTTTGTGGTACTTGTCCAAAATCATTTACACATTGTAAAATTGCTTGGGCAAGCAACATGAATCCAAAAGAGCTTAATTTCCATATCTTTGTAGAGTTGTCATCAATTACCAAAAAGGGGGAGATTGAAAGGTCCTTGTGTGGTTTTGGTAATTGAGTGACAACCCTAGGTGGACTAATTGTGTTTATGTGAGATACATAGGTGATTAGTCCACAAGTACATGTGTGTGAGCAACATATGCCGTGAAGGTGAAAATGGTTTAGAGATGTTGCAAAGCTCACACATATGATGATGAAGGAGCTTATTGCACATGAGACATGACATTGAGTCATGTGATTAAGGTGGAGAAGATCAAGACAAGACTTGGCTTGATGGACCGGTTGCAAGCGTGAAGGGCAAGTCAGAGGCTTTGGAGCGATGTACCGCGTGGCGGTGAAGCTTGAGCAAGACTTGGCGCCGATGGACGAAGGCAATGGTGAAAAGCAAGTGAAGTCAAGATCGATGAACCAATATGATCACGTGATGATATGAAGTGGATCATATCATTGTTGATCATGTTGGTGCATGTGTTGCATTGACATTGGAGGAGATGGAATGAAATGCGCAAGGCAAAGGTATAACCTAGGACATTTCATTTCACCGGTCATAGGTGTGTAGAGAAGTTGATGACTAGGTTTAGGATAGATGGCCATACTATCAAGAGGGGCAAACTTGTTTGCATATCGGTCATCTAGTGCCACTCGAGTGATCTAACTTTGCATCATCGCTAGGATCGAGTGGCGTGGCAAGTTGAGTGGCTAATCCTTTGGAAAATATTTGTGAAAAGCTAACACACATACACATGATGGTGCACACTTGGTGGTGTTGGCACAATTGCAACGGAGAAGAAGTTAGAGTTGTCGTGAATCAACTTAGAGAATAGAAAAAGGTTTTTCGGTGTACTCCGAACTATAGGATGGTCCTTGGATTGGAATACTATTTTGATACATTATGATGTGGATCAAGTATGCATGTGGGATGTCTAGCCCTTTGAGTACGCTTTCCAAAATGTCCAAGATCATCGAAATCGGAGTTCAGAGCTAAGAGTTATAGTTGTTTTAGCGCTGAAAGGTTTGTGACAGGATGCTGGCGCGAAAAATGACCGGACGTTGGGGTCCAACGTCTGGTCAGCACCTGCGAGTCCGATCACAGCATCCGATCAGGGTTTTTAGCATGTCCAGAAGTGACCGGACGCTGGGAGAGTCCGATCTGTGATGACCGGATGCATCTGGTCGCTGAAAAACGTCGCTGGAACCTCTCTGTAAGTGACCGGACACTGGGTTTCAGCGTCCGGTCGTTATGACCTACGCGTCCGGTTAGTACGCGCTTTGCCTAGTGAAGGGGTAACGGCCATTTTAGCCCTTGGGGCTATAAAAGGAGTGTGTGGCCGACCTTGGGCTGGTTGCTTAGCACCCTCACGCCTATGTGGCTTGTGTAGGAGTGCTTGGATGCCCTCTAACTCACTTGTGCTTGCAAGAGTGCGAATCGATTGCGAGTGAGTGTGATTCTAGTGCACTGCATTGTGAGATTACATCGAGTGGCACTAGGTGATCGAGTTGCAAGCTGGTGGTGCTTGTTACTCTTGGAGGTTGCCACCTCCTAGATGGCTTGGTGGTGGTCTCTGTCGAAGCCCTCAAGAAGCTTATGCAGTGCTCCAGAGAAGAGCTTTGTAAGGGGCATTGTGCTCGCCCCGCGGGAGCCAAAAAGAGCAACTCTAGTTGAGCGTGTCATTGAGCTACCCTCACTTTCAGGGTAGGTTCTTGCGGTGCCCAATGTGCGGGCTTGGCGAGTGATGCCAATTAGCCGCCAAACCACCAAGTGAGCGGTCGACACAACGGGGACGTAGCGTGTTGGCAAGCACGTGAACCTCGGGAGAAAATCACCATGTCAACCTTGCTCTTCTCGTTGGTTTGCAATCCCCTTACACAAGCTTGTGATTACTTTTATATACATTGTGCTTGTGTAGTTGCTCTTGTAATTAGTTAGCTTGTGTAGTTCACTAGTTACCTTCTTGCTTGTGTAGTATAGAAGTAGCTCCCTTGCGTGGCTAATTTGGTTTGTGTAACCTTGTTAGTCACTTTGCTTAGTTTGTGTAGCTAATTATTTGCGCTCTCTAATTTAGTATTGGTTGCCTTGTTATTGAGCATTGCTAGTGAGCTTAGATGGATTTGTGCTTTTACTTACTAGCATGTGTAGGAGCTCCCTCATTGCTTGAAATACTAGTGGCATAGGTTTGTGTGACCTTGCTCCTAGAATTGGTTAGGTGAGCTCTAGTTAGCCCGGCACCTTTGTTGCTTAATTAGGATCTTTGCAAGGTGCTAGAGAACATAGATAGAGGGGTGTAGTCTTGGCTAGACCGATAGTTTTAATTCCGCACTTGTTTTGATTAGCCGACATGATTAAGTTTTAGAAACAACTATTCACCCCCCTCTAATCGCTATCTCGACCCTTCACTCATTCTTCTTGGCCCTGCCCTGACGAGGTGGAGCAGGGATCTAGGGGTTCGTCCCCCAAACATATCCACCGCCCAATAGCGCCAATATAAGTCATCAACCCCTCTGTGTTTCTCTATTTTTTCTGTTTTCATTGTGACTCATGCTTTTCTTTCTCGCTGCATCTTGAGGCGGCGCAATCTTTTGGCGCTGGCACCAAAAAAGAGCGCCGCCCTTCAAGTGTGGCGGCAGCCATCTGTTGACGTCGCACCCATTTTGGGCAAGAGCGGCACCGGTGTGACTATGTCGCCGGCCGATCATGCGCCGCCCACGGTGGCGCCTATGCCCTCGAGGGGACAAGCGGGCACCAAGGCTCGAGGGACACCCTCAGAGGTCGCTGAGCAGCCAACGACGGAGGTGATACTGCTGCCGACGATGGGGTGGACGGAGCTGCCGACCGCTCTTGTGGTGCCGACCGCGGCGGGCGCGACGCCACCGGTCAAGGCCCCACCGACGCAGGTGGAGGTGGCAGCGGTTGTGACTGGCGAGACACAGCCAGATGCAACCATGGCGGTGCCCGAGGAAGCGGCGCGATCTGCGCCACCGGTGGCCCAAGTGACGGCGCCCGACATGGGCCGTACAAAGGGGTATGCGGTCGAGGGGTCCCCGGACATCGTGGCATTGGCAGAGAGGACCGGCAGGGAATCGTGCCTGGCCCTAACGTCGGGGGGCAGCCACTCGCCCGCTGAAAGATCCTAATGGCTAGAGGGGGTGAATAGCCTATTAAAAAATTTCTACAACAACACTTAACGAGCCGGTTAGACAATTATGTGGTGAAGCAAGTGTTGCGCTAGCCTACTAAAAATACAAGCCACCTACCACAATTCTAGTTTCTATAGTTTCTTTTCACACAATGGCTATGTCACTACACTAAGTTAGTGTGCTCTCAAAGACTAACCAAAGAGCCACACTAACCAAACTAACAAGCTCTCACTACTAGCTACACTAAAGAGCTTGATAACTAGTCTGTGGTAATGTAAAGAGAGAGAGTAAGATGGTTATACCGCCGTGTCAAGGAATGAACCAATCAATCACAAGAATCAATATCAATGAAGACCAATCACCTCAGAATCAAATGACGACACAATGATTTTTTACCGAGGTTCACTTGCTTGCCGACATGCTAGTCCTCGTTGTGGCGATTCACTCACTTGGAGATTCACACGCTAATTGACATCACATGCCAAACCCTTAATAAGGTGCCACACAACCAACATAAGATGAGGATCACACAAGACACGAGCAATTTATTAGAGTACCTTTTGGCTCTCTCCAACTTGTTTTCCGGCTTGACAAGAGCTACAAAGCTTATCCTTTTCAAACACAACATCTTTCAAGCCTCTAACCAAGTCATGCTTAACCAATCTATTCAATTGTTTCATTCCAACATGACCAAGCCTTCTATGCCACAACCAACCCATGCTAGACTTAGTGAACAAGCATGTAGATAATCTAGCTTCACTAGCATTGAAATCAACCAAGTATAGATTCTCATATCTAAAGCCTTTGAAGATCAAGTTAGAGCCATCTACACTTATGATCTCTACATCATCTACCCTAAATATGCATTTGAATCCAAGATCACACAATTGAGTCACAGATAACAAATTGAAGTTGAAGCTCTCTACTAGCAACACATTGGATATGCTCATGTCATTGGATATTGCAATCTTACCAAGCCCTTTGACCTTGCCTTTTCCATTGTCACCAAATGTGATACTATCATAACCATCATTGCCATTGATGTTGATTGAGATGAACATTCTTGCATCACTGGTCATGTGTTGAGTGCACCCACTATCAAGAACCCAATGCCTTCCTCTGGCTTTATAATTGACCTACAAAAGAAGATCAATTCTTTTTAGGTACCCAAACTTGCTTGGGTCCTTGAAGATTAGTCACTAAGCTCTTTGGTACCCAAATGGCTTTCTTCTTTGAGCCCATCCATGGTGCACCAATGAACTTAGCCTTTACACCATTTGCACCTTTGGTAAGCACATAGAAAGAATCAAGCTTAATGGAGGATACATTAGCTTGTGACTTCTTGTTCATGCACTTTTTCTCTACATGACCAACTTGCTTGCAACTAGTGCAAAACCGACTATTGTTCTTCACAAAACTAGTCTTGTGAGGAGCAAATGTCACCTTGCCTTTCTTGGGGGTATAGCCCAATCCCTCTTTGTAGAGAGAAGCTCTTTGGCTACCCAAGCACATAAGCAAGTGGTCCTCACCACCATAGGCCTTAGCCAAGGTGTGAGTGAGCTTACTGACCTCCTTGTTGAGGTTCTCATTCTCAACCATTAGTGAGGCATCACAAGTGAAACCATCACTACTAGATGAGGTGGAAGTAGAAGTACTACATGAAGGGTTAGTGGGAGCAATAATGGTAGGCATAGATAATGATTTATCAATTATAACACAAGTTAAGCCTACATCACAAGTCTCAACATGCTTCTTCTCATTTTGTTCATTAAGCAAAGAGGAATGAGCTTTTTCAAGCTTCTTGTGAGCCTTGCCAAGCTTCTCATGGGCTTCCTCTAGCCTCTCATGAGTTGCTTTGAGCTCATCAAGGGCTTGCTTAAGGGCTTTTACTTCCTTATTCAAGCTCTTGCATTCTCTTCTCTTAATGTCAAAGTGTTCTTTAGCATCTTCTAGCATGTCAAATAATTCATCTTTAGTAGGTTCAACATCATCCCTATCACTATCACTTTTATTATCATATTCCTCATCACTTCCATCATCAAAAGTTTGTACCTTAGTGGCCTTAGCCATGAAGCATGATGGTGTGTCAAAGAGAGAAGGCTTCTCATTGATAGCAATCCTTGCAAAGTGCCTTCTTCTTGGTGGTCTTATCATCATCATCACTTGAGGAAGCATCACTATCCCAAGTGACCACATATGAACCACCCTTCTTCTTCTTGAATGTCATCTTGTCCTTCTTCTCTTTCTTTTCCTTCTTGTCCATCTTCTTGTTCTTCTTGTCATCATCTTTGTCACTATTATATGGGCATTGAGCAACATGGTGATCTTTGCTTCCACAATTGAAGCACCTTCTTGACTCTTCGTTGTTCTTGGATGAAGATTTCTTCCTTCTATCATGGTAGCCCTTCTTCATCATGAACTTGCCAAATCTCTTGACAAAGAGAGCCATCTTCTCATCATCCCATGAGCCATCATCTTCACTTGATGTATCTTGCTTTGCCTTGCCCTTGGATGATGTGGCCTTGAATGCCACACTCTTCTTCTTCTCATCTTTCTTCCCCTTCTTTTTTTTCCTTCTCATCATCATCTCTATAAGTATCATTGGTCATTATATCTCCCAACACTTGGTTTGGTGTCATGGTGTCCAAACCACTCCTCACTAGAATAGTGACCAATGTGCCAAATCTTGAAGGCAAGCATCTTAAGAACTTGTGGGAGAAGTCCTTGTCCTTCACCTCTTCTCCAAGTGCTTTAAGATCATTGACAAGCACTTGAAGCCTATGAAACATCTCTGGCACACTCTCATCCTCCTTCATCTTGAAGCTTTTAAACTTCTCTTTAAGAATGTATGCCTTTAAACCCTTCATGGCTTGAGTTCACTCAAATGGTTCCTCTAATTTCTTCCATGCCTCATGAGCTCTCTCAATGTTCTTGATTTGCTCAAATGTTCTCTCATCCAAAGCATCAAGGATGGTACTAAGAGCAATGTCATTATTTTGGAGTAGCATTTCTTCAGTGGCAGTGGGAGCCTCTTCATCATCAATCTCAATCTTGGTCTCTACCACCTTCCAAACCTTCCTATTGATTGACTTGATATAAGTTGTCATCTTAGCCTTCCAATTGGGATAGTTTGAGCCATCAAATTGGGGTGGCTTCTTGGCGTTGTTGATTTGAGCCATTTTTACACTGAAGGTTGTTAAGCCTCAAATCATGGTGACCTCGGCTCAGATACCACTTGAAAGGTCCTAATGGCTAGAGGGGGGTGAATAGCCTATTAAAAAATTTCTACAACAACACTTAACGAGCCCATTAGACAATTATGAGGCGAAGCAAGTGTTGCGCTAGCCTACTAAAAATGCAAGCCACCTACCACAATTCTAGTTTCTATAGTTTCTTTTCACACAATGGCTATGTCACTACACTAAGTTAGTGTGCTCTCAAAGACTAACCAAAGAGCCACACTAATGAAACTAATAAGCTCTCACAACTAGCTACACTAAAGAGCTTGATAACTAGTTTGTGGTAATGTAAAGAGAGAGAGTAAGATGGTTATACCGCCATGTCGAGGAATGAACCAATCAATCACAAGAATCAATATCAATGAAGACCAATCACCTCAGAATCAAATGATGACACAATGATTTTTTACCGAGGTTCACTTGCTTGCCAGCAAGCTAGTCCTCGTTGTGGTGATTCACTCACTTGGAGGTTCATACGCTAATTGGCATCACATGCCAAACCCTTAATAGGGTGCCACACAACCAACACAAGATGAGGATCACACAAGCCACGAGCAATTCGCTAGAGTACCTTTTGGCTCTCCATCGAGGAAAGGTCAAGAACCCTCACAATCACCATAATCAGAGCCGGAGATAATCACCGACCTCCACTTGATGATCCTCACTGCTCCAAGCCATCTAGGTGGTGGCAACCACCAAGAGTAACAAGCGAATCCCGCAGCAAAACACAAACACCAAGTGCGTCTAGATGCAAACACTCAAGCAATGCACTTGGATTCACTCCCAATCTCACAAAGATGATGAATCAATGATGAAGATGAGTGGGAGGGCTTTGGCTAAGCTCACAAGGTTGTTATGTCAATGCAAATGGCCAAGAGAGTGAGCTTGAGCCAGCCATGGGGCTTAAATAGAAGCCCCCCACAAAATAGAGCCGTTGGCTCCTCAGTCCACTAAAAATTGGGACGACTGGACATGCCGGTTAGATCGACCGGACACAGGACCCCAGTGTCCGGTCGCTTGATGCTTGCCACGTGTCATCGGCTTCAAATGCTGATCACCCGATCTCAACGGTCATCGAAGCACTTTAGCTGCGACCAGATGCACTGCTCGAAGTGACCGAACATAGGACCCTAGCGTCCAGTCACTTCCAGTAAGCATCCACTCATGACCGGACAGGTCCGATCACACCCAACCGGACTCACCCAGCGTATGGTCACTCATCGTCTCCTCTATGCACTGCCATGTCAGCAGGACCAGACACAGCCAGCCAGCATCCGATCATGAAGTGACCCAGCGTCCGATCAAAGACCGATGCTTCCACTGACCGGACGCTCTGGTCCAGTTGAGACCAACGTTCGATGCCCTCTATGAAACCCTATCTTTTCTATACAGGGCACCGGTGGCACCATCAGACTATCCGCACCCTACAGGCAGACACTCTACCGGTGAAGTTTCTTACCCTTGCTCCTAAGTGATAAACACAATGTGTATCACCTTTGTGCATGTGTGTTAGCATACTTTCACAAACATTTTCAAGGGGGTTAGCACTCCACTAGATCATAAATGCAAATGCAATGAGTTAGAGCATCTAGTGGCACTTTGATAACCGCATTTTGATATGAGTTTCACCCCTCTTAATAGTATGGCTATCGAACCTAAATGTGATCACACTCGCCAAGTGTCTTGATCACCAAAACAAAAAAGCTCCTACCACTTATACCTTTGCCTTGAGCCTTTTGTTTTTCTTGTACTTCTTTTCCAAGTCCAAGCACTTGATCATCACCATGACAACACCATTATCATGTCATGATCTTCATTTGCTTCACCACTTGGACTAGTGCTACCTATCTTATAATCACTTTTGATAAACTAGATTAGCACTTAGGGTTTCATCAATTCACCAAAACCAAACTAGAGCTTTCACCCATGCGGGATGAGCCCTTGCTCTGGTGGATGAATCTGCAGGACCCGACATCGACACTCTTCACCCTCGACGATGCCACTAAGAGGATGAAGCAGGAGAGTCTTGACGTGGGGATTACGGCCGTGTTGACAGCCTTGGACCATGCTAGGGGCGCTCTATGCGAAGTCATCATTCAGCCGAGTATTCGCTTGATCTTGCCTATCACCCTCTTCTTTCTTCATGTACTTTTGTCTTCTGACCATCATCTTTTTTTCAGTCCATTATCGCTCGTAGCCGGGAGAAATCATGGTTCCTTCATGAGCAGAAGGAGAACTAGGATCACCTCATCGAATAGGCATGGCTACATGGGGATGTGACTGCCTAGCTCATTGCCACCCAACAAAGGGTGGCTGAGCTAACTCCCTTTGCCGAGGAGGTGGATAGTCTCTGACTGCGGGAGGCCAAGGACCATCGGCATGCAGATGAGGCTGAGAGGGCGTTTGAGGCCCTATCGGTGAGGGCGTGGCAAGATGACGAGGCAGTCACCAAAGTTAGGAGGGAGCAGGATGAGCTACTCTAGAGAGACGTCGAGACCCGCTAGTGGATCCTTGACCTTCTAGCCAAGGCTAAGAAGGAGCAAGAGCTGAAGCTAGGAGCCAAGGAGAAGCTCATAGCCCTAGAGCGGAGCGCGAGTCTAGATGCCAAGGTGATAGCCTGGCTACGCAAGGAGCGAGACGAGCTGCTCCAAACCGCGGGAGGCTCCACTCGGAGCATGGCGTGGCCCACGAGGAGTGCGACCAGGTCGTCCGAGAGCGTGATGAGGCGTAGCAAAAGATCAGCTCCCTCTAGGCTAAGCTTGGAACCGTGACAACCCAGAGGCTGGATGCTGAGAGTGTCTCTATCGGGCTAGTTGCGGAGCTCGCCGAGGCGAGGAGGAACCTTCAGGGTGGAGAGCGACGAGCTCGGTATCCTAAGTGCCACCCTCGAAGTGGTCTGCGATGACCCGGAGGTGGTGCAGTCATAGGGGAGTCGTTCGCTCATGGCCCGTGCCATCGAGATCATGGCACAGGTGCGCCAGCTCGAAAGGAATGCCCTTCGCATCGGGGTCAACCAAGCCATTGTGATTTCTCATTCTCACTACGTGGATAGCATCGACTTAGAGACGATGAGCCTTGGCTTTGCGCCTGGCTACGAAGCCCATGAGCTGGATGAGATAGAGACGGCAGTGGCTCCTCTCTCGTGGGACCTGGTAGATAGAATTAAAGACATAGTTCTCCCCTGAAGGGCTAGTTAGTCAAATAGGTCGGATGATCATTATTGTAATCAAAGGACAAGTACCAACCCTTATGTATCGTAAAAACAAATTCATCATTTCATTTTGTTTGATTGAACTTGTTTTCTTCCCTTTTTGTATGCGAAAAAGGGCTCTCATATTCTGACCCTTCTGTTCGTTGAGATCATAGGGCCCGAGGTGTAAGAGGAAAACTTTGATCGCGCTAGTGAGCAAAGACACCATAGCCACCGAGGTGTAGGTTTTTTGCAGTCTGACCAGGGATGCTCAGTTGTTTGTTTCCGCAAACCTTGGCACTAGACTTAACATAAGGAAGAGGTCTAACATGGCGACTGTTTCAAAAAAGGTGTATTTATACCTTTATTAGCCCCTAAGTGAGATCCGACCCCTTGTCGTTGCTGGGGTCGAATGTCACTGAAGATCGAGGAGAGGATAGCGACACTTAGTAGGAGAAAGCATCTCTTGCATTCACATGTACCCCCTCCCTAGGATCTGAGCTATTGTTCTGTGACCATGCGTTCGGTCTCCTTGTGGGTCCAACTTTCCTTGAGCCCCTACGCGTAGCAAGGGTTTGGTCGAGGGTTGGCTTGTTTTTGTGATTGTCGCCCCATCCGTGGTTTTTGCAACCGTAGGGGTTGAGTTAATCGTTACTTGCCTTGATGGCTTGAGTAATACGCTCGGTAAGCTCGCTAACGGGCATGTTCGAGTAGAATCTGGTTCTGTCTTTCGTGATAGGGTCGACAAAGCCCTCATGTGGCATTTCGCTGCTCCTTAACTCGCCTTCCAATAGATGCCCCTCAATGGGGATTCTATGGGCTCGGCTAGAAGCTAGGATCGAACGAGAAGGTCAAGATGAGACCGTAGGGCCTCATCTGCATTTTCTCCCTTGACTCTTGTTCGACGTGAGGTGGCCTCAAGCCCTTTGTGGGCTAGCCTTTGAACCCCGGTCTCCTCATTTAGGGTTGGGCGGCTTGAGCCCTTGAGCCCCATGGGGTTCGATAGGGGTCGGCCATGTTTCATGTGTCACCCCATCCTTGGTTTTCGCAACTAGAGGGATTGAGCTAATGACACTTACCTCGATGGCTCGAGTATCGTGCTCGGTGAGTTCGCTAATGGGCATATTTGAGTGGAATCTGGGTCCATCATCCGCAGACGGGGTCGGCACACCACTTATGTGGCATTCCACTACTTCTTAACCTGCCTCCCGGTAGATGCTCGAGCCGTTCGATAGGCTCAAGTGGCCCGTTGGCCTCTCCTCGATGGAGATTCTATGGGCTTGGTTCAAGGTTAGAATCGAACAAGAAAGGTTGAGATGTCCCTATCTGCTTCTGAGCGGGGTCGGATAAGGCCACTGTGGCTCATCTCGGTTTTTCTCCCCTGGCTCTGTTTGATGCGAGGCGGCCTCGAGCCCTTTGCGGGCCAGCCTTCAAACCTTGGTCGGTCACTGCTCATACCGAATGAGATGACTACCGCTTCGTGATGCAGTAATTGCATATGCAATGCTTGGGTGTATGGGATGAATGAATGAATGAGAATGGATGAATGGATGATCATATAACGGAAAAGAAAAAGCGGGGGTCGGTAAAGTTACCTCGATGGCTCCAGAGACAGGTTCGGGGAGCTCTTACCGGATATGTCCATGTGGGGTCTGGATCCAATGTTCATGATGGAGCCGGCGTAACCTGCATGGTGTATCCCACTACTCCCTATCTGTCTCTCGGCAGCGACCCAAGCGGTTCATTTGGCTTGGGTGACTTGCTGGCCTCTCCTTGATGGAGATTCCACAGGAAGGCCCCTCTAAACCCTTCCTAAAAGGGTGGAGGGTAAAGCTCAGGGTGCGGAGATAATGAATCTAATCACGCTGGTGAGCAAAAATGCTATAGCCACTGGGGTATAAGGTCCTAGCGGTTCGACCAGGTTTACTCTGAGTTTGTGTTCGCACACCCTGCCTCCAATTTTTAATGTAAGGAGGGTTTGGGCATAGAGAATGTCTACTAGATAGACATACTCACCAACCCTCGAGCGATGTTTGACCCCTTGCTGTTGCTGGGGTCGAAGGCTCGATAGAGAAATTAATGCGTAAAGTAAAGGTGCTTGTCTCTCAGCAGCAGCTTTAAGCCATTCGATCGACCTGGGCACTAGTTTTACCTCGATGGTAAGAGTGATGGGTTTGGGAAGCCTTTACCAGATATGAGCAGAATCTGGGTCCATCATTCGTGATGGGGTCGGCATAACCCGTGTGGGGCATTCTACCGTTTCCTCTCCGTTTCTCAGTAGTGGCCAAGACATCCGATCGACTTGTGTTACCTGCTGAGACAAGACTTTCCTACGGAGATAAAGGATGAGAACATCCCGTGCAAGAATTTAGTTAGGTAGATAAGCTAGGTGGAGAAACCTGTAACAAATGGACAAGCTCTTAGGTTTTGTTATAGCAAACAACTTTTTAGCTCTTTTCTCCTCTTTGAATAAAAAGGTTAGCACACTCCGACCCTTTTCGTCGTTAAGGTCGAAAAACCTTGGGGTACGGGTGAGCCAATTTTGATCATGCTAGTGAGCAAAGATACTGTAGCCATTGGTGCATAGGTTTCCCATAGTCTGACCAGTTATACTCAGAGCTTGTTCTTGCAAACCTAGCTCCTAGGTCTTAACGTGAAAAGAGGGGTAGGCGTAGAGAATGTTTGCCGGATAAATGTGCTCATATCAGCCCCTGAGTGAGGCCCGGCCCTTTACCATTGCTGGGGTCGGATGTCATGAAAGATCGGGGAGTTTGATAACAAAACTGATAAGAGAAAGTGTGCGTTTATTAAGGGTAAAAGCGATGTAGCTACTCGATGTTCCAGGCATTAGCAAAGACCTCACCGTCGATGGTCTTCAGCTTGTAGGCGCCTATCTAAAGCACTTCCATGATGACGTACGGTCCCTCCCATGGCCGGGAGAGCTTGTGGCGGTCCTTGTTGCTCTGGATGAGGCGGAGAACTAGGTATCTGACATTGAAGGCCCGACCCCACACTCGATGGCTATGGTATCATCGTAACGCTTGCTAGTACTTGGCCAAGCAGAGGAGGGCAACGTCGCGTGCTTCATCTAGCTAGTCCATGGCGTCCTCGAGGGA